>NC_045982.1:10573537-10911022 GCF_010909765.2 Amblyraja radiata | reverse complement strand
GGTACACAGTCATTGGTATAGATTTCAGAGAGCATGGGGCTGAGTACACAGTCCTGGGGTGCTCTTGTGTATCAGTCCTGAGGTGCTCCTGTGCATGCTATGTTGCCTTGTCACATAGCATTTGCTTTGCCGCATACTTTTAGTTGTTTCTTAATGTATTGTATGGATGAAGTGAATCAGCGAGATTGGATGAACAGCAGAACGAGGGGTATACCAGGTGATGGGGATTGTGTGGGTAGAAGATGGATGCATCTAAGAGGGGGAACGGGGTATAAATGAGTGAATTCATGGATGCTGTTGTTTTTGCTTGGGTCAACAGCAAATAAAAATGCAAGTAAAATATCCTGTCTGGAGATCAACAGGAACTTGGAACTAAATTAGAAAAACACCACCTCAAGCTTCAGAGTCTCTGAGTTATTATGAAATACATCTTTTTAACTTTTATACAGGTTGAGACAAGAGTGGCTCAGAAATCCGTGTTCATTGTGCTTTCTGAAACAATGTGTCCAAGAATCATCAAGGGGACAGACAGACCATGTTAAATTTTGACTGCCTTAAGATTTTTTTATATGCACAATTGTATATAAGCAACCAAAGTGTTATTGCAGTTAATGCGGTGTGTGATACACGTAACTGGTTCAAACATTCTAGATTCTAAGTTGGATTCGCATCGGAGATTATCCATGGAAAATCAGTTAATAGTAAGATGTTGATGAATGGTGGAAAGTGCTCAAAAAGGGATTGGGGGGGGGGGGTGGATTCAACAACGTGGGTGCATATCTGTGGGCGCATAATGGGAAAGTGTGTGTAGGAAAGATCACGTTTAAACTAACAGGGCAGGGGGATGGGACCCAATGCAAGAAGATAGAGGGTCATAAGAGGAGAACAGAAGCAAAAGGTAGAAGGGAGATATGAAAAACTAACCTGAAAGCTTTGTGCCTTAATGCGAGGAGCATTCGAAATAAGGTGGATGAATTGATTGCGCAGTTAGTAGTTAAGGGATATGATATAGTTGGAATTATGGAGACATGGCTCCAGGGTGACCAAGGCTGGGAGCTAAACATGCAGGGATATTTGATATTCAGGAAGGATAGACAGAAAGGAAGAGGAGGTGGGGTGGCATTGCTGGTTAAAGAGGAGATTAATGCAATAGCAAGGAGAGATGTTAACTTGGATGCTGTAGAATTGGTATGGGTAGAACTGCGAAATAGCCAAGGGCAGAAAACGCTTGTTGGTGTATACAAACAGCAGTAGGGAGGTTGGGGATAGCATCAAGCAGGAAATTAGGGATGCGTGTAGCAAAGGTACAGCAGTTACCAAGGGTGACCCAAAGAAATTCAAGAAAAGTAAAAAAGAATATTGTTACATTTCGGGAAAAATCTTGAATTTCTTTGGGTTGAAAATGTGGTCATGCCAAAGTGTATTTTAAAAAAGTCAAGACAGGGAAACCGATAAATTGTTCTTCAAAATTTCAAAAAAAGTAGCAAAATCTGGATATCTGTGAAAAATGAAAATAAAAACAGGTCAGGCAGTATCTGTGGAGAGAGAAATAGAATTAATATTTCCGACTGATGACCTTTTTCCAAAACTGGAAAAACAAGAACGACAGCGTGTTTTAAATTGCAGAGTCGGGAGGAGAAGAGAGTTTGGAGACCTAGATTGTCCAGGTGTTACAAATGCTGTTGAACCTGTAAAGGACTGGGTAATAAATATTTGTAAATCACATCTGAACCTCAGAGGAGACATGGGGAAGAGGTGGGCATGTGATGTTATGTCAGTTATGATCTTGCAGAATGAGGAAACCTGCTCAAGGAGCTAAATACCTTTTTGTGCTTCCCCTAAATTAATTTAGTTTAGTTTTAACAGCCTCTTGCACCCTCCGACTCCAAGCCGACCATTGATTACCCTTGCATTAGTTCTATATTACCCCCCCCTGTCGCATCCTACACACTCGGGGAAATTTATAGAAGTAAATTGACCTATTTGCACGTCTTTGGAATGTGGAAGAAAACCCACGTGGTCACAGGGAGAACAGAAACTCCACAGAGACAGCACACGTAGTCAGGATAAAACCCGGGACTCTGGCGCTGTGAGGCAGCAGCTCTACCGTTGCACCACTGTGCTGCCCTTTTGTTCTCATTGCTGTTTCTGCAACTCTACTTTCCCGTCCAGCACTTTTTTTCTCTTTTACTATCTACTATTTACAAAAATTGCAGCAGGATCTTGATGGGTGGGGCAGGTGGGCTGTGGTTGATGGAATTTAATACAGAGAATTGTGAGATGTTGCATTTTGGGAAGTCTAACGTGGGCAGGATCTACACAGAGAATGGTAGGACTCTGGGGAGTTTTGTAGAGCAGAGGGATCTAGGATTGCAGGTACATAGTTCATTGAAAGTGGTGTCACAGTTAGATCGGGTGGTCAAAACGGCTTCCGGCACATTGGCCTTCGTCAGTCAGATTATTGAAGTCTAAAGAAGGGTTTCCACCCAAAACATCTTTTCTCCAAAAATGCTGCCTGTCCCGCTGAGTTACTCCAGCATTTTGTGTCTACCTATTGAGTATAAAAGTTGGGAGATCATGATGCACTTATATAAGACGTTGGTGAGACCACATTTAGAGTATTATGTTCAGTTTTGGTCACCATCTTCTATGATAGATGTTGTCAAGCTGGAAAGGATGCAGAGAAGATTTACGGGAATGTTGCCAGGACACGAGGCCCTGAGCTCTCGGGAAAGATTGAGCAGGCCAGGGCTGGAAGGGCATTGGAGAGCAGGAGGATGAGGGGTTATCTTATGGAGGTGTACAAAATCATGAGAGGAATAAATCAGGTAGACGCACTGAGTCTTTTTCCCAGTTTAGGGGAATCGAGAACCGGAGGACATAGGTTTAAGGTGACCAGAGGAAAGATTTCATTCGAACGTGAGGGGTAACTTTTTTACAGAAAGGGTGGTGGGTGATTGGAATGGGCTGCCGGAGGAGGTAGTTGAGGCAGGTACTATTGCAATGGTTAAGAAACATTTTGACAGATACATGGATAGATTCGACAAGGTCCCACATAAGAGATTAGTATACAAACTTAAAGCACACGGCATTGGGGGTTCAGTATTGATGTGGATAGAGAACTGGCTGGCAAACAGGAAGCAAAGAGTAGGAGTAAACGGGTCCTTTTCACAATGGCAGGCAGTGACTAGTGGGGTACCGCAAGGCTCAGTGCTGGGACCCCAGCTATTTACAATATATATTAATGATCTGGATGAGGGAATTGAAGGCAATATCTCCAAGTTTGCGGATGACACTAAGCTGGGGGGCAGTGTTAGCTGTGAGGAGGATGCTAGGAGACTGCAAGGTGACTTGGATAGGCTGGGTGAGTGGGCAAATGTTTGGCAGATGCAGTATAATGTGGATAAATGTGAGGTTATCCATTTTGGTGGCAAAAACAGGAAAGCAGACTATTATCTAAATGGTGGCCGACTAGGAAAAGGGGAGATGCAGCGAGACCTGGGTGTCATGGTACACCAGTCATTGAAAGTGGGCATGCAGGTGCAGCAGGCAGTGAAGAAAGCGAATGGTATGTTAGCTTTCATAGCAAAAGGATTTGAGTATAGGAGCAGGGAGGTTCTACTGCAGTTGTACAGGGTCTTGGTGAGACCACACCTGGAGTATTGCGTACAGTTTTGGTCTCCAAATCTGAGGAAGGACATTATTGCCATAGAGGGAGTGCAGAGAAGGTTCACCAGACTGATTCCTGGGATGTCAGGACTGTCTTATGAAGAAAGACTGGATAGACTTGGTTTATACTCTCTAGAATTTAGGAGATTGAGAGGGGATCTTATAGAAACTTGCAAAATTCTTAAGGGGTTGGACAGGCTAGATGCAGGAAGATTGCTCCCGATGTTGGGGAAGTCCAGGACAAGGGGTCACAGCTTAAGGATAAGAGGGAAATCCTTTAAAACCGAGATGAGAAGAACTTTTTTCACACAGAGAGTGGTGAATCTCTGGAACTCTCTGCCACAGAGGGTAGTCGAAGCCAGTTCATTGGCTATATTTAAGAGGGAGTTAGATGTGGCCCTTGTGGCTAAGGGGATCAGAGGGTATGGAGAGAAGGCAGGTACAGGATACTGAGTTGGATGATCAGCCATGATCATATTGAATGGCGGTGCAGGCTCGAAGGGCCGAATGGCCTACTCCTGCACCTAATTTCTATGTTTCTATGTTTCTATAGGATAGGTTTAAAGGGATTTACTTTGGAGGGAGCTACTTTGACTTTGATATGGGCCAAACACAGGCAGATGGGACTAGTGTCGATGGGGCATGTTGGTTAACGTGGACAATTTGGGCTAAAGGGCCTGTTTCCACGCTCTATGCCTCGATCTCCAAACCACCAATGTCTGTCTGACCTCTCGCCACCCTCCCAGTCACCCTGACAACTCCTTCCCACCATGTGCAGAGGTTCTCCCCTCTGCCCCACACTCCAATTCCAGATGCCTTCTCTAGTCACCCCTCTGCTTCCAGGTCATCCATCCACCAGCTCTCTTTTTGGCCCTTGTCACCCTTTGAGCCCATTTTTGCTGCTGTTTGGTAGAAGATTTTATTGTGATCACTTTTGAACAATATTTTGGTGAAGGACACGATACAATCGAAGCGTTTTAGCAAACATGGATGTGTTATTTTGGTTCTCTGCTGTTTTTTCAGATTCCAATGTTCCGTGTTGTTCCTTGCTGGGATTAAATGCAGGCTGTTTCTTTATTTCTGCTCTCTATGAAGCCTGGTGGTGAGCTACAGTACGGTGACAATTGACAGATTGTTCATCTGTGAAGTTCCACCCGAGAAACAATGGAGCTGTTTAATGTAACCAGGGACATCACCCAACGGCAGATAAAGGTACAAAATCTATTGATGTCTTTTCCAATTCAGGTGCTGGCAAATAAAAGCTCTCCATAGGGGTGCTAGAAGCCTGGATGGATTGGTCGGCTGCATGCTGCTGGGTGCTGCATGGGTTGGGTTGAGATGACCTGGTTGAGGGAGGATGCCATTTGGGTGTGAGAGGGTGGTGATAAACTCCAGCCTGACCACCTCTCAGTCTTGTGTATTCTACCTTTTTTCTCTCTAGGAGCGGAACACTCTGCAGTTTGAGCGTCGATACCATGTCATTGATCCGTTCATCAAGCGATTGGGCCTGGAGTGTGAGCTTGAGGTGAGACAACTTGAGCCTCTGTATCGTAAGCCCTTAAAGACACCTTAATCAATAATTACTGCGTGCCACCTAAATACCCCTGAACTGTGAGTGATTTGGCCTTGGACGATGTTGCTTATGGCAACTCTACCAGGAGCCAGCCAGTTAATTAATTTCCTGCTGTTTCCTCGGAGAAGTGTATGTTTTTCAATTCACTTTTGAATGTTCGTACTGAATCTATGAATCCTTTTCTACCTTCAATTTAGTCCGCACATTTCTGGCCGTAATTTGCAGCTTCAAAATAAAATAATATCATCCCTCCGATTCATTTGCCAGACCCCTTAAATAGAAACATAGAAACATAGAAAATAGGTGCAGGAGTAGAGGCCATTCGGCCCTTAGAGCCTGCACCGCCATTCAATATGATCATGGCTGATCATCCAACTCAGTATCCTGTACCTGCCTTCTCTCCATACCCCCTGATCCCTTTAGCCACAAGGGCCACATCTAACTCCCTCTTAAATATAGCCAATGAACTGGCCTCAACCACCTTCTGTGACAGAGAGTTCCAGAGATTCACCACTCTCTAGTTTCTACTCATAGAAATGATTTCTCAAAGTATTCTCCTGAAGGTCCATATAATTTTTAAGCGCATGGAAGGGAACGTCGCCAGCAGTATTCTGCCAGTAAGTGTCGTAAATAACTGGTTTTGTGAGGTTGTTGCATTGTGGCACCTGTTTCATATTTAAACTACTCTCACATTTTGTCTCACAGGGTCACTCTGGCTGCGTGAACTGTCTGGAATGGAATGAAAAGGGCGAGTAAGTGATGCTGCACATTTCATTACTCTTCCTTGGACACCGCCAAACCACATCACTTCTTCCTCTTTCCCCCCCCCCCCCCGCCCCCCAAATCCCCATTCGCGGCATATCCTCGTCATTATCATATTAGAAACATAGAAATTAGGTGCAGGAGTAGGCCATTCGGCCCTTCGAGCCTGCACCGCCATTCAATATGATCATGGCTGATCATCCAACTCAGTATCCCGTACCTGCCTTCTCTCCATACCCTCTGATCCCCTTAGCCACAAGGGCCATCTAACTCCCTCTTAAATATAGCCAATGAACTGGCCTCGACTACCCTCTGTGGCAGAGAGTTCCAGAGATTCACCACTCTCTGTGTGAAAAAAGTTCTTCTCATCTCGGTTTTAAATGATTTCCCCCTTATCCTTAAGGTGTGACCCCTTGTCCTGGACTTCCCCAACATCGGGAGCAATCTTCCTGCATCTAGCCTGTCCAACCCCTTAAGAATTTTATATTGGCCTTGCAACATATCTTTTTCACACAACTTTATTGCTATTCATCTTCCACACATTCCTACACAAGTGTTTCCTCCCTCCATCCAGTCTTGGTGATTCTCATCCAATATTCATTGTCCAGTGCCCCAATCACGTGCATCTTCCTCCAGAAAAGTACATTTCTCCCTGCTTTCCTCTGTACATCACTGGACCTGGTGTTGCTGCGTCCAGACTCGGAAACAGCTTCTTCCCTGCTGGCATCAGACTTCGGAAAGATCCTTCCATAAACCAGGGTGCAGTCCTGATCTTTCAGCCTACCTCATTGCGCAAATTGGACATTTTCCTTCAGAACTATTACACCACAATGCTGAAAAACTTTTTTTTGCACTTTGGTATTTTTCCTCTTCACTCTACCTGTTGTCTATGCCTTGATTGTATTCATGTATAGTATTATCTGATTTGATTTGATAGCACACCGGCTACCAACAGCTTTTCACTGTACCTCGGTATACGTGACAATAACCCATCAATACTGGATTACGGCTGCTTACACAGTTTTGTTGTCTTCACTTACAGTTTGCTGGCCTCTGGATCAGATGATCAGCACATCATTCTGTGGGATCCTTTTAGCTGCAAGAAACTGCTGACTATGCATACTGGGCACACTGCTAATATATTCACAGTGAAGGTATCCTCTCCTCTGGCTTGTTGAAATATTAAATGTGGTTTTCAGATTTGGCTGTAAATGGGTGTAGCTATTGAATTTCTGCTTTATATAGATTTATCCTAGAGGTACAATCCAAGTATCGAAACGTTAGTGAAAATTTATATTAGATTGATATTTGATCTAGTGAGTATGCTGCATCTCTTTCCACGTCAGGCTGGGCATCCTGCATTATGAAGGCAGCGGCACAATTACTTTTACATATTTGCGTCCAAGAGATTTTATTCAGAGGTGTTCAAGTTCATTCAACTTAAAGTGTGGTTAGAAATAGTGCTTCTACAAGTGTAACTTTGAAGATATTGCCCCATGTTGTGGCTAGAACACTAAGTGAATGGATTGAAGGGTTTCGGCCCGAAACATTGCCTATTTCCTTTGCTCCATAGATGCTGCTGCACCCGCTGAGATTCTCCAGCATTTTTGTGTACCTTCGATTTTCCAGCATCTGCAGTTCCTTCTTAAACAGATTAAATTCCATTCTGTAAAAGCTTGATTTACTGTTCTTGTTTATGATCTGCACCGATTTAGCACTCTTGCTATCTCAGATGAGAGAGGTCAAATGCTCTCCAGTGCTGTATGATTCTGTGATCTTCATTTGTTACTGCTAAATGATATAGGGAGGAGGCCAGTGCCTAAATAGGAAACATTACTTTGTGAAAGAAATAGCTCTCTTACTTTAAAATGCTTTCTTTGGAGAAAGATCCAGGATTGCAACCCTTTGTTCCTGAATTTATTTAGCCACCCTCCCTTCGATCCACTGTGGATAGCTGTGGATGTCTCTCAGTAAACCTCTTCACTTCTCTGTCCTTCGGCCTGGATTTCAAGAGAGAGAAGAGTCAAGAGAGTTTTATTGTCATGTGTCCCAGATAGGACAATGACATTCTTGCTTGCTGCAGCAGAACAAAATATGTAATCATAATACAGAACAGGAGATAAAAGTTCAGTGTATCTATATACCATAGACCATATATATACATAATAAATAAACAGATAAAGTGCAATAGTAATAGACTGTTATTGTTCAGAGCTTGTTTAATGTTGTATTTAATAACCTGATGGCTGTGGGGAAGAAGCTGTTCCTGAACCTGGATGTTCCAGATTTCAAGCTCCTGTACCTTCTTTCCAATGGCAACGGAAAGATGAGTGTGTGGCCAGGATGGTGTAGGTCTTTGATGATGTTGGCAGCCTTTTTGAGACAGCGACTGCGATAGATCCCTTCGATGATGGGGAGGTCAGAGCCGATGATGGACTGGGCAGTGGTCACAACTTTCTGCATTTTTTTCCACTCCTGGACGTTTAAGTTGCCGAACCAAGCCACGATGCAGCCAGTCAGCATGCTCTCTACTGTGCACCTGTAGACGTTCGAGAGAGTCCTCCTTGACATACCGACTCTCCATAATCTTCTCAGGAAGTACAGGCGCTGATGTGCCTTCTTTATAATTGCATCAGTGTTCTGGCACCAGGAAAGATCTTCGGAAATATGCATGCCCAGGAATTTAAAGTTTTTTACCCTTTCCACCATCGTTGATATAAACAGGTTTGTGGGTCCCTATTCTACCCCTTCCAAAGTCCACAATCAGTTCCTTTGTTTTGCTGGTGTTGAGAGCCAGGTTGTTGTGCTGGCACCATTTGGTCAATCGGTCGATCTCACTTCTATACTCGTGACTCATCACCATCAGTGATTCGTCCCACAACAGTGGTGTCGTCGGCGAACTTGATGATGGAGTTCGCACTATGTCCGGCCACACAGTCATGATATTGATTGTACCTTCCAGTATGTACCGATCTACACGGTGTCCACTTTTTGCTTCCGTTTCAATGAAGCAGCTGGTATATTTTTGTACAGAAGTAGCATGGGTGAGATCTGTAGGGACAGAATAAAACTTCACCTACACAGTCTTCTCAAAGGCTCCCAACATGAATACATATTAGGACAAGATTAGAGTAAAACCTGAGCGGTCTCTGCACAGACTCATCAAATAATCTCTGGGGTTTTGAAATGCAGTTGCTATTTTGTAGATCCATAATGGCAATTGAAAGAAATAAGGCTCTGCAACTAATGAAGTGTATAATTAGATAATTATGTCGAGTAACATTAGCGGAGAGGGGAACGTTGTGCAAATTGCGAGTTGGTTTGAGTGGTCCAGATTGTAACTGTCACAAACTCTCATTAAATGTATGTCCTGCATACTGTAACTACAAGCAAAGTTAATGACAAAGATTGGTATTCATGTAATTCTGGGTTGACGTTCTATTTTTGGTATTGCGAAGTATTGGCAGTGGTCACATTGTGAGCAGCTGGTGAGGATGGTTTGATCATTTTGTGCTTGTCTGGAAAGTAATTAGTCAGATTTCAAGGTCTTTTGGCCAGGATAATTATCTATGTTGAATGCACTGAATATCTCTTAATGGGTGAGTTGTTTGCTATATTTGTTACTTTTTGTGTTCCAGTTCCTTCCTCACTCGAATGATCGCACACTGATTACCGGGGCTGCTGATTCCAAGGTGCATGTCCACGACTTGAATGTTAAGGAAACTATTCATATGTTTGGCGAGCACACCAATCGTGTGAAGCGAATTGCAGCAGCTCCCATGTGGCCCAACACGTTCTGGAGTGCAGCAGAAGACGGAACAGTGAGGTATTTGTTGGAGCATTGGCTCATGCCTCGTTCAGGTTGCATCTTGTACAGTCATAGAGCAATACAACACAGAAACAGGCCCTGCAGCCACCCATTTACATCCCACGGGGTCTGTGGGACCCACAGGAGTCCCAATCGTGATCCCAATTGCTCTGATCCTACAATTATCCCCATCATAGTTGTGACTGACAGGCCATTTGGTGCATTGTTTATGCTGCTTTTGTCTCCACTTACAGCTGTTATCTTTATAATTCACCACACGTGCAGTTTTAAGAAAGTGTGTTTTGGCTTCATTATGCCTTTGCAGTGATTAGTTTCCATGTCTTCCCGATCACCACTTGACAGATATTTTCATCACACAATCGAAAATCAGAATGTTTTCAGTTGGAGATATGCCAGTTCCACACCATGTAGGCCCCTTTCAATCCTGAAGCAGCTTTCATTCCGTGCCTACAACAGGAATATCCCAAGACTTCCACTCAAACGTAATTAGAACAAGCCCAGAACCTCGAAAGAGATAACAAAATAGTCGGACATCTTAAGGGAAGGGTTAGAAACGGCATTGAAGGCAATTTGAAGCATGAACAGATGAATGCATGCCAAGCAATAAAAGAGCTATTGATAAGAGAGTACAATTCTAGGCACAAGTGTAAAATCCAGAAATCTTTGCATGGGAAGGATGAAGCTATGACCTGATAGACCTGATAGTATACAAGCTACCTTTGCGTCACATTAATATGCAGTTAATGTATTTCTACTGTAGACAGTATGATCTAAGGGAGAGCAGCAAGCGCTCACAGATATTGGTGGATCTCACGGAATACTGCGGACAACATGTGGAGGCCAAGTGCCTGGCCATTAATCCTCAAAACAACAACTATCTGGCTGTCGGGGCAAGTGGGCCCTTTGTGCGTCTCTATGACGTTCGCATGATTCACAATCACAGGTAAATACAATGAAGTAGCTGGGATAATGAGATTAATATTTGATTCAACTGCTTAAATATTGTACATTTTGAGATCCTGCCTGAGGTGGAACCCATTCTTCGCAGCTGGTACGACTGTTTTTTGCCACTGTCCTAACATCACTCTTGGAGGTGATGAAAATTTGGGTTGCGCAAGAGCTGCCTGTGAATGTCCATCTTTTACAGAACATAAAAGATTCAGTGGCATGTTTCATTTAGGGTTAATCCTGTAAAATAATAAGTTATTCTGAAATTAAATGAGTTAGTTATGTAAACATACTCCATTCTCCTCAAGGAATCACCAGATTGCCTTGGTGCTCTTTTCACAGGTATATTGTCTCCGCTCCCCAGTTCTTCGGCCTTGCCTTGGACGGTCTGTCATTAATTTGAAGGCAGAACCTGTTTCTTGTACCTGCGTGGCTAGATTTTGGTTTTGGAGCATAAGCTGCCTTTTTGCTTCGTTACAGAGACAATACTGGAGCAGAGAATCACGTTTAAGCCGAATGTTGTCCTCACTGAGAGCTGTGCAATATAGATTTTTTACTGAATTCAGAATAATCTCATTCGGGTTCAGTAATGTTTAAGCAAGATTATTATTTGCCCAAAATGGATCAAGAAGTACTTAATAACACCAAGGCTATATACATGTCACCAGCTCAATTTTCAACAGAAAGGTTGGCAGTTCTGAATAATACATTTCATTTTTGTTTTAGCTTTGCACAGTTTTAGTGAAATGTCTTGAAACTCCAATCTCGCTTATCTTAGTTTCTTATGACTTCTATATGACTCCAACAAAATCCCACTCTTTTTATGTCATGCTTTGGGGATTAGTAAACTATCATGTCTGTTCTTAATGACAACCTTTTTCTCCTGCGGGCATGAACATTGAATTCTCCCAATTTTGTTAGACCTTGCTGTCTCCTCCCATCCCTCAGCCCTCGGGCTCCTCCTCCTCCTCCTCCTCCTTTTTCCTTTCTTCTCCCCGCCCCCCACCCCCCATCAGTCTGAAGAAGGGTTTTGGCCCGAAACGTTGCCTATTTCCTTCGCTTCTTAAACACTTTCCTTTCAGTTGGTCAATTCCTAAAAGACACATTTTCAAGATGAATTCCTGCTAACTCAATCAATGCTTCTGGAAATCCCTTTACCCCGGTATGTGCATTCTTAGGAATATAACGTCCTACTCATCTAGCATGCCAGATAGTGAACCTGTAATAAACAAGCTAGAATGTGTTCCTACTAGGCACTTGTTGCAACTGTTGTCTCCTTAAAAAACCTGTTTCTGTTCTAATGCAATAGTCCTTTGACTTTAATAATTCATTGTTGGTTGATGGTCCCATTAATTACATTCAGTAGAATAGATAAGTAACAAATGGGTCTCCAGAGTAAGTATTAATACTGATATGTAATCCTTTTTATTCAGCTAAAGCAGGCCATAGTCTTTATTTATTTACTAATTTCCTTTTTTATTTTGTAGAATTCTTTGCCATCTGTACAATCATTAAAAGAACCCCAAACTAGGGCCCTTTTATGTTGAGTAAAAAGCAAGCATTTAACAAAGTAAACGCTGAGAGTTTATTATACCTGTGTGTATGTGTGCGTGTATATGTTTTTGGCTAGGCTTTTTGAGCAGCATAGTCAACCACTACAAGGGATTGCACGGATCAGCATAATGCGGGGACTATGTAGAAGCACAGCTGTAATTTCTACATGATGAAACCAAAATGTATAAATGGCCTTTAATAAAATCTGACAATGTGCACTTTAACCACATGCAATTTTTTTTCTATTACAAATCTCAAATTGTGGAGTACAGAAGCAAATAAATAAATTATGGGTCTTTGTCCCAAACATTATGGAGGGCACTGTAGGTAGAGGAACTTTGCATGTCAGGCAACATTTGTGGAGGCAGAGAGGTGATGAATGTTTTCAGTCGAGACCCTGCATCAGCGACAGGATTAGAAGAGTGAATGGGATAACAATGCTTTGCCTTGCATTGTGTTAAACATCCGATGTTGTTGAGACCGCACTCCACCAGGCCAGAGGAAAGTATTCTTCTGCTTTCCCTGCCTTGTTCCGTCTGCCCCTCTCTCTCTCCAACTGGTGTGTGCAATTTTTTCTTGTTTCTGTTTATAGAAAAGCAGTAAAACCGAGCTCAGCGCCTGGAGTGCAAACATTCTGTGACAGGTACAAATCTGTGCCAGATGGAGCTGTTCAGTATTATGTAGCAGGTACGCACCATGCAATTTCCTTTTCCATGTTTCCAAGATTTTGATTTGACTGATCTAAAAGATACATTAATATCTGATTATTTTCTGGTAAACATTAATATCTGATTATCTGAAATACATTAATATATATATATATTAAAATCTAATATCTGACCCATCAACACCTGATGGGTCCTAGAGATATTTATTCGGAAATATCAACCTCAAGATGAAACTAAGGCAGATGGCAGGGGGAATGCTGACCTTTTGTTAGTCAGGTGAAGAGTAGCATATTGAAAAACTGTGTTTGCTTTGTAACAATAGTTTGATCCACTTGCACCTTTCTGCATTGGTGATGCATAGATTTCTTCAAGTTTAGTGTGAATCAGCATACCCTAACCGGACAGTCATTGTTAATCACAGTATCTAACCCTGTTGGAAAAGGTGACTTTCACCTATTCTGTCACGTTTTTAGAGTCCACTTCATAAAACTGGGATCCTTTTTCTAGTTCCATCTTTGGAATGTGTGTGATATGTTCCGAATACCACATATTACGGTATCTTTTGTGTAAACCATTCCACTGTGTTTTTAAAGAACAAATGAATGGGGGGGAAAGGCTTGAGAACAGCTTTTGGTGCCTGCAAATTCAGTAATGGCCCCCTTTTTTGGTTATCGCAGATGGCTGACTAATTGTTCATGTTCATTTCTGATCAAAATCCAGTAGATCATGCTTGAATCAAGAATGAAGCTATGTGAAATCAATAGCTTCCGATCACTGAAACTTTCGACTTGCTGACTGTAGAATGATTTGCTAAACTATGCTTTTATTATGTATCCTCTGGCTAGTTCTCCCTCTTCTCCCTCAGGTCACCTGCCGGTAAAACAACCGGATTATAATAATCGACTTCGAGTGCTCGTGGCCACGTATGTGGCCTTCAATCCTGATGGAACTGAGCTCCTGGTCAACATGGGAGGAGAGCAGGTAGGAGGCTTTCAAGAGAGAGTTACATAGATCTCTTAAAGATAGAGGCGTGAAGGGATATGGGGAGAAGGCAGGAACGGGGTGATCAGCCATGATCACAGTGAATGGCGGTCTCGAAGGGCCGAATGGCCTACTCCTGCACTTATTGACAGAGTGTAATGTCTCCCTATGTCGAAAGGCATCCCAGCAAGTGGTGGATCAATATTTAAGCCATTTGCATTGCAGCCCACCCAATACAAGATGGCTGGAGGGGTGAGGAAGACAATGAGCAGG
The DNA here is from genome assembly GCF_010909765.2 of Amblyraja radiata. Taxonomy (NCBI): domain Eukaryota; kingdom Metazoa; phylum Chordata; class Chondrichthyes; order Rajiformes; family Rajidae; genus Amblyraja; species Amblyraja radiata. Next base: position 10,896,765 of record NC_045982.1, on the reverse strand, counting down.
GAACTGGAATAGAATAGAATATTATTCTTTCACCTCCAGCCAGATCCAAGCTGTGATAATGATGAGGTGGGTAACAGAATTTCACGGTTTATATTAGCATGGTGACCTGGAGATGTGTTGATGAATATTTTGTGTCTCTGAAAGGCACTAACTAAAAGGCAAACCCACGGCAAATCAGTGTATCTGACACGCTGGGACTGTTTGCATCTTGGGCCAAAATTTACACATATAGTTGATGAGTTGTAAATTGTAATTAAGCAGAATTTTGAAATGGCAATGTGGCAACATTTGCTGCAGGTTTATGTGACAACTCAGTACTGACCAGTAGCAGAGATCAGTGGAAGAAAACACATTCTCAGATCCCATCTTCCTTGTTGCATCATCTTCACAGGTGTGGTCCAGCTAGTAATTATAATCCCTATCGTCTTGCAGTAAAATATTTAGCTTGGGGCACACTCAAAGTTTAGCACAAGTTAATTCTTGCTGAAGGTGGATCCTTAATTGGATTGGCTTTACATTATGCAATTATGCCTTTTTCTGTTAATCCGTTTTCCTTTTTTATTCCCCCGTCTAGTTTTAGAAGAACTACAGTAAAGCCAAAACATTCCACCCATGATTCTGCTCTTCACTTGCCAAGTTGCCTGTGAAGTTTTGTTGCAATATACGATAATTTAATTAATTTTTGTGTGAGAATCTTCAAAACTGGTTAGGTTTTAGAACCAAAATGCAAAGATATCTACGGCAAGTAAATTAATTTATTTTATTTGCAGGTTTATTTGTTTGATCTAACGAATAAGCAAAAGCCCTACACATTCTTGCTGCCCAAGAAGTGCCACTCCAATGGTAAGTTACCCCCGATGTGTGATGTCTGTGGTAGGTGCAGGGATGGTGTGTCCTTTGCACCAGAGCAAGGGGTGGCTTCCATTCCTGCAAAGTCTGAGACTCTGAGCGTGATGGTTCCTGAGATTTTCTCAGTGGCTAGTTCCGATGCAAAAACGGTTTGTGTGGATGGTGCCAAAGGATTATGATAGGATTGTGGCAGATGACTCCTTTTATTTGCCTTCCCAGTTTGCAAGAAACTGTGTGCCATACTTTTTTGTCACTGTAGCCTGGATCAGACTTTGCAAGTGGATTGTAAATGTTACTATTAAGGGCACATGGCAACAATATTGCAGGAAATTTGGGAATTTGATGCATTATATCTGTCCTAACGTGCATCATAGCTTTTGTGCGCTGGCTTTGTCTAGGCTGTGAATATAACGGCATTGACATTCAGCTAGCCAATTATTCTACCTTGGTGTTAATAATAATAATAATAATAATAATAAATTTTATTTATGGGCGCCTTTCAAGAGTCTCAAGGACACCTGTTGTTAGGACACTGTCTAACTTGGTGTTAGACAGTGGCACAGCAGTAGAGTTGCTGTCGTACAGCGCCAGATACTAGGGTGTTGATCCTGACTAAGGGTACTGCCTATACGGAGTTTGAACGCTCCCCCTTTGACTGTGGATTTTCCCCAGTTGAACATTCCTGATTTCATCCCACATTCCAAAGGTGTGCAGATTTGTAGTTTGATTGGTTTCTGTAAATTGTCCCTGGAGTGTAGGATGGAACTAGTGTACGGGTGATATTTGGTCAACGTGGACCAAAGGGCCTGTATCCACGTTGTATCTCAAATTAAACTAAAAATACAGCTTCTTTTATCTAGGTAACCAATGAGTATCCATTATACTTCTTACTTATCCCTTGTTGGTATAATAGATGATTCTTCTCGTAGATGGTGCCAGGTTTGAACATATAACATGTGAAAAATACATGGTTGGAGACAGCACGGAAACCATTGGCAGTATACTACCAGCAGTTGCCTTTTAGTTGTTTACTATATTCTGCCAGGGCAATGGTAAGGTGCCTGAAGTAATGATCCTGTGTACCTTTAACCTGAAATTATGAGAATACCAGGAGTAGCTAGACATTGTTAGTCTAACTGAACAATGTAAAATGTATTTTTAAGAATGCAAGATGGATATTAACATAATCGTGAAAACTGGAATGTGAGTCTAGCAGTAGTGGATATGAACAGTGATGAAGTATTGGATGAAGACACTTGTTTAAAACAATTTTTTCCCTTGAGTACTGGATTTGTGGAACAGATTTCTGGAACAAGTGTTTAATATCACTATTAACTCACTTGTTCTGGACAAATAAATAGCTTTTAAGGAGGAACTACAGATGCTGGAAACTCGAAGGTACACAAAAATGCTGGAGAAACTCAGCGGGTGCAGCAGCATCTGGATGCTGCTGCACCCGCTGAGTTTCTCCAGCATTTTTGTGTACCAAATAAATAGCTTTCATTTGAAAACCACATTGCAAGGTGTAGATTTCCAAAGTTATAGGGCTTTGCAAGCAAATAATAATGCTGAATGGTGAGGGTTTGATAACTTGCATTCCTTGCAATATTGAAGTTGTATTTTAACTTGTCAACGGAGGAGCTGATTTTATATTCAAAAGAGGATTGTAGACCCATTTCAGCTCCCATTTGGGGGGAAATTACATACTTACTAACCTTATGATTCTTTACCTGTTGCTCTTTTTGTATTCAGTTTCTGCTTATCTTTCATTTTGCATTTGCCATATGACTTTTTAATCTGGTATGTTGATACATCACTCATCTGTATCCTGGGCTGCCCAGTGGCAGTGAGTGTATGTGTTCTCTGGTGTAAGAATGCCTTACCATCCCACAAGGATTTTTTGTTTTCTCTCTCTATCAAGTAGCAAGTGTCATGTTGCATTACAGTGTTACAAGATATGCCAGACTTCCTCTTCCTGAACTCGTCCATGAAAAGCAAAATACTGCTGGTGCTGGAAATCTGGAAATTAAATGAACGTGAAGCTGCTCAATAACCCTAAAATCTACCACTTAGGAACTCAATTGTACAGATTTTCAGCATTAAAAAATAAGACTGAGAGAAAAAGAGAAAAAATGCACCAAAAAAGGAATAAAGCATCTTGGATGATAAATGACAAATGGTGGATTATTTGAGATTTGAGGGGGGAAAGGAGGAGGCATCTGACTGGCAAGAAAGGATGGGAGAAATAGAAACATGGAAACATTGTATAGTCGGACAGTGGTTAGCTTGGCAGAAATATCTCAAGTTCGCAGCCACAATTTTATATATTTACAGTTGTTCCAAAATTACAATTCTGCCCTCCCTCTCTCACCCTGTAGATTTACAGAATGGAAAATCAATGGCTAATGGAGTTACAAATGGAATCCACCTTCACAGTAATGGCTTCAGGCTATCAGAGGCATGGCCACAAAGTAGGTAAGAAATCATTCACCTTGAATGGTAAGGATTGCATTGAATTTACAGTACTGGGATCTACCAAGAATAAAGTTCCATGACCATCCTGTGACAGTTTTATATTAATTAAAATTAATTTATTGAATATCGTTTTATTGGTACATCTAGTGTGCCTCTAAAGCTTCAGTAAATAAGAATATCATTGTTCTTATTCAGATCCGGTGTATATGATAAATACGCTTGACTCTACTGCATGTGTTTCAACCTTGGCCAGTCTCTCTGTAGTATGATGCAGAGCCCAGAACTGAGCAAAATTTGTGGATTTTAAAAGTAATAAATGGAGATTTTGTCTTTTATTGTAGAAGTTTAGTGCACTCTCTTGTTCTGCACATTGACTTTTCTCTTTGCAGTGTTCCCTCTGAATTGTCACCACATTTAGAGAAGCTCAAACAACAAGCAAACGATGCCTTCTCTCTGCAACAATGGACACAGGCTATTCAGCTTTATAGCAAGGCCATTCAGCAAGCTGCCCGAAACCCCATGCTTTATGGTAACAGAGCCGCAGCCTTCATGAAGCGCAAATGGTATGGAACGTTCCTGCTCCACCACTGGAGCTGTCTAAGTATCTAGCGAACTGTAAGCTGTATTAAATAGATATGCCATTTTGTTTTGCCTCTGCTGAATTCCTCATCACTGCAGTGAGATGAAATCTATTCCATGTTTGTTTTTTTCCACTTTTCTGTGAATGTAAAAGTTATTTTTTAAGACAGGGAAGTGAGATGCAAGATGCTAAAAATGTGGAGTGGTGTGTCGTGTTCGCATGGCAAGTGGGCAAGGCCTGGAATGCACTTCCAGATGTGGTGGTGGAGAGTAGTTCAAGTGTAGCACTCAAAAGAAAGTTGCAAAAGTATCATAACGGAAATTGCAGCGCAAAGGGGAGAGGGCAGGAGAGTGGATTGCTTATTCGTTAAACTAGTATAGAGGTCAGGCTGAATGCTTCCTATCATGCAATACTGTCTGGAGGCTCTTCCCTTGCTGGTTAACAGATGGGATTTGGACGGGTGGAGGTGCTGGAAGACAGTTGGGTCCAAACAGCAAGGGTAATTAATTTTAAGCTTCCTCTGCCAAGCTCCAGTTTGCCAAATTACTCATGTTGTCAACACTGAGTGCAATACATTAAATTGGCAGGTGCAAGTGAGTAGCTACTTGGAAGGACTTTTTGAGACACCAGAGACAGTGGGAAGGCATGAATTGCATCCCCACGGTTACAGTAAGTTAGTAAATCATAGAGTTGGCGTCAAGGAATTGCTTGCTGGGTGGTGTTCGGAAAAGGAACCCCTGGACAGACTGGCTTAACTTATAACTCTACATCACACTTCAATTAGCAAATCACATAATTGTACAACTTCAAAGCTAGGAGTATGCCCTTCCAAGTTGCCCAATAGTGTTGGAGCTTGTGTAAACTATTGGTTGGGATGGAACATCTATCCAGGTTCCCTGATTCAAAATGGCCTCCAACAAGTAGGATATTCAAAGAAATCCAAAAATAATTTTGTATATCATTTGCTAAAAATATTTTATAACTGGCCTTGCATTTCAGAGTACAGCAGCTTAATATCTGAAGGAAGAATATCTTAATATCTCGACCCAAAATGTCACCTATTCCTTTCCTTCAGAGATGCTACCTGGCGCACTGAGTTATTACAGCTTTTTGTGTCTATCTTCAATCTAATACTGTAACTAAGACTGAAAGTTGTGGTCCGGCTGTAATCCATCATAGACGTAGTTAGATTACTACCATAAAGTCGAATCTGCAAGTGAATTGTTCACTCTTATATTGACTGCATTTGAAGCTTCTAAATCCATGCCATCCGCCCAACAAGCCTGAACGCCAGAACAATTAATTACTGAAGTTTCTCTATTTGTTGCTGATACTAAACATTCTCAAATTTTAAATGAACTTTCTGAGTATAATCAGCACACTATATATAAAATGTCTTGTGCCTGTTTGAAAATCGTATACCTTTTGTGGGTCTATTTTGAATCATTGTGTCAGGATTGTGGTTCTATTTTAAAATAAAGCAAGCTAAATGTCCTATGCAAGAATGGCACATTAGTTTTTACCCTAGTACGTCCAGCATCTGATAGCTATCCTTTCTTCTCTTTCAGGGATGGAGACCATTACGATGCTCTCAGAGACTGTCTGAAAGCAATTTCTTTGAATCCCTCCCACCTGAAGGCCCATTTCCGTCTGGCACGTTGTTTGTTTGAGTTGAAGTATGTTGCTGAGGCTTTGGAGTGCCTTGATGACTTTAAGGGCCGTTTTCCTGAACAAGCCCATAGCAGCGCCTGTGATGCACTAGACCGAGACATCAAGGCAGTGCTCTTTGCAAAGACTGATAACTGTAAGTCCCAACAACCCTGCTATCCCCAGTGTGCCATTGTTCCACCACCACAATCAGACTTCCATGTGGTATCATTTTTAATCCATATTTGTATAAAGTGAAATAGGAATTCAACCAATGGAATGACGGTTATACAAAACCTAATGGTCAGTATACGGAAACAAGGAATGGTAGCTCCTACTAAACATGGACTTTATTGACAGCTGTCATGAGCCCCAGACACAGGTGGAGGTGCCAAAGAAGTCCTTCAACTTTATCTTCATGAGTGAGGGCATACGGGTTAAAATGTTGCTGCAGATCAAACAGGAGGCCAGCGTTTGGCCTACTCCTGTACCTATTGTCTATTGTTTGTGTGATTCATGAGTGATGAAAGAAAATTGTTGGAAATTGAAAACAAATCTATGTAAGAATTTATGCCCAAGGATAAAAATATTATATTTGTGGTTGTTAGGGGGATGAGGTCAATGGAGGTCAGCAAGAGTGATGCCCAATGGATATCTAGTGTAGGGTGAGGTATGTGTATGAATTTTTGATGATCTGGCTGTTATAGAGTCATGATGATGGGTGCATAATCTGGGCTGAGGAGGCAGAATTGAAACTTTTTGAAGTGCACCCAACACCATTTTCTGGTTACCCAGTGATTCTAAACAGGTACATCTAGTTTTCATGCAACTCCAAGCGATTTGAAGTTCTGTCTCAAGTTATGTATAAGCATACTTCACACGTGATTTAAAGACTGTTTTGTAAACTACATCCATTTGTCGGTGTGGAATTTGTGTATTCTCCCTGTGACTGTGTTTTCTCCCACATTCCATAAACATGCGAAGTGGTCCGTTAATCGGTCCGAGTCAGCATGGATTTGCGAAGGGGAAAATCTTGCTTGACTAGTCTTCTGGAATTTTTTGAGGAGGTAACTAGGAAAATGGACAAGGGAGAGCCAGTGGATGTAGTGTACCTGGACTTTCAGAAAGCATTTGATAAGGTCCCACATAGGAGATTAGTAGGGAAATTTAGAACACATGGTATTGGGGGGTAGAGTGCTGACATGGATAGAAAATTGGTCGGCAGACAGGAAGCAAAGAGTAGGGATTAACGGGTCCCTTTCAGAATCGCAGGCAGTGACTAGTGGGGTACCGCAAGGCTCTGTGCTGGGACCGCAGCTATTTACAATATATATTAATGAATTAGATGAAGGGATTAAAAGTAAAATTAGCAAGTTTGCAGATGACACAAAGTTGGGTGGCAGTGTGAACTGTGAGGAGGATGCTATGAGAATGCAGGGTGACTTGGAAAAGTTTGGTGAGTGGAAAGATGCATGGCAGATGTAGTTTAATGTGGATAAATGTGAGGTTATCCACTTTGATGGCAAAAACAGGAAGGCAGATTATTATCTGAATGATGTCAAGTTGGGAAAAGGGGAAGTACAACGAGATCTGGGGGTCCTTGTTCATCAGTCACTGAAAGTAAGCATGCAGTTACAGCAGGCAGTGAAGAAAGCAAATGGCATGTTGGCCTTCATAACAAGAGGAGTTGAGTATAGAAGCAAAGAGGTCCTTCTGCAGTTGTACAGGGCCCTAGTGAGACCACACATGGAGTATTGTGTGCAGTTTTTGGTCTCCAAATTTGAGGAAGGGCATTCTTGCTATTGAGAGTGCAGCGTAGGTTCAAGAGGTTAATTGGCGGGATGGCGGGACTGTTACATGTTGACAGAATGGAGTGGCTGGGCTTGTATACTCTGGAGTTTAGAAGGATAAGAGGGAATCGTATTGAAACTAATAGTAAGAGTTTTTATAGCTATATAAAAAGAAAAAGGGTGGCTAAGGTGAACGTTGGTCCATTGGAGGGTGAGACTGGAGAGTTGTTGGTGGGGAACATGGAAATGGCAAAGGCATTAAACGAGTATTTTGTATCAGTCTTCACCATAGAAGACACAAAAAATATTCCAACGCTGGATAAACAGGGGGCGGTAGGAATGGAGGAGCTAAATACTATTAAGATCACCAAGGAGGTGGTATTAGGGAAATTAATGAGACTGAAGGAGGATAAATCCCCTGGGCCTGATGGATTACGTCCAAGGGTCTTGAGGGAGATGGCGGTGGGGATTGTGGATGCATTGGTGATAATTTTCCAAAACTCCCTGGAGGCAGGAACGGTCCCAGTGGATTGGAAAATGGCCAATGTAACACCTATATTTACAAAAGGAAGTAGACAGAAGGCGGGTAACTATAGACCGGTTAGTCTAACATCGGTGGTGGGTAAAATGTTAGAGACAATTATTAAAGAAACACTAACGGGGCACTTGGATAAACATGACTTCATCGGACAGAACCAGCATGGTTTTGTGAAGGGGAAATCCTGTTTAACGAATCTGCTCGAATTCTTTGAGGAAGTAACAACCCGGGTGGATAAAGGGGAACCGGTGGATGTGGTATACTTGGACTTCCAAAAGGCTTTTGACAAGGTGCCACATAAGAGACTATTGCTAAAAATAAAAAATTATGGGATTGGGGGTAATATATTAGCATGGGTAGAGGATTGGCTGACAAATAGGAAGCAGAGAGTGGGGATAAATGGTTCATACTCGGGATGGCAACCGGTAACTAGCGGGGTTCCGCAAGGGTCGGTGCTGGGACCCCAGTTGTTCACAATTTATATAAATGATTTGGAGGAGGGAACCAAGTGTAATATATCAAAATTTGCGGACGATACAAAAATGGGAGGAAAAGTTGGGGATGAGGAGGATAGGAAGAGTCTGCAAATGGATATAGATAAGCTAGGTGAGTGGGCAACAACTTGGCAGATGAAATTTAATACTAATAAATGTGAAGTCATTCACTTTGGGGAAAAAAATGATAGGGCAAGTTATTTTCTAAATGAGGAGGAGCTGCGTTGCAATGCAACGCAAAGGGATCTAGGGGTATTAGTACATGAATCACTAAAGGTCAGTATGCAGGTGCAGCAAGCAATCAGGAAGGCCAATGGAGTTTTGGCCTTTATTGCTAGGGGGATTGAGTATAAAAACACGGAGGTCTTGCTGCAGCTGTACACAGTATTAGTGAGACCACATTTGGAATACTGTGTACAGTTCTGGGGTCCATACTTAAGGAAGGATGTACTAGCCCTGGAGGCAGTGCAGCGAAGGTTTACAAGATTAATTCCTGCAATGAGGGGATTGACATATGAGGAAAGGTTAAGTAAGCTGGAGCTCTACTCTTTGGAGTTTAGGAGAATGAGAGGCGATCTCATTGAAACATATAAGATCGTGAGGGGCCTTGATCGGGTGGATGCACCGAGGGTGTTCCCAATGATCGGGGAAACTAGAACTGGGGACATAGTTGCAGAATAAGGGGGGGCTCTTTTAAAACTGAGATGAGGAAGAACTTCTTCACCAAGAGGGTGGTTAATTTATGGAATTCACTGCCCCAGGGAGCAGTGGAAGCAGAAACGTTAAATATATTTAAGTCTAGAATAGATGGTTTTTTAGCTGCCGAGGGGATAAGGGGCTACGGGGAGAGGGCACGGATATGGACCTAGGTATGGTTAGTATAGTAAGACCTGAGTGATCTCCTGGACAAGTGTCGATCGCCTGGATTGGGGTCGGAGAGGAATTTCCCGGATTTTTTTCCCCGAATTGGACCTGGGTTTTTATCCGGTTTTTTGCCTCCCCCAGGAGATCACGCGGTTCTTGGGGTGGAGAGGGGTGATAGCGGTATGAAGGGGAGGGTAGTGTCTTGTGTTCTGTGTCTTGTGTCTACTGTTTGTGGGTAAGTGTGTCTGTTTAGTGTTCAGCCATGAGCGAATGGCGGTGCGGGCTCGACGGACCTGGTGGTCTACTCTCGCACCTACTTTCTGTGTTTCTGTGTTTCTGTGAAACATATAAGATTATTAAGGGTTTGGACACGCTAGAGGCAGGAAACATGTTCCCGATGTTGGGGGAGTCCAGAACCAGGGGCCACAGTTTAAGAATAAGGGGTAAGCCATTTAGAACAGAGATGAGGGAAATTTGAATTTATTTCTTTTTTTGCAGCTGATGAGAAAAAGACAGGATCTACAACACCAATCCGTATCCGATCAAGTGGCAGGAAAGATTCCATCTCTGATGATGAGGTGATTCTGAGAGAGCGAGGTTATGACTACAAATCACGCTATTGTGGCCACTGTAATACCACCACTGACATAAAAGAAGCCAACTTTTTTGGAAGGTAATTTTATAATTTGCATACAAGCACCAAGGTTTATGAAAGGCTTTTTTTTAACTGAGCTGTTAGTATATTGGTCACTAAATTGCAGCAAAATGTTGTTTTTCAGTGCTATGCACTATTTTGTAAAATATTCCCAAGATCACAATCACAATAATACTTTATTAGCCAAGTATGTTTTGCAACATACAAGGAATTTCATTTGCCAAGTCAGTCATACAAATAAAAAGCAACGGAGCACACAAAATATATTTTAACATTAACATCCACCACAGTGACTCCTCCACATTCCTCACTGTGATGGAAGGCAAAAAAAAGTTCAAATCTCTTCCCTTCTTTGCTCTCCCACGATCGGGGGCCTCGATCCTTCCGTTGACGGGACGATCTTGACTCCCGTAGCCGGTGGACGGGCCCTCCGCATCTGGGCGATCAGCTCCTGAATTGAGGGGATGTTAGCTCCCCCGCACCGGCGATTGGACCCCGGGTCAGGGCTGGTCGAGTCTGCGTCGTTGGAGCTCCCGACTAGCCTCTCTGGAGATTGCGAGCCTTTGATGATGAGTCTGCCGGCCGCGGTTTGGAACGATCCCAGGCAAGGGATCGGCTCCGATGTTAAGTCCCGCCCCGCGGTGGGGCACAGTCAGTCAAAGGAGGCCTCCAGCTCCATCGATGGTAGGCTGGAGATGTGACCCGGAAAATAATCGCATCTCCGACAAAGTAAGAAACTGAAAAAAAGTTTTCCCCCAACCCCCTCCCCTCCCCCCACATAAAACAAACCGGAGAACATTTACACAGACTTTTAAAACACACTATTAAAAAATGTAAAAGACGAAAAAACAGACAGACTGTTGGCAGGGCTGCCAATCGTGCGTGACCCTGGTGGAAGGATACAATTGTTTTTTGTTAGATTTCAAGCAGAAATATACATATTTTTAAGTGCGAACTGCAAATATGACAACATTTGTGATTTCAGTTCCAGAGGTTACTCTCCAGAACTGCTTGTATCCATCAAGGATACCTGTTACCCTGGACATTCCCTTTTCTCTCCTCTACCTTCTGGGAGAAGATAGAGGAGCTTGAAAGCTCGGACATCCAAACTTAAAAACTGCTTCTTTCCCGCTGCATCTAACTTCTGAATCAATTACCTCTTTCACACCCCATTTCCAGAAGTGCTAGCATATACTCCTATTCTTAACTCTACATCATTTCAGTTATTCTGTTGTTGTACTTTAATATTCTTTTGCACTACTTGGCACAATGATCTTGTTTTTTGACACTCATATTTATTGTTGTATGTATCATTGCTGTATATATACTGTTTACTCTGTGAGCTTCATATGAACAAGGAATTTCATTGCACCCGAGTGTTTATTACCATAAATTATTTGGAATCTAAATTACTAGGGTTTTGGTTAAGCACTTTAACCACATCCTTGTGACCTCCAGACATGATTAGTCTGGTGCTCTGACATCTTTTATCTTCCACAAACCCGAGTCCATCTATCTGTCAGAGATAGATACAAAATGCTGGAGTAACCCAGCGGGGCAGGCAGCGTCTGTCTGAAGAAGGGTCTCGACGTGAAACATCACCCATTCCTTCTCACCATTCTGGATCCTTGATGCTGCCTGCCCTGCTGAGTTACTCCAGCGTTTTGTGTCTATCTTCCATCTATCTGTCAGCAGCATGTCCCATCTGCATTGTTTGTTGCCAGATTGGCATTCTCTTTGTTTTTTTATATTCTCATCCTTGCTTTCAAACTTTTCTTTGGCAAATTCCCTCCCTTTCTTAGGAAATTCCTCCATCCCACAATCCTTTTTTGCCCTTAGCACAATGGTTATTTTCAATGGTTCATTCTTGGCAGCTGTGCCTTCCAGCTGTATAGTCCCAAATTATGGAGTGCCTCCTCTAAACATTTTCTAATTCACTTGCTAAGAAACATTTTGCACCTACATATTTTTGTTTAATTCATTCCTTTGTTAAATTTCATTAACATATATGTAAAGCAACTTGGAACATTATACTACAATGGGGCAGGAAGGGCATTTTCCAAGAAGCTCTAAACTAGCTGTCGATGCTCATTTTGTCCCGGTGATTTTACCTTAACCTTCTAGATAGTTGTGATGGACCTACTGGTCTTTACATGAGAATCAATGTAAAAGGGGAGAAGGTATTGCGCTATTAGTCAAAGATTGCATTACTACCATATTGAGGATATCGTGGAAGTTCTTCAAATGAGACCATATGGATAGAGATTAGAAACAAAACAAGGGTGTTGTCACTGGGAGTGCATTACAGACCTCCCAACAGTCAACAGAAGATAGACAAACAAATACTTAGGCAGATATCGGGAAGCTGTGATGCAAATAGGGTTATTATACTGTCAAATTTAAATTTCCAAATGTTAACTGGGATTACTTTGGTATTAAATGCGTCCAAGAGGCACATTTTTTGAGTTGCGTTCTGGAAAACTTTTTGATACAATATCTAGATGGACCAAAGATGCAAGTAACATTACTGGACTATATCTCGGGGAATATATCTGGTCAAATGGAGTGAGTGTTGGTAGAACATTTTATCAGCAAATTAATTTCACTTGCACTTTATGTGCAATGTGACGAATAAAACAGTATTGTATTGTATTGTATTGTATTGAGATAGTGACCATTACACCATATATCTTAAACTGTTTTAAAGGATGGACCAATAATTAAGGTCTTAAACCAGGGTGAGACCAATTTCATTAGCATAAGGGAGGACCCAGCAAAGGTGGATTGGGAAGATCTATTTGTAGGCAAGTCTACATTTGCTCTGTGGGAAGCATTCAAAGGAGAAATAGCAAGAGTTCAAGGCCATTGTACCAGCAAGGGGTAAAAGACGGGTGTCAAGCATAGGGAACCATGGATGTAAAGAAATATTGAGGTTGGATAATGAGAAAAAAAGGAAGCATATAATGTATTGGGACCTAATGTCAGTGGAGGCCTGTCAAGAGTGTCGGGAGATGCTTAAAAACAAAGTTAGGAAGGCAAAGAGAGGTAATGAGAAATCTGACCGACAATATTAAGATAAATCCAAAGGTGTTTTATAAATAGTAGTTGGGGGAGCTGCTGATAGTAATAGTGGCTGGGTAATTGGATGTAAAGATGTAGCAACTGCAGGAATGGGGAGGCTTATTATTTCAGTACTTCAGTGGAGGGGGTGGAAAAACAGACCATGTTTTGATTATAATTAAAATTGTTCCCTTTTCATGTGGCAAATGGTTCATCTTTCCTTTCAGTAATGGTCAGTACATTGTCAGTGGTTCCGACGATGGATCCTTTTTCATCTGGGAGAAAGAGACGACAAACCTTGTTCGTGTTCTACAGGGTGATGAGTCGATTGTGAACTGTCTGCAACCACACCCAAGGCACTGCTTCCTCGCAACAAGCGGCATTGATCCTGTGGTTCGTCTCTGGAGTCCAAGACCAGAGGTATGAACACAAAGAGATCGACCGGGCTACTGAATGGTTTCAAATGGTTAATTCATCATAGGGTCAGAGAACGTCCTAACCACACATTAAACTTGCAAAGTTCAAGGGCTATAGCAGACTGAATGAGAGCTACCTACTAACTAAACATTAGCCCAACTAACATCAACAAGGGGAACCAAGTACTATTTGCTCAATCAGTTCTTTAAAAAATAGATTTAAATGAGTTTTACATAGAACAGCACAGCAATAGGCCACAATGTCTGTGCAAGATGGCAAAATTAATTATTAAATTCCAGAAACAAATTCTGGAGATTGAATGAGACAAGCAGTGCTGATGCACTTAAAGGGAGAAAGGAATAGGTTAAGCTGAGTGAGGGAGGTGATGTAACTTGGGAGAAAGCTCGTGAGCGCACATAAACAAAAGAGCCTACTTTGATTGTAATATTTATTAAATGACACGAGTCATTGATCTTCCCAATTTTGCCAAACAATATGTTTCATAGATTAAAGCCCCTGTCTCACTTACGTGTTCTTGGCACGCTAATTACGCGACCTTGTCGTCGCGTTGAGGCGCGACGGTTCCGCGAGAGTCGCGCGCGTCATCATGCGCCCGGACAGCCGCCTGGAGCACGTGACGTCATTTGAAGATGGACACAAAATGCCAGAGTAACTCAGCGGAACCGGCAGCATCTCTGGAGAGAAGGAATGGATGATTTTTGTGGTCGAGACTCCTCTTCAGTCTGAAAGAAGGGTCTTGACCCGAAACGTCATCCATTCCTTCTCTCCAGAGATGCTGCCGGTCCCGCTGAGTTACTCCTGCATTTTGTGTCTCTTCAATCTTCTTGGCCCCGCTCTGGGAGTATTAGTTGGGGCGGATCCGGATCCGCAACAGACGTGAGCCCCAGGCTGAGTTCGACGATCGTTTGCCTGCTGCTGTTGGAGGTGAGACGTTGCAACGCACCAGGGTCTTGACCTGTCCCACTTTGGCCGTCAATTATGCGACAGGCCGGTGGCGCGCAAAGATTTTGTGCAGGACCAAGTCCACATTCCTCCACGCGCCCGTCCCCGCGCTACCCACCCGCTAGCAGGTCGCGTAAATAGCACGCGAAAGAGCCAAGTGGGCCAGGCCCTTTAAGGTTTTCAAGCTGTAAGCAAGACAAAAAGAGAACAGTGAAGACTTGACACAGAAATTATGTTTTGGTGGGACAGGTGTAGAGGACCTGTGGGGAAGTCAAACAGAAAATAGTTTTATTCAATTAAAACCAATCCTCTTTGATATCAGTAGGCCATTTAATTAGATTATGTGAAGTTTGAGACTGACTTGAATCCATTCTGAGTTTAAATTACATTTTTTTTTAAAAAGGAAGCTAATTGAATCTAGGGCAAAACAAGCACAGAGTGTGTGTTGAAGGAGCAAATTCAAGTGCAAATTTGATGTCAAGGCAGTAAATGGCTACTGAGTAAACCTACTGATTTTTATATGCAAGTGGTATCAGTTTTAAATTCACTTAAATGGCAACACAGGGATAGTGATATCTTCTTTCCTGCAACTGGTATTATTAACCTGCAACAAATCGGCACTGCACTGGAAAGTACCTCAACTTGCACTGCTCATGGCAACAATCTCTGAATTTGAGATGGCGATAGAAAAAAAAATCCAACACTGTGTTGCAATGTATCTTTTGCCCATCATAATGGACACGCGTATTAACCTAAGGAACCGTTCTAATGGTTAGTAACTTTTTTTTCTTTTCCAGAGTGAAGATCAAAATGAGAGAGTAATTGAGGACATGGAAGGAGCTTCACAGGCAAACCAACGGCGAATGAATGCAGACCCTCTAGAAGTAATGCTTTTAAACATGGGATACAGGATCACTGGACTGACCAACAGTGGGATGGCCTCGGATGATGAGGAAAACACTGAAGGCCAGGTGCAGTGCCGGCCAAGTTAAGAAGCAATGTGAAAAATAGCGTACTTGGGGCAGACCGGCAAGCAACCATCTGTTTAGTGTCTGTGGCTGAAACACTACACTGTCCTCAGCTACGCATAAGCCATGTTCAAGAAGCAATGATAGGGTTTACATCCTTTCCAACGTCTATCTCACTCTCATATGGATGGACCCTATACCAGTCTGCAGAAGCTTCAGCGATGTTGCAGCCCTATAGTGAACAGCTGACCGGGTCAGACCTGACCTGAGACACAGAGGAGACAAAATTGTTTCTGGTGACTGAGAAAGACACGTTTGATAAGCAGAACCTTTTGTAAATTGTTTAGATGCTGCTTTCAGTTTGTATAAATGCTTCTTCTATCACATTCAGTCCCTTTGTGGTGACAGTCCATCAACAACAAACAGACAGTAATACTGTGGTCAAGCAAACTCCTTTAACAGACCTGGGGTCAACAGTTTAAGTCAATATTTCCTGTTGCAGTTTTAAATTTGGATGTAGAGTGTTTCTGTCCTTGATCGGGTCCTTGTATAACATACTTATGGCCCTTATTCCACCTCTGCCCAGTCATAGTATGCACAAGATGTGAAACTAGACATGTCCAAACAATGGAATCTTGATGCACCGTCTGTGCTGATGTAAGATCGTGAGAAGCATCCATTAATATTCGCTATGAGATTGACATTGACCATGGTAATGTATGGGGTCTGGTTTGGAAATACCTCGGCATACGCATGTAAACAATCTGGATGGGTCTTGTCCCACATACATCACACACATTTGGTCAGTTCATTACACTGCCAACTCTCACTTACCTTGGTCCACTTCCACAGCACCCACTTCCCTCTTCTCAAACCCCCCCCCCCCCCCCCAACACTCGCTGCTCTCCTGTCCCTAAACCCCATTCCTCTTCACTCCCATCTCCCTGCCCTCATGCACTCCATTGATTCTCCACTTCCTGGCTGTTTGCTTCACCGCTTCTCCTTCAGCACTGATTGCGTGACAACCATCTGCTTTCCAGGACTTGGAATGCCCAGTGTTCCCTCATTGGAATCCTCCTTAAGATTGTGTTGCAGATTCAGATCTCAGTCCATTCAGGAGCTCGGGTTAATGTCATCTTTGAGTGAAGGTTAGCGAGAATATGCGACGTGGACTTCTATATTTTTTGCTGCCTGCGCCATTGGATAAATTGGTGCAACGTATGTGCTTTTAAGTATTGTTACCAGCTTTGCATAAATGCAGCATTGTTGATGATGGAGCTGTAAGGTGTGAATTCAGAGATCTCATTCTAATTTTTAATCTTCCTCTGAGATTGGGTATTTGATTGGAAGTTAGTTGTAGGTTGTGATAGAGGAGAAGGGTTTGCTTTGGGTGAAGTCGTGGCTGATATGCTGGCAAGTGCGTGACTGGAGAAAGCAGCAGGCTAACACAGAGCCATTAAATGGAATACTTGACAAGCCTGGTGGATTTGGTTAGCAAACTATCCTTCCACGTCTGAGACTAGTGCTGAGATTTAACCCTGAGAAAACATCTCTCAGTGAGAGTTACCACAAGTGGTTTCTCTTGAACTGAATGAAAATTTTGCACACAAAACAAATTATTTTAGGCATAAAGATGGCAGATGTGGAAATTTTAATATGTTAGACATGACAAGTCACTATATTTTGGTGTAGATTTCTCAGGTACAAAGACACTTTTCAGTGGGTATATGGTGGAAGACACAATACATTATATTCCCACTGTGATCAGATTCCTTCGGTATTTGCTGCCAGTGAATGCGCTGTTTTATTTACTTACCCCCATCAATTTCTGAACAAGCAAATTCATCACACATTGAAGCTGTTTTGCTCAAAGGCAAGTCTTGTCAGATTCCACGTAATGCTCACATAATGCTGGATTGGAAACAGGTTCACTTCGCCACGGCATCACACATTCATCAATTTACTCTGAAGGTCACTAATTTGCTGCTTTCATGAGGGTGGATGGAATTATTGGTTCCAATCCTCAAAATTGGGTCAGAAACCTCATTGCACGATGAAACGGAATGTAATTGGTTTAGTCACTGATTACTTGCAATTACTGCCCCAGTAATTACTTTTCTGGTTAATTGCTCATTTAAACTACATAGCGATCAAATACAGAGGGTGAGGTGCTTCATTATATGCTTCTTGAGGTGCTCTGTAGGAGCTGCAGGGTTAAACTCAACCAAGAGGAGCCCCATAGCTCAGTGAGGAGCTGGTGTGATTGAGATGCTGCCAGAATCCATAGTTAAATACCAGCTGCTCCCACTCTCAGCCATTCTATACGTGACTGCATTGCTGAATTGTTAATAGTTAAGTATAATTTAGGTTATGATGTGGGTATGAATCAGAATTTTTCTGTATAAAATCCTGCCTGAGTCTTTTGACGGAGATTGTTGCTCATTTGCAGTTGCTTGAGAGCCTTGATCCGAAGCTGCAGCCTACAGTGGGGTCAGTCAGTACAATCTATTAATGATGGCAGTGGGATTATCTTCAGATGGGTTATTGGCTGAGACATTGTGGTGAGATTAATGGGTCAGCAATTGCATCCACAGCAACCCAAAGGTTTGGTGCCAACTGTATGTTTAAACCTCACAGTTTGTTGCTCCTGTTCTTGTCTGTGTTTTGATGATGAATTGCCCGTGGGAAGCTGCTAACTGTAAAATTAAATTGTTACTCCACAGTTGAGGTTTGCCAGCATTAAATGGCCAATTTAGCAGAGTGGATTTATTGTATTTTCTACTTTTATAGGGACTATAATTTAACAAATGTGTTACTCCCAATACACATTTAGTTTTAGGTACAAGGCTCTTCAGACCACCAAGTCCACTCCAACCATCCATCAAGCTGTTCACACTGGTTCTATGTTATCCTACTTTCTCATCTACTCCAGATACATTAGGGGTAATTTTACAGAGGTGAATTACCCTACAAAAGCTGCACATTAGTGCAATTAAAATCATAAACCCCAGCAATTTGGTCACAATTAAAACTGAAGTTGCACTCTTCGGGTCTCCTGTCCCACTGCATTCCCACCCCTTGCCAGAAATCACACACAACCTACTGGTCTTGGTGTATGGGGAAAATTCAGAAACAATGTGCTCTAAAGAATATTGTTCATTTCAACATTTAAAATGTCATTTGGGAAAGGAGCAGAAGAAACTGCCTGAAGCAGGCAAAATTCATTTAGTGTAGTTAAACATTACAGACCTCTCTTTTCTATCTTTCTCCCCACCCACTCCATCTTCTTCTTGCGTATGGCGTGCACAGCCTAAAGTTGTCGGACAACTTGTTCTATTTGATTGTGCACGCCGGGTTGATTGCATTTGTCGAAACAGGGCGGACCACGTGAAGGTTGCAATCTCCAACCCCCCCAGCCGCTCCATCAGTCTGAAGAAAGGTCTCCACCTGAGATATAGCCGATCATTCCCTTCTTCTAATGCTGCCTTGCTCATGGGTTCTTCCAGTACTGTGTGATGAGTTAGGCATTATGGTCAGCATGGACCAGTTGATCTGAAGGGCACGTTTCTGTGCTGTACAGCTCCATGACGCCTCTGGTGCTATTGTGCCCCTTCAGATAGTGTGGCAACCAGAATTGTACAAATTGGTACAGAGAGAATATTTGGAACCATTATCACAATGATGTTCTACAAATATAAACATTTAACCTCCAAATTAGTGTAGATACAGCTGTTTTTAAACCAATCTGAAAATTGTAGATTGGCTTGAGGGTCAGGGATCCACACCATACCTGACTACGTCAGCTTAAGGTGATGGGGGAATTGACTCGTGACTGGCAAATTATTATTTTGGAAAAACAAGTGTTATGCAGGTGGTGAGCGATGCTACATTAGTTCCTGCAGGGAAAAGTCTTAAAGCCGATGGATGAAAAGACGAAGGCAGCTGGGTTGTGAGCATAGGTATGCGGGTGAACCGCGTCAATTTCCACCCTACCCCTCCGTGAAAGGCTCAAACTAACACGCTTCAAATTTAATTTACAACACGATCTGCACCCTCTCAATCACCCTCAAAGCTTACACATCCCAGGTTTGATACAGACAACGCTCCCGCAAAGTCACTGCGTTAACTAGATTTTTCTTTATTTTGATTTACATTCTGCACGTCGATAAGATACGGGGACCCAAAGAACAACGCCACCGACCTGCGGCCACTCGGCCCCTCGCTTCATTTACTAGACCAAGGGACGCAGCCGCGGAGCCCGAAGGCGGCGGCGACCAGAAAGGGAGCCCGGTGCCCCCTGCATTTGAGGCGGGTTTTGATGCTCTGGCTGCGGGCGACGAGTCCGGCCTCTCCCTGCTGAGTCCTGATCCGGATGCGGTTAACCAGCTCCCCGTGTTCCACTGCCTCCAGCTCGGCTGTCACTAACATGTCGTGCAGCTGCTGCAAGCCCACCTCCAGCTCCCGGACCCGCAGCTGCCGCCGCTCCAACTCCAGCAGCCGCCGCCGGGCTTCAGCAAACTCCACGCTGTTGCTCGGAGTCAGGGCCCTCGACACCGGCTCACTAGCGGCGCTCTCCGCATCCTTCTCTGCCTTCACCACATCCCTGGCTGGACTGGTTCGTGCGGCGGCTTTAGCAGCGACCTTATCCCGCAGCTTCACCATCGCAGTCCCCGCTGCAAGTGCCGGCGTGTGCAGCTGGCGCAGCCTGCGCTAGGGGCGGAGCTGTCACAGGGAGGGCGGGGCCAGCTGGGTGACGCATGGTGGGCGGGGCTAATGGGTGCCTCCGAAGGGGCGCGGCCTGCGGGGAGACGCAGGGGCGGGGCTGACGGCCCATCATAGTGGGCATGATCAGAGGGGTGACGCGAGGAGGGCGGGGCTAGCGGGGTGACGCGAGGAGAGCGGGGTGACGCGCGGAGGGCGGGGCCAGCGGGATGGCGCAGGGGGCGGGGCTGTCACTAAGGGCGGTTGTCTATCGAGGGACGGCTGTCACTCACTGGTGGCGCCCAGGGCGGTGTGGTTCACACTAAAGATACTCTATGATCTTTGGTTCACACGTTCAAATAGAGGGAGTACAGAGAAGGTTCACCAGACTGATTACTGGGATGTCAGGACTTTCATATGAAGAAAGACTGGATAGACTCGGCTTGTACTCGCTAGAATTTAGAAGATTGAGGGGAGATCTTTTTTTTAAATACATTTTTATTAGAGGCATCTGCATATCATAGTCCAAACCAATACAGACTTTGTTTAACGGTTACATATAGGGGGGTTGCACCATAGGTCACTGGGTCATAGGGCTCGACGCACGGAGCCGCTAAATCCAACTGGAAGACATCCGTCACTTCCTGTATATGTTATTAATGCTAGAAACGCTTACTTTCCTACCTGTTAAAAAAAGCCAAAATGTTGAATTATTGCGCTGAAAAAAATTGTGGTAGTCGGGGTAAGTGTAAGAGACATGTACCCAACTTTAGAATTCCAAACGTGAAGCGAAATGAAGGTATAGAGAAGCGAGAAGTGAAGGGACTGCAGCAGCTAAAGTGCTTGGTAAACATTGAAAATATTGCAGCGTTTGCTCACTGCATAAATCTGGCTGTAAATTTTTCTTCAGATGCGTTTTCATTTTGTATGTAAAAAACCACTTGGGAACCATGGGCAATTAAAAAAAATTACAGTCAGATTTATCACTTCTGAAACTTTTTAGATGCCAAAGGAATCAAGAAAAAACACAAATAATGCCTTAGTTGATGAAATGCAGTGAGCAAACGGCCAATGTTCGCCAAGCACTCTGGCTGTTGTTGTCCCTTCAGCTCTCGCTTTTATCTACCGTAATTTCTCCTCACTTTTGGAATTCTTAAGTAGGCTAAATGTCTCACACGCTTATCCCAATTTCCATATTTATTTATAGCGCAAAAATTGACCATTTCAGCGGGTTTTAACGGGCCCGCTATGCTGGAAACAATGGTAAGTGCCTATCTGCAGTTCATCGCGTGTAATCCATTTGGAGTAGCGTAGCAACAGTACGGGTCATGGGTCGTGACCTGACTGCCGTGAAACCTCCCTATTAACCTCCCTATGTGCTGTCCCCTCCCCTTCCTTCACCCTCTAGCTGTCTCCTCCCACCCTCCCATCCGCCCGCCCTCGGGCTCCTCCTCCTCCCTTTTTCCTTCTTTCTTTCCCCACCCCCCATCAGTCTGAAGAAGGGTTTCGGCCCGAAACGTTGCCTATTTCCTTCGCTCCATAGATGCTGCTGCACCCGCTGAGTTCCTCCAGCAATTTTGTGTACCTCCCTATTAAATATCCAGGTTTCCAGGGACCCAGTTACCAAAGTAGCTGGGATCCTCCTTTATCGGTTACATATTAACATTGCCTCTAATTATTTATTTATATTTATAGATAGGAAAAATAAAGAAAGAAAGAAAGAATTTAGAAAAATAAGATAAACTATCAATAATACAACTTAGGAGATAGGTCCATAGGTCAGAGAACATAACTATTCATCTAGTCCTGGGCTCAGGTTTCAGTCCGGCCTCCTCGCCGGTCCAATCTACCCCTTCAAATAATCTATAAATGGAGAACATATTCTAATAAATAATTCTGGTTTGTCAATTAAGACAAATCTAATTTTTTCCAAATGTAAGGTCTCCGACATCTCCATAATTGAGATTCAGGGGGATCTTATAGAAACTTACAAAATTCTTAAGGGGTTGGACAGGCTAGATGCAGGAAGATTGTTCCCGATGTTGGGGAAGTCCAGAACAAGGGGTTACAGTTTGAGGATAAGGGGGAAGTCTTTTAGGACCGAGATGAGAAAACAATTTTTCACACAGAGTGGTGAATTTGTGGAATTCTCTGCCACAGAGGGTGGTTGAGGCCAGTTCGTTGGCTATTTAAGAGGGAGTTAGATGTGGCCCTTGTGGCTAAAGGGATCAGGGGGTATGGAGAGAAGGCAGGTACAGGATACTGAGTTGCATGATCAGCCATGATCATATTGAATGGCGGTGCAGGCTCGAAGGGCCGAATGGCCTACTCCTGCACCTATTTTCTGTTTCTAATTCCCTTGTACAACTTCATCACGGTGAACATTCCCATTTTGTTTCATGTCAGATGCAAACTTGGCATTTCGTCCCTCACACAATGAATAGTTGAGCCTAAGGACCAATCCTTATGGTTCATGTTTAAGAAGGAATTGCAGATGCTGGAAAATGGAAGGTAGACAAAAATGCTGGAGAAACTCAGCAGGTGAGGCAGCATCTATGGAGCAAACGAAATAGGCAATGTTTCCTATTTCCTTCGCTCCATAGATGCTGCCTCACCCACTGAGTTTCTCCAGCATTTTTGTCTACCTTATGGTTCATGATTGGTTTGGTTCACAGGCTCTGCAGCTGGAACAGATGTTTGAGCTCAGGGATGAAGGAGGCAGATGACCGGGCCTATGAGCTGCTGAGATGGAGACCAGAGATACCAGGAGTGTGCGGAACAATTTAGCTCATTGCTTTTGTAGAGCTGGTACAGAATATGCTATATCAAAATAGTTGTCAATATTTCAAAGAAGAGCATTGTAATGCCGGGGAAAACTACCCTACTCTTTGAAAAACGGTCTGTAAAGTTGCTGATCCTATTGGAGGGAACTCTGTTTTTTCTGTTCAGGTCTGAAGAAGGGTTTCGGCCCGAAACGTTGCCTATTTCCTTCGCTCCATAGATGCTGCTGCACCCGCTGAGTTTCTCCAGCAAAACCTTCTGTTTTTTATTACATCAGGGGGATCTTCCCATGTAAAATAATTACTGCTAAATGCCCTATGTTTCAACAGAAGCCGCCCTCACACTCTTTTTTGACTGTAAAGTGTTGTGACACATTCCAAGCATTTATTTCACATGCACAAGTCTCTCTTTCCTCATCTCAGCCACCGCCACCCACTCTTCAATACTACTCCTTTTCCATTACATGCACAGAAGGATTAGCGGAAGTTATCCTTTTGGTGAACAAAGCAGGAAAGCAGATTACTTTCTATATGCTGAGAGATTGTTTGATGTCAATTTTCAATGGGACTTGGGTGTACTTGTTCAAAAGTCACGACAAGCTAATATGCATGTGCAGTAAGCAGATAGGAAGGCAAGTAGTATGTTGTCCTTCACTAGGAAAAGATCTGAGTAATAGAGATGTTCACTTATAATTTCATAAGTCCTTAGTGAAACTGTACCTGCAGTATTGAGTACACATTTGGTCTTTCTACCTAAAAAATGGATACGCATGCCAAAGATGGAATGCCACAAAGATTAACTATTTTTGTTCAGGGATGGGTGGTTTGCTAGAGGAGGAGATTTTGAATAGACTAGACTTCTGTACAGATTAGAAGTATAAGAGGAGAGTACAACATTCTTACAGGATCCAATAGATTGGATTTTTGTTGGTTGTTTCCCCTGGCTGAGGAATCTAGAACCAAGCACCATGGTCTCAGAATAAGGGGTAGATGTTTGGGACTGAAAGAGTAAAAATTTATTTGGATTTCGCCACCCTGGAGGATTGATACATTTTGAGATATTAAAGGATTCAGGGGATTTGTGATGTGGGAATAATGCAGGGAAACGAGATCAGTTGCAATCATGGTGGAGCATGTTCAAAGTGCTCGTGGGATCCTCCTGTTCCTGTTTCTTACGAAGCCAAGATGAGTCGAAAAGAGTCGCCATCTCAGGTGGAATCCAGTCTGGGTCCGCTTTTGGATTAGTGTGAACGAAACAGAACCAAATGAAGACAGGACTTAACCGGCAAACAACTGCACTCGGGACAACAATCTGCTCAACTGTCCATCAAAAAATGTGCATTAAATGAATTACTGAAGGTCAGGACAGTATTTGCCACTGAATGTGAGAAACAGGAACAAACTAGGCATGTCTGTGTGCATGTATGTGTGTGTGTGCATGTGTGTGTGTGTGTATTTGTGTGTGTGTGTGTATGAAAGGAAGATAATGTTTGATCACTGAAGGGGAGGAATATACATGCAATTAAGCCCAACAGTGCTGCTGCTTACTCTTTGGGGATTACTGTTTCATGTGCAACACGATTCTCTTGTTTGCAAAGAGTGTGTTTTGTAACAACATATGAAGGAAACAAAAGGACAGGGTCCCCAGCAGGTTCAGGGCAGGAATGAGCAATGCCCAACAAAAGATTGGGACAGGTTGTGTACAACACAAACAGACAGAATCATCCACTCACCAAGGATATCACCAAGGGCTTTATTAGCACTGACCTTCAGTTTGAGCAGAACCAAGATACAGGAGAGAGGCGCAGCACAGTGACGACTGCAATTTGAACAATGAGCTTCGCAGAGTTTTATTTTAATGTGGACAATGGTTACCTGGAGGGTTTGGTCAGAGGGTTTAAAGGTGGCATCCTGAAGCAAGCAGATTTCCTCAACCTGGTGCAATGTCAGACTCTGGAGGGTGAGTTCCGGCTCTTTTTTCCAGTTCTCTGCCTTTGAATGTTGCTGGGAGTGTTCAATAGATGCCACAAAATCACTCCCTACACTTATAATTAATCACCTGCGGCTTAACTACTGAATATTGGCATGAGTGAGAGGAAATGTAGCTGGGGCAGAATGAAAGGTGGACAGTGTCAGTGGAAGGGAGGGAAGATACTGGGATAGGTGGAAAAGCAAGTAGTGAAGACATGGGACATGCAAAGAGTTATAAATAAGCTGTGTAACTGGGCAAAGCCTTGGCAGATGCAGTATAACAATGGGAAATACTGTATGGGGATATTCACTTTAGTAGGAAGAACACAAAAACAAGAACTACAAATTGAGTTTTGTAGATTATAGAATTGTACTGTATAAAAGGATCTAGGAATTCTTGAACATACGAACAATTAGTGTATAGAAACTCCTGGAAATTGAATGAAAATGGAAGATTGGAAGAAAGGGGAATGAGTAGTGAAGTCTCACTAAATTGATACAGAGCATTGGGGATACCATGCCTGTATACAGTATTGGTGGTCTTTTTTCAAGAGGTATATATTTCCTTGGTGACACTTATGTGTTCACTTGGTTGACTCCTGGGATGAATCGGTTGTATTCTGTTGAAATGTTGTACAGATTGAAAGATTACTCAGTGAAGTTTAAAAGAATGACAGGTTTTCTTACTAAAACTTAGATTCTGAAGGAACTTAACAATGTTAATAGGGGATCTAATGTTAGAATCATGATTCGCCATTTAAAATGGAAGAGAAACGTATCCCCTCAAGGTCGTGTGTCTTTGGAATTCTTTACCTCAAAGAACCATAGTGTCTGGCATCCAAGAAAGAGATTTTTGGTTTTAAGGGCAGTCAAGTGTCAATGGTGAGATGGGGATCTTATAGAAACTTACAAAATCCTTAAGGGGTTGGGCAGGCTAGATGCAGGAAGATTATTCCCGATGTTGGGGAAGTCCAGAACAAGGGGTCACAGTTTAAGGATAAGAGGGAAGTCTTTTAGGACTGAGATGCGAAAATCATTTTTTACACACAGAGTGGTGAATCTGTGGAATTCTCTGCCACAGAAGTTAGTTGAGGCCAGATCATTGGCTATATTTAAGAGGGAGTTAGATGTGGCCCTTGTGGCTAAAGGGATCAGGGGGTATGGAGAGAAGGCAGGGATGGGATACTGAGTTGGATGATCAGCCATGATCATATTGAATGGCGGTGCAGGCTCGAAGGGCCGAATGGCCTACTCCTGCACCTATTTTCTATGTTTCTATGTGAGCAGCCAAAGTGGAGCAGAGGCTAAGATCAGATCAGGTATGATCAGATAGAATGGTGGGACAGTCTTACGGAGACAATGTGTGTAAGAAATAAGCTTTTGCAATTGGGGTCTGAAAGAAGGGTCTCGACCTGAAACATCACCCATTCCTTCTCTCCAGAGATGCTGCCTGTCCCGCTGAGTTACTCCAGCATTTTGTGTCTTGGCTTGAGGAGACGTGTTGCTTATTTCAGGTGCTCTTCAAATTCTCATTGTCTAAATAATTTCTTGTACTACACAAGGCAATAATCATCTCCAACAAGAGTCCAAAACCCTCCCCTGGCAATGGCACTAACAAAGACAAACCCAGACCACCAACATTCTGACAATCACTGGACTAACTAATGGCTGTTGAACAGGCAACAGACTGGTCATCGTGGGGCTCATTTCCTGATTCCCCCAAATTTCCCCCTAAATCAGAAGCATGTTGGATGAAATTTCGACTGCAAAGGATGACCCCACCCGAAATGAAGCAGTCAACTTAACTGGCACCCAAGCCATGTTCCACAGCCATTCTTTAAAATCTCTAGGACATAGATCACCGATCCTTGGGATTGTTCAACTTTCATCAACTACTCTAGTACATGGCCTTCCTAGGTAATGAATGATCTGACTTGCGGAAACCCAACTTTACACAAATTCCATACACTTTAGGCTAGTAGTAATCATAAAATATTTCATGGTATTTATCAATGACTGGATATGGCATATGTTCTTTTAATTTAATTAGTGTTAGGGTGATCATTAAATGAAGTGAAAGAATGATAGCAGGTGTATGTAGAATGACCTGCTATGTAGAATGACATAAGGTTCACTATTGGAAACAGGCATTTCTGATTAATGGATAAATCAGATTATGAACAATATTCAGGTACTGAGACCATATGGTATCCAGGGGCATGTTGGTTGGCATGGACTTGTGGGCCGAAGGGCATGTTTCCACTCTGCATCTCTATAACTAAACCAATATTAATACTATAATACTATAATACTATAATACGTCTGAAGAAGGGTTTCGGCCCAAAACGTTGCCTATTTCCTTCGCTGCTGCACCCGCTGAGTTTCTCCAGCTTTTTTGTGTACCTTCAATATTAATACTAATTAAGCCTTCTTCAGTTCCTCATTCTCTCATTTGTTCTCTGGTATTTCTGACAGATTTGTGGGTCTTTTAGGGAGATGAACACACAACTTCTTTCATTTTGCTGCCATTTTCTTATTTTCCTCTAAGAAATGTCCCCTCACCTGAAATGGACCCACCTTTGCCTTCATTGGTCTTTTCCTTTTACAAGTTCCTGACAAATATCAAAGATCAGGGGAGTTGTAGCAATACCACAAAATATTAATATCAGATCATAATCACATATTTATTAGACAGTGTGTTTCCCACAACATAATAGTAGTCACATTATAATAGGTACAGGTGTAGTTCATTGGATGGAAAGTGTTTTGAAATAACTCAAGGTCAGGCAAACCACTTTCGAAATGCTGGTCTTTATTTTTACTGGGACTAATTGATTCATTAGAGAGAGAAGAGAAGGTTGTTTATTCCTAGGAGCCCATGACAACCTGGTGTTATTTCCACCAAGGATTAACATTTTGGCTTTTAATTAAATGCCATCTAAAGTATTGTATGTATTGAGCAAGGTTTGTTGTGGGTTTAATCCTTGTTTAACTGGAAGCAATCTTGCTGTTTTTCTGCAGACTTGAAGTTCCATCTCCAGAGCACGGACTATGGAAGTTTCCTGTCCAATGAATCTGGCCCTCTCACTGTATCAGTGATCGATGATAAACTGAAACAGAAACTGCTGCTGGAATTTGTCTACCTGAGGAACCATGCGCTGCAGCCACTCACCACCTTCCTGGATTACATCACGTTAGTAACAAGGACTTTGTACTGATTTATTCCAACAGTGACTAAGGGAAGTGACCGCAAACGTGTGTCTGAAAAAATCGCATCTTGTTCATGCAAAAACATATTGACTAGCGAGCAAATAATAAGAGGATAACTAAGTGATTGGCATTGAAGTATGATTGGTTAGCACGCAACAAAAGCTTGTCACTGTATCTCGGTACACATGACAATAAACTAAATGCAAATTCAGTCAATAGCTGGGTTATATTGGGTTGTACTGGACTGCACTGTCTTTGTTTTGGGCTATATTGTATATTAACTTACAATGCTAACCTCCCAAAATCCTTGATTCAGAGCTCAACAATTTTTAAATGTTATCCTTACTAATTGCTACAGAGGTCAATGTTACACATGGCCATTGTTTTAAAGGTACAGCTACATGATTGACAATGTTATCCTGCTGATTACGGGCACACTGCACCAACGTCCCATCTCTGAACTCCTCCCTAAATGCCATCCCCTGGGCAGCTTTGAACAGATGGAAGCCGTCCATATTGCCCAGACTCCGGCTGAGCTCTACAATGCTATCCTGGTTGACACACCACTAGGTAAGAGAAGGCTCGGTGTCTGTGAAATAGGCTGCAGGAGTTCAGCCATGTCTCCAATATTCAACTGACATTTTTTTTTTAATGCAGATGCTGAAAATCCCAAATAATCTAAAATAAAAACAGAAATTGCAGGAAATACTCAGCAGGTCAGGCAGCAAAGGAGACAGTGTAGAGGGCAAGAGTGCTGACAATTCAGGTCAGTGACCCTTCATCAGATTTGTTTGGAGGGCATAAGAATTTAAATGGGAAGCAACAATTGACACCATTTTCGGTTAGGAGTAGATCATTTATTTGTCCATACAAAGCCAATATCTATGAGAATTGAAAAAAGACACAAAGTGCTGGAGTAACTCAGCGGGTCAGGCAGGTGATGTTTCAGGTTGGGACCCTTCTACAGACTGGGCCATGAAACCTTCCTGATGGGGGATGGAGGTGTAAAGGGACTGAACGTTCATGCCGGTATAGATGAGGCAAAGGGGGCCTGGAAACCATGCCAGATCCCCAAAGTCCCCAATTCCCTGAGCTTTCATACATTTATCTCTCCTCCACTTTAAATACTCCCAATGATCTAGCCTTAGCAACACTCTTGGGTAGAAAATTCCAGAGATTCACCACTCTGCAAAAATAAATTCCAGTGTACCTCAGCATTAAATGACCAGCCCATTATTTTGAAATTATGACCCCCCCCCCCCCCCTTTTCCACCCCCCTGCGTTTTGAGACTCAGTGTGAAAACATCTCAATGTCTACTTTATCAAGGCCCCTTAGAAACATAGAAACATAGAAATTAGGTGCAGGAGTAGGCCATTCGGCCCTTCGAGCCTGCACCGCCATTCAATATGATCATGGCTGATCATCCACTCAGTATCCCGTACCTGCCTTCTCTCCATACCCTCTGATCCCCTTAGCCACAAGGGCCACATCTAACTCCCTCTTAAATATAGCCAATGAACTGGCCTCGACTACCCTCTGTGGCAGGGAGTTCCAGAGATTCACCACTCTCTGTGTGAAAAAAGTTCTTCTCATCTCGGTTTTAAAGGATTTCCCCCTTATCCTTAAGCTGTGACCCCTTGTCCTGGACTTCCCCAACATCGGGAGCAATCTTCCTGCATCTAGCCTGTCCAACCCCTTAAGAATTTTATAAGTTTCTATAAGATCCCCTCTCAATCTCCTAAATTCTAGAGAGTATAAACCAAGTCTATCCAGTCTTTCTTCATAAGACAGTCCTGACATCCCAGGAATCAGTCTGGTGAACCTTCTCTGCACTCCCTCTATGGCAATAATGTCCTTCCTCAGATTTGGATCCTTAGGATCTTGTGTTCCAATAAAGCCATCCTCGTTCTTCTAAGCGCAAAAAAAACCCCAGACCCAACCTGTTTAGCATCTCTTGATAAGGTGCTGGAGTAACTCAACGGGTCAGGCAGGTGATGTTTCAGGTTGGGACCCTCTCAGCCCAGCAATTAGTCAGTTGAATCTTTTTTGGATTGCCTTCTATGCTACTATATCACTGCTTTGATAAGGGAACCAAAACTGCGCACAGATTTCCAGGTATGACCTAATCGACACCTGTAATATTGTAAGAAAACATTCCTATTTCTACACTCCAAACCCTTTGCAGTAAAGGCTAAACTGCCACCTGCTTCTTGCTGCTTTGTGTGTTGTCTCTCTGTACTCTCTCATTTGCACTCTCCCATTTCATTGTACGGCGTTTTACTAATTTAAAAGCAATAATGGGAATCAAATATAAATTATATTTGTCAAATCATCCTTAGTCATCAGGAGTTATGGAAAGGGGTACACAATTAAAAAGCTGTGTTTCCACTATTAATTCATGCTAATATATTGAATAAATGAAATAGTGAAAGCACGCATTTTCCTTTTGCTGATCATGTCTTCATGTTTTCTGTTAGTCTTATTCACACTCTTAAAAATATTCTGTACTCTGTGAAAACACTTCTTATTTGTCATTTGCTAAGAGTAGCTACATTCTCACAGCCTTCAATTCAAATGTCTTAACACTTTTCTGCCTAAGCTTATTCACTCGTCGTTCCTTCCAACCGTTTCCTATTTTGCAGCCACAAGTTTCGAACTTATCAGGAGGCTGAGAGTCTCAGTGGGTCTAGGTCCACACATAAGGCACAGAACCCCCTCACAGTTTGACTGGTCAGTACAAGAAGCCGTCTCTGTACAGCTGATCAATGCAATGGACGACGTGTTTTTCCATGTGACTGCTCTGTGCGGGTATTGTCCTGTGTAACTAGTCAGTGCAGGGGGTCGGGAGCCTTCTTGTGGTCCCCAGCTCATTCTAGCTCTGTCACAGAATACACTTGTCATTAAACCATTTTTCTAGTGGTGTTGGTATGATTACACTGAACATTAATTTTCTGATTTTCATTCCTCAGCTTCCTTCTTCCAAGACTGCATCTCAGAGAATGACCTGGATGAAGTCAATATTGAAATATTACGAAACAAACTTTACAAGGTAACAGCTGCAGAGTGAGGGGTAGATTAGTTCATAAATTCATAAGTTATAGGAGCAGAATTAATCCATTCGGCCCATCAAGTTTACTCCTCCATTCAATCATGGCTAATCTATCGTTCCCTCGCAACCCAATTCTCATGCTTTCTCTCCATAATCCCTGATGTCCGTACTAATGAAGATACATTCCAGCATGTAATTCTTCCAGGTGTATGTTATTTTATTTAAACCGCCCTTGAATCCTAGAATAGAATACAGTCTATCATTCACACTGAGGGAAATGGACAGAGAATGGTTCGGGTTGGGACTCTTCTTCAGTCTCTTGTGTCTCTTCTAAAGAAGACGTCGGGTATGCTTGCCTTCATTGGTTGAGTATAAGATACAGGAGGTTACAATGCAGCTTTATAAAACTTTAGTTAGGCTGCATTTAGAGTATCGTGTGCAGTTCTGTTCACCTACTCACAGGAAGAATGTGGAGGGTTTGCAGAGGGGGCAGAAGAGGTTTAATAAAATGCTGCCCAGATTGGAGGGTATTACCTATGAGGGGAGGTTGGACAAACCTGGATTGTTAGCTTTGGAACGTGAGAGATTGAGGGGAGACCTAATAGAAGTATGTAAAATTATGAGAGGGTAGACAGTCAGAAACTTGTTCCAGGGTGGAAATGTCAAAGACAGAGGGCATAACTTTAAGGTCAGAGGAGAGAAAGTTTAAAGGAGATGTGCAGGGCAAGTTGTTTTTTTACACGGAGTGAGGTAGGTGCCTGAAATGTGCTGTTGGGGTGATGTTGGTGGAAGCGAATATGACAGTGATGTTTAACAGACATTTGGATATGCAGGGAATAAAGGGATATGGACCACGTGCAGGCTGAGTGGATTAACCTAGCATCATGTTCGGCACCGACGGGGACCGAAGGGCCTGTTCCTGTGCTGTAATGCTCTATGTTTGATGTTCCATTCACTCTCAGTGTTATTCCATGTAAAACCATGTGAATTCCAAGTTAAATTAAATTTTATCTGACATTGCTAAGACCTCATCTATGATTTCCTGCTCACGAGCTGATACTTTGCTGTTTCAGGCTTATCTCGAATCGTTTTACAGCTTCTGTAAAGAGCAAGGTGGGCAGACGGAACAGGTGATGTGCCCCATACTGGAGGTAGGAACAGCAACAACTTCCACTGAGTGGGTTTATCTGTAAAGTACAGCCTCGTGGGCCTGAATCCATTCAGTTGGTTGTTAAGGCGTTGAAACAAGTAGGGGCTTGAGTTTGAATACATCACAGAAGTGTCTGCTATGGCCAGTGGACCTTTCTGTGGGGGTGGGGATGCTTTAAAGATTCTCCATGCCTTTCACATGACTCTAGAACAAGTATTGTCCAACTCTGAGTCTGTGTTTGGGGGTTTGAGACAGGCTAAAACAATAGTTTTGCAAAACATAATTGTGGAGATTGACAAATGTGGTCAAATATCATCTGGTATCTTATTCAAAGAACAGCAGGTACAGGGAGCTAAGTAATTGCTTCTCTTTTGTTCATTTAAAAAACTATGCTCAGGTAAACTACATATTAAAATTATTATCAATAAACGCACCATAAAAAACATGCTGTCAGGATGCATTACAACCTGGTTTGGCAAATGCTCTTCCAAAAACCGCGAGAAATTGCAATGAGTTGTAGATACGGTCCAGTCCATCACACAGACCAGTTTTCATACACCCCCCCCCTTCGACTACACAACATGCTGTCTCGGGAAAGCCCCCAACATAATCAAGGACCACTTACAACCTTGTTATTCCATCTTCTCAACTCTTCCATTGGGCAAAAGTTACAAAAGCTTGAAGGTACATGCCACTGGATTCAGGAACAGCTTCTTCCCCGCTGTTATCAGCTTACTGAACAAACCTCTCATAAACTAAGGGTGTTGTCCTCATCTCCCAACCTACTTCACTGTGACCTTGCGCTTTGTTTTTTACCTGCACTTTATCTACAGCTGCAACACTGTAATGCTGTAACAATATATTCTGCATTCTGTTTTTTTCTTCCTGCACAACCCATTGTGCGTGTGTCTGGCTTGATTGTAATCAAGTGTAGTATGATTTGACTGAAATTCAAGCAAATTTGTTTACTGAATATCGGTACGTAACAATAATAAACCGATTAAATGGAGAACAAATTGTGATGATACTATTCCACGTAGCAATTTACAACAAAAGGGAGGATTGTTGGATGGTGATCTTATTCCTATTCAGAAAGGGAGTGAAAGGTTCAGGGAACTAAAGACCAGTCGTTTAATAACAATGGTTCTAAAATCTTTACTGAAAGATGTGACAGAAAAACATACAAGGGCAGAAAATGCAACAACGACTAAAAAAGGGATGTTCATGCTGCATCAATAATATTGAACTCTTTAAAACAATCGAGCAGATATAAGTTATGTCAAATTGTGAATTTCCAAAAAGGCTTCAAAAATTACCTGACAATAGACCCAGTTCAGTGTATCAATGTGCAGGGAGAAGAAGAGAAAGCATTGACTATAAAATGGGGAATAAAGGATTCTCTGAAACAACCAGAAGTGCTGTTCCACGGTAATCAGTGCAGGACTCACTCTTGCTCTAAGCAACATAACAAATACAGAAGCAGAAATATTTCCCTCAATCTACTCTGCCATTCAGCACCAAATAGCATAAATACAGGCCTAGAGCATTTGGGCCAAATGTCATATTTTGGCGTTGTGCTTTTTGTGACTAACCACAGTCACATTCTAGGGGTCAATCTTACTTCTCAGTAACTTCTCCTTCTAGTTTGAAGCTGACCGCCGTGCATTCATCATCACCCTGAACTCCTTTGGCACGGAGCTGAGCAGAGAGGTCCGGTCGGCCCTGTACCCTTGCTGTGGGCGGCTGCATCCTGATGGTTTAGCTGTCTTGTCCAATGCTGAAGACTTTGAGCACGTGCGTGCCGTGGCTGAATATTATGCGGTATGTTGTCTTCCTGATACTTCAGCTCCTGTTGATCGAGCATTGATTCGCGTGACTATGCGCAACAGTTACAATTCAGCCCATGGCCACTGGCGGTTGTCAGGGTGAAAGACAAAGACCTCGGCCC
This sequence comes from Amblyraja radiata, assembly GCF_010909765.2. Classification (NCBI taxonomy): domain Eukaryota; kingdom Metazoa; phylum Chordata; class Chondrichthyes; order Rajiformes; family Rajidae; genus Amblyraja; species Amblyraja radiata. Next base: position 10,862,655 of record NC_045982.1, on the reverse strand, counting down.
CAGTCAGGGAACCATAGCGTGCTGGTCTGTCCAAATGTCTGTGAGAGCAGTCTTTACTTTCAGTGGGAGCTGAGAGAGTCTCCGGGAGAGTGATGGGGAGGTTGGATGGATCTCAATGACTGGGGAGTGAGAGTATTGCTCTTTTTAACTTGGGTCAACTGCTGTGAAAGCATTGGCAAAGAGTTGCCCACTGTCTGCCTGTCCCTGACCATTATGGCATTGTTTTATGTTACAACAACCTGTCGGTCAGCAGCAGAATCTCATCACATAAGGATCAACCTGCAAAGACCCAGGGTTCTTCTAAAATGTTACCCCTCTTCAGCCAAGACCAGCAAAACCTCTTCCGGTAAGATCAGCGCCGTGTATCTTTCAGCTTCCTCCCAATCTGTGGTGTTCTCCCACCCTCTGGCCTCTTGCCCATGTTGTTTGGCAGTCACTGTCAATGGGCAGGATTCCAGGCCTGATTGGATCTGCTGATTAGCCCCAGATTGTATCTGTCTCTCACCATCCTTCTGTATCCACAGGAATATAAATATTTGTTTGAAGGTGCGGGGAAAAATTCTGATGAGAAGACCCTCGAGGATAAGTTCTTTGAATATGAGGTAAAGGCTCTAATTGGGCTGCTCATCCCCTTGCGCGCACGTTTTTCTTAAACTCCTTGAGCCAACCCTTCCCCTCCCTACTGTGTCCACTCTCATCCCCAAACTCCCTTTTACTGCTCGTGACAATAAACTAAACTCATGTGACCCTTCCTCCCGATTCATGTCCATTTCCCTCCAGAGATGCTGCCTGACCTACTGAATTATTCCAGCGCTTCATATTGTATTAAAGATTCCAGCATCTGCTGCCCCTAATAATCCAGGTTAAGCACAGGGGCTATTGGCTGAGGAAACAGACCCCCATATAACTGACGCACTTACCCAGGGCAATGTGTACCTATTTACTGCACTCACACCTTTTCCGAACAGTAACGCTTTCATGTTCTCACTCCTCAGGTGAAGCTCAACATGCTGGCGTTTGAAAGCCAGTTTCACTTTGGTGTGTTTCACGCGTACATGAAGCTGAAGGAGCAGGAGTGTCGGAACATTGTGTGGATCGCAGAGTGTATTGCCCAGAGACATCGTGCTCGCATCGACAACTACATCCCCATATTCTAACTACATCGGAGCAGATCTGATGTTACCAACTCTGTAACATGTACCAAGCAACTGATGCTCAATCACAAGCCGCAGTAACTTACACGAGTAACCTCCTTCCCAATAAACTTGAAGTCATCTACTCTTTGCTCTTCACCTGAGTTGCCCCCAGTAATCAACCTTTAGTCATTTGCTTGTCTTCATGGTCAATCCAGGGGGGAGTAGTTCCAGAGTGGAACTCAAATTTCACTTTATCTTAGATTAGATTCCTTTATTGTCATTCAGACCTTTCGGTCTGAACGAAATTTCGTTGCCTGCAGACATACATATAATAATAAATAACAAAACACACAATAAACACAAATTAACATCCACCACAGTGAGTTCACCAGGCATCTCCTCACTGTGATGGAGGCAAAAGTCTTAAAGTCTCTGTCTCTTCCCTCCTTGTTCTCCCTCTGCACTGAGGCGATCCAGGCTTCCGTTGTTGTGACTCCACCGGACTTAATTGGTACATGTGACAATAAACTGACCTTGAAACCTTGAAATAATGGGTGATGTGCAATCTTAATAATATGCTCAGTCACGATTCTGTCTGCTTTACTGAATTCTGCAATGTTGCTTGCTCACAGAATGATTTGTTGCTCAAGACTGCAATATTGGATTGGATGTACGCAGCCACGAGTGTCCAATCAAAAAGGAGAGTTAATCCTTGTGCACCAAACTATTAAAAATGAATTGATACCCTCAGTAAGATACTTTTTGAATTATGTGTAAAGTAACACACAACAGTGTCTGAGTCAAAATAACAGTGTCACATAATAGTGTCAGTGTCTGGTCATGATTGGGATTGACGTACTGCCCAGTTACACTATACATTGGGACTGTCATAGTGTCTCATCGGTGCTGTGTAATGGGATTGCTATGATTCCCAATCAATGCCAAGGTAGGATAATTATTCTTCACAATGTGACAATGCATGAAAATGGATTAAACATCGCCAGGAACGTAGGTCTGTTACAATGTGCCAATGCAGGTCAATGGATTCCTCACGTAAGCCAAGTGAAGGGCAATGGATTCATCACATTATGGCATTGCTGGAAGATGAGACCGCCATGCTTTGCAAATGCAGCTGTATGCAATTATGATGTTGCACTTAATACACATTTTTTTATTGGAGAGATACTACTATCAACTGGTAAAAGGCAAAATTAAATGATTCACACTCTCAACTAGAAAGACAAAGTATTAGCCCAATATCAAGACATGATATGATCAGTCGTAGACTTGTGGTATCCAGCTTTCTCTGAATGTTCTGGGGTTTGATAAGGCGTTATACTTGGTTTGGGGAACCACTTCTCTCCTATTCCCTCAGTTCTCCTCTATCGTGACAATGCCACATCAGTTAGTTGGTCTCGGCTTGACCCACTACAAATGTTGTTGTCCCAATACAGGTTGACTATTGGCTGCAACACTGTCCTCTCCATTATTCACTTCAGCGTTTATGCCGCATCCTAGTTGTTGGTACTGAGTCAATTAGATACTGAGGTCCATAGGGTACATTCAAGGACATAATTTCTCACATGGATATAGATGTAACCACTTTTATATCTTCTTATCGTAACCTCGGCCTCTAATTTCTTGCTGCAGCCAGCTTTACTCCCCACTGTTGAGGTGTAGAATGTCTTAGAATGAATCTAATGTTTCTTATCTCAGGACACCAATAGGTCAGTCTTATTTGTTCAAATGTATTAGATTTGAGACTTTGGGACTCAGTAGAGTTTGCTAACTTCTCAATTTATCTATGTCACTTAGTGAAGTTGGGAGAATGATACATTGTGGTTTTGTCTCATACCTCATGCTGGTTGGGTTCCAGCCTGTAATCAATCAGTCCTAGAGATTCACTACATCACAGTGGCGTAGCTGGTAGAGCTGCCGTCTCATAGTGCCAGAGACCCGGCTCAATCTTGACCTTGGATGCTCTCTGCGTGGAGTTTGCAGGTTATCCCTGTGGCCCTGTGGATTTCCTCTGGGTGCTCCGGTTTCCTCCCACGTCCCAAAGACGTGCAGGCTTGAAAGTTAATTGGCCTCTGTAAATTGTGTGTTGGGAGTGGATGTAGAAATCTAGAAACAAAGAACTGCAGCTGATGGTTAATATAAAAATATACAGAGTAACTGTGGAGTAACTCAGCAGGTCAGGAGTAATTCAGCAGGTCAGGAGTAACTCAGCAGGTCAGGAGTAACTCCGCAGGTCAGGAGTAACTCCGCAAGTCAGGAGTAACTCCGCAGGTCAGGAGTAACTCCGCAGGTCAGGAGTAACTCAGCAGGTCGGGCAGCATCAAAGATGAATGGAAGAGAAAGTATGATACATAGAACTAGTGTGAACAGGTGATCGATGGTTGGCAAGAACCCGGTGGGCAAAAGGGCATGGTTCCTTGCTCCATCTTTCAATCGATCAATTCATTTAAATTGTTATCAATCTCCTTACATATTTTCTTAACATTCCCAATAACTATCCTTGCATGTGTTCCGACTGAGAACATTGTCTATTCTTCATTCTGGGATGGAGGTTATTCACCTTCTAACGACCACAATCACTGGCACAAAGTGACAAACCATTATCCTGCACTAGCACGGTAATAAATCTGTTACATTATTACCACTGCAGGATACTTGTTCATTACACTATGGCAATATTGGATAATAGGCTCGGGACACTGCCAATGCACACTGTGCACACGCACTATAATGGGTTTGTCAACAAACCACAAGCCATTAGTTAGTTGGCATACTTTACATTTGCCTGGGCTAAGGCAGTTAACTATAACAACACTCAGCTGAACTTTTTTTTTACTCTACCAATAATACCATTCTTTCCTACATAGATAAAAAAAACAATGACTTCTCACTATCCATCCTCCAGCCCCAAGATAAGTCAGACACCAATCAAACAACACCATCCACAGGGATCATACTCATAACTGCTGAGACAGTCATTCTCTCATAAATATACAGTATGAGCGCTTCCAATGCCCCATTCCATTTAATTCCACCCTCTTGATTAGCCTTCAATGGTACTTTTTATTGCCTCAGGTACCTTGGTACAATGAAAATGTTTTTGTTTTACACACAGTTCAATAACAATCTTACTATACATTAGGCACAATCATACTGAAGCACAAGTAGATTACACCGAGGCAATGGGCAAGAGCTGCTATGTTTCCGCTGCCATCTTGAACCCTTCAAATTCATAAATACCTGTAAATGTGGAAAATTCTTCTGCGTGTGTGTTTACTCTGCGATCATGTTGCACAGCAGAGTTATGTGACGTGCCTGTCACAAATATGCAAGAGCTTCAAAGATATAAAAGTTTGCATCACAAGTTTCGCAATTCAGTATGTAAATAGTAAATGCCATCTGGCCTTTTTGGATGAATTCACAAGGATGTCACAACCTCTGTGCCATGATTCTTCCCCCTTCGCTCGTCTATAGTTACCTTGAACCGGTTGCACAGGGTGAAAGTTCAGACCCCCTGCAGGACCAAAGATACTAGAGGTTGGAACCACCTGATCTGTGCCTCTGGTCACTCCACATAAGAGTGGCTGTCACTTGTCCAGGAACTACTCTTCCCTGAAATCACAGTTCAGTCTCCTCCAGCTGGACAGTACTGAGCAGATGTGTTTGCCACCCATATGTTGGTTTTAACTTTCTGCTGTGTGTTTATAATAAATTCTAACTTAAATGGGTTAAACTGAGAACGGTGGGAGGAGGCTAGTGTGCGTGAACAATGTGGATCGAAGAGTCCGATTTTTATGCTGCAAATATTGGGTAATAACTGGAAACATTTGTCCCTTTTACTTTGTGTTTAAGTCAGCGTTTCCTGTTTCGATTTTTTTTCCCCTTCCTGGAGCAGCTGGTGACGTCAGTGCTCACCTAGTGCAGGTGAGGAGCTGCCGGGACGCGGCGGGAGAGACCGGGATCGACAGGGAAAACCGGGCCGGAGAGTGGGCAGCGAGCGGCTTGTAACCCGGAGTGGGCAGCGCGGGTCGCGGGAGGCGACCTCAACGGGGCCTCGCCTCCAGTAGCGTGTTATGGTAAGGATCCGGAAACCGCTGCCCTGCCCCAAGCTCTGGCAAGTTCTCTTGTTGGTGAAAAACTTTTTATTTTTTTCACCCCCATAGGGAAAGTTTAGTAACTCTGGAGTGAGAGAAGCAAAGGGTAACAGGGAGGGAGGGAGAGGAGGCGAATGGGGCCAGTTAGTAAGCGAGAGAGTGAGGGAAGAGTGGAAGAGAAGTTTGGAATGAGATTGGCGAAGGAGGGGAAAAAAAGAAAGTGAACAAGGAAGGTAACAGGAGGGTGAAAGAAAAGGGAGGGAATGGGGAGGAGAGATGCGGGGAGAGAGGCCAGTAGGAAGAATCAAAGAGGGAGTTTGCATTTCTGTAACAGCTTTCAAGATTTATTTTTGCAGCAAATAAAATATATTTAAATTGTAGGCAATATTGTGATGAAGGGAATATGGCATCCAACAGATTGACACAAAGTGCTGGAGTAACACAGCGGGTCAGGCAGAATCTCTGGAGAAAAAAAGATGGGTTTTGGGTCATAACCCTTCTTCAGACCTGTGCACAACAGAACAGATTCATATAAAATATAGGTTACAGAAGGCCATACGACCATCTTGCCCGTGCTGGTTGTGTCAGAGCTACCTGGGCTAATTCTGACCTCCAGCACTGCATTTGTAATGGCTGCTGTAGGCAAAGTATCACCATTTTTTGGGGGCTGCTTGTCTGCCACCTAGAGTAGTCCTGGCCTAGAGATTCTACAAGACAGCAAGGATGTCACATTTATTTTCCAAGGAAGCTTTGAGGAGATCCTTGTGCATTTTCTCTAGCCTCCTGGAAACTGATGTGATGCGAGTCAGAGTGGGGAGCTTGTTCCGTGAGTCTGGTGTTGGGCATGTGGATGGTGTGGCCTGCATTCTGAAGCTTGTGTTGTGTGATCACAGCTGCTGCTCATGACCTTGGCTTGGGAGAGGCTGCTGACCTTGATTGATCAAGGCTGCCAATGGATCTGGATGGTTGTGTGCAAGCAGCATTGTTGTCGCTTCAGTCTTTTCAGATGCCTGTTCTAATTATCCCACAAATTCAGGAGGGCAGGAATGATTGTTGCTCGGTAGAACATGGCTCTTTTTAGCCATTTGGGAAAGTTGATAGGAACACGGGATTAATATAGGATTAGTATAAATGAATTCGGTGGGCTGAAGTGCCTTTTTCCATGCTATATCCCCCGCTGACTCTGATTCTATTCAGTCAAATGTTTTGCTTGTGTTGGAAGTCTGTGATAAATTTTGCTGTCAATGTCTGGCCTTGGGATGACTCTTGATGTGTGGGAACTGATACATATTGACCAAGGGCAATAAGACCATAGCTGATCCCCATCTAACTTCATCCACTTAACTTAATTCTGTAATGTTTCACACCTTTTGGTACTTTTTGAAAAATATATTTATCTCAGTTTTGAAATTTACACCCTGCCAGCTCGTGGGGAAAGTGTTCCAGCTTTCAAGCAGACATTTTGAGTAGGAATCTTTCCAGACTTTGCTGCTCAATAGCCTGACTTTGTAATGATGTAGTTCTGGACTTGGCTCAGTAACCCTGCCTCCCCACCTCCCTTCCCAAAGCAAAAACGTACTTCTCTTTATCCTATCAGTTTCTTTAATCATCTTTAAACACTTCAACCAGATCATCCTTTAATCTGCTCAACTCGTTTGTAAGTACAAACTCAGTTTTATTTTATTCAGTTCACCCAGGATCATACTATGACTGTAGACGCCAGGAACATTAGGATGGAGAGTGACATTGTTAATTCAGAAACAATGGTTCTGAACTTAAAGAAAGGTAACTTTGAGGGTATGAGACGTGAATTGGCCAAGATTGACTGGCAATTAATTCTAAAAGGGTTGATGGTGGATATGCAATGGAAGACATTTAAAGACTGCATGGATGAACTACAAAAATTGTTCATCCCAGTTTGGCAAAAGAATAAATCAGGGAAGGTAGTGCATCCGTGGATAACAAGGGAAATCAGGGATAGTATCAAAGCGAAGGATGATGCGTACAAATTAGCCAGAAAAGGCAGCATACCAGAGGACTGGGAGAAATTCAGAGACCAGCAGAGGAGGACAAAGGGCTTAATTAGGAAAGGAAAAATAGATTATGAAAGAAAACTGTCAGGGAACATAAAAACTGACTGCAAAAGTTTTTATAGATATGTGAAAAGAAAGAGATTAGTTAAAACAAATGTAGGACCCTTGCAGTCAGAAACAGGTGAGTTGATCATGGGGAACAAGGATATGGCGGACCAATTGAATAACTACTTTGGTTCCGTCTTCACTAAGGAAGACATAAATAATCTGCCGGAAATAGCAGGGGACCACGGGTCAAAGGAGTGGGAGGAATTGAGTGAAATCCAGGTTAGCCGGGAAGTGGTGTTGGGTAAATTGAATGGATTAAAGGCCGATAAATCCCCAGGGCCAGATAGGCTGCATCCCAGAGTACTTAAGGAAGTAGCTCCAGAAATAGTGGATGCATTAGTAATAATCTTTCAAAACTCTTTAGATTCTGGAGTAGTTCCTGAGGATTGGCGGGTAGCAAACGTAACCTCACTTTTTAAGAAGGGAGGGAGAGAGAAAACGGGGAATCACAGACCAGTTAGTCTAACATCGGTAGTGGGGAAACTGCTAGAGTCAGTTATTAAAGATGGGATAGCAGCACATTTGGAAAGTGGTGAAATCATTGGACAAAGTCAGCATGGATTTACAAAAGGTAAATTATGTCTGACGAATCTTATAGAATTTTTCGAGGATGTAACTAGTAGCGTGGATAGGGGAGAACCAGTGGATGTGGTGTATCTGGACTTCCAGAAGGCTTTCGACAAGGTCCCACATAAGAGATTAGTATACAAACTTAAAGCACATGGCATTGGGGGTTCAGTATTGATGTGGATAGAGAACTGGCTGGCAAACAGGAAGCAAAGAGTAGGAGTAAACGGGTCCTTTTCACAATGGCAGGCAGTGACTAGTGGGGTACCCCAGCTATTTACAATATATATTAATGATCTGGATGAGGGAATTGAAGGCAATATCTCCAAGTTTGCGGATGACACTAAGCTGGGGGGCAGTGTTAGCTGTGAGGAGGATGCTAGGAGACTGCAAGATGACTTGGATAGGCTGGGTGAGTGGGCAAATGTTTGGCAGATGCAGTATAATGTGGATAAATGTGAGGTTATCCATTTTGGTGGCAAAAACAGGAAAGCAGACTATTATCTAAATGGTGGCCGACTAGGAAAAGGGGAGATGCAGCGAGACCTGGGTGTCATGGTACACCAGTCATTGAAAGTAGGCATGCAGGTGCAGCAGGCAGTGAAGAAAGCGAATGGTATGTTAGCTTTCATAGCAAAAGGATTTGAGTATAGGAGCAGGGAGGTTCTACTGCAGTTGTACAGGGTCTTGGTGAGACCACACCTGGAGTATTGCGTACAGTTTTGGTCTCCAAATCTGAGGAAGGACATTATTGCCATAGAGGGAGTGCAGAGAAGGTTCACCAGACTGATTCCTGGGATGTCAGGACTGTCTTATGAAGAAAGACTGGATAGACTTGGTTTATACTCTCTAGAATTTAGGAGATTGAGAGGGGATCTTATAGAAACTTACAAAATTCTTAAGGGGTTGGACAGGCTAGATGCAGGAAGATTGCTCCCGATGTTGGGGAAGTCCAGGACAAGGGGTCACAGCTTAAGGATAAGGGGGAAATCCTTTAAAACCGAGATGAGAAGAACTTTTTTCACACAGAGATTGGTGAATCTCTGGAACTCTCTGCCACAGAGGGTAGTCGAGGCCAGTTCATTGGCTATATTTAAGAGGGAGTTAGATGTGGCCCTTGTGGCTAAGGGGATCAGAGGGTATGGAGAGAAGGCAGGTACGGGATACTGAGTTGGATGATCAGCCATGATCATATTGAATGGCGGTGCAGGCTCGAAGGGCCGAATGGCCTACTCCTGCACCTAATTTCTATGTTTCTATGAACTGCAAATGGTGGAATATCATGTAGAACACACAGTGCTGGAGTAACTCATTGGGACAGGCAGCATCTCGGAAGGACATGAATTGGTGATGTTTTGGTTCAGGACCATTCTTCAATCTGAAGAGGGTCCCACACAAAATATCACTATCCGTATCCTCCAGAGATGATGCCTAATCAATTGAGTTACTTCCAGCACTTTGTCACACTTTAACTGTTTTAGTGAATTTGGTTTTGTGATTTCAGTCCTTGAACTCTCTATGACCCATGGTTTTGGGTTACTTGACATTTACGAAATAACTAGATTTGGTTCCTTTACCTGAATGATCATGTGTCCAAAGTTACAAGCAGGCCACGTTTCCAGGTGATATTTCATTTGGAGGAGCTTAGCTCAGGGTTCTGGTGAGTCAGTGTGGATGAAGTCATTGAGGCTCAGTTAAGATTGGCCACGCGTGCTGTGGAGCATGAACTCTTGGTATCATTGCTAGCCTGTACATGGCTAGACAGTCTGTGCCCCAACTCCCGTTTTATTTCTAAGAATAACTCTGACCCTCCACTCCTCCACCCACTATTCCTCTGGCAGCTCCAGTTGTCCAATGTTTTAGTGTTTAAGAAGGAACTGCAGATGCTGGAAAATCGAAGGTAGACAAAAGTGCTGGAGAAACTCAGCGGATGCAGCAGCATCTATGGAGCGAAGGAAATAGGCAACGTTTCGGGCCGAAACCCTTCAATCCATTCACTTAGTGTTCTAGCCACAACATGGGGGCAATTTCTTCAAAGTTACACTTGTAGAAGCATTATTTCTATCCACACTTTAAGTTGAATTAACTTGAACACCTCTGAATAAAATCTCTTGGACGCAAATATGTAAAAGTAATTATGCCGCTGCCTTCAAAATGCAGGATGCCCAGCCTGACGTGGAAAGAGATGCAGCATACTCACTAGATCAAATATCAATTTGTGCCGAAACGTTGCCTATTTCCTTCCCTCCATAGATGCTGCTGCACCCGCTGAGTTTCTCCAGCACTTTTGTCTACGTCCAATGTTTTAGGACTGGACGGTGTCACTCTTCACAGTAGAACAGAAACAGACCATATGATTTGGCTAGTTTATGTTGGAATTTGGTCTATACAAGCCTCTTTCCATCGCTAATCCGTTAATCCTGCCATCATCTCCTGCTATTCCTTTCACCTTCTGTATATTTAGCTTTCCATTAAACGTGCCTGGGCTCTATTCCTTTGCTGCTCTGTGTAACAGTGGTTTGCATGTCTCTGGGATAATACGTTTCCCTTGAACTCCTTACTGGACTTTGATATTCATTGTCTTGTATTTATAGCAAAGTAATTTCAAACCTTCTGTAAATGTAAAGATCTACATCATCCCACCTGAACCTGTACATTATCAAAAATCCCTGAACTTCTTTTTTTTTTTAGAATAATGAGCCTGATAGCATAGCCTCAATGTTCCATTTTTATTCTAAGATGTATTTTTTGTCTGGAACAGAAACATGTATGGCAGGGAACAATGCCGTGTTGGGGCAAAATGTCAGTGGCTGCCAGTTTTCGGGAGAGCCCGCTGTCAGACTAAACTGCCACATGTCCAACCATTTGGAATGTGGCAATGTCACCTTGACTCCTCTCTTTGCTTTTTGAACATAGAACATAGGCCTGTTCCGATGCTGTACTGTTCTATCAGCCCACAATGTCTGTGCCGAACATAATGCCAGGTTCAACTAATCTCTTTTGCCTCCACATGATCCATTTCAAAGAGTCAAGAGTATTTAATTGTCAGCTGAACTGGCAACAGAACAATGAACTGCCTTCTGTAGCCTTGATGTTGGTGTTCAACTTTGTTAGACTATATGAATAATTTTCTCGAGGCTGTTACTAATATAACAGGAGTGAAACCAGCTGAAATATTAAAGGAATTGTTTGAAATAATGACGTCCTGATGCTCAGGTACTGCTTCCTGCCATACGTCCTGAATGGCCACAGTTCCATCATTACACATCAGAGTGTGAGCCTGCAATGACCCTAGTCCTGATGGCATTGAGCAGTAGGGAGAAAAATGAAGTCTCTGGGTTACAACGGGGACCACACATCAAAAAGTGCTTGTGTAAGTAATGAGGGTGTGAAAGATGCTTTATAAATGTAAAAGGTTCTTTGTTTCCAAAGGTTCTTTGAGTATCCTTCTTCAAACACTAGGAACATGTAAGTGTTGTGTATCTGCAATAACAGTTGAACATGTGTGGAAGGTGAAATGGGTCGGGTACATTACTGGAGAGAAACGGATGACTGCAGAAACAGTGACTGCAGATCCTTGAATCTGGAGCTAAAAACAAACTGCTTGAGAACTTGGGGAAAGGACAGTCGCTGTGTCGGGTCGAGACCCTTCCTCAGGACAGTTTCATTTTTGCTCCAGCTAACTTTTCAATGTGACCGCCTTTCATGGGTCTAGCAATGTAATTGTTGTCTGTGTCCTGCTTGTTGTCTGTATCAGTGACGGAAGAATAGAGAGGCACTTTTCATTGTTTCGTTTGACAGGTAGATTTGATATTGACGGAGCCTAAAGATTGCTTGTTTAATAATATCAGAAGGACATGAGATTTTCAATAATGTCTCTGTGACAGAATGGAACTTTAACTGTTGAATATAACAACATCAAGGCAGTAACTGAGTGTCTTCAGTCGGTTTGGAACAAGATTGGAGATGATGCAGGGACATCTGACTGTCCCAAGCTAATTTTATTGTGCATCCGTTATATGATGTTGAAATTAATTGTACACAAAGTGAGTCTGTGCCTGAAGTGGGTGACTCTTTGGTCTCTGAGTTAGATGGATGTGGCTCATGTTTCAATACAGATCAGGGCTGTACTGAGAACTGACTGCATTGTCCCTGATGAGAAATCGAACAAAAGCCGTGCATTGAAGTAAGAAGTCTCAGTCCCCATCTTATAAAAATAATGAAGCTTAACTCGCCAACTGAATATGTGTGCATATATTAACATTATTCAGTTGTATGATAGTACAGTACAAAGGTCTGACCTCTGACCCATCAAGTATGTACCAGTTCTTTGATAGACCAATCCAGTTAATTCGTCTTCCTGACTCTTTCCTCGTATCCTTTGGTTAATTTCTCAGCCCAACCATTCACAGTTCAGAAATCTACTGTTAAATCTATAACCACTTCCTATGAAACTCCGCGCTTCAAATCCCAACCATTTGTTTTGGGGGGTTTTTCTCTCTGTTCTCCCTTATTATTTTGCCAATCACCTTCGATCTGCACACTCTTATTACCAACACTTAAACCATTGCAAATAGTTTCCCTTAATTTAACCTGTATTAACCTTTTGTGATTTTAAACAGCTTCTGGATTGCTGTGCTATGAGGGACAGCAATTGCAGTTCTTTCTGGCAGTCCACAGATTATAGATCGAGAGATGTGTACTCCATTCTCACTCGAACCCTTCGAGTTAATCCTATGTTGTTCTCTCCCAAATCTCCACCCCTTCTTAAAATGTGATCCCCAGCGTTAGGCATCAGTGGGAGCCGAGTACTCTATATATTTATGCCATTTGTACTCTGCCTCTGTTTATGATAATGATATATTATGGAGATAAGGAGGAATGTTTTTAGCCAGAAGGTGGTGAATCTGTGGAATTCATTGCCACAGAGGGCAATGGGAGCCAAGACATTGGGTGTTTTTTTAAAGCAGAGGTTGATAGGTTCTTGATTAATATGGGCATCAAAGGTTACGGGGCGAAGGCAGGGGAAATAGTTCAACTGTGATCGAATGGCAGAGTAGACTCGATTGTCCAAATGGCCTAATTCTGCCCCATGTCATGGTCTTATAAACCCAGAACCTCGTGTTCATTATTGACTCATGTGTTAGCATACTGCTACTTTCTAAGATTTAAACAGAGGCTTCTAAGTCTTCTAAAATGGTGTCATTTAATTTCTAGTTTTCTCTCTGAGTACATGACACCTTGCAGTTTTACATTGAATTTCATCTGTCAGATGTTCACTACTCAATCAGCCCAAAAGGACACTTAATGGGTCCACAGGTAGCAAGTGACCCGCTGGTTCATTTGTTTCAGCCACCGACAGAGGTTGTTTGTGTAATTGTTGCACTCTGAGTCTGTGAATATGACACAAAACTAATCTAGAACGAGTGGTGATGAGGATGCAGAGATACTTCATGCGATATAGACAGACAGGGAGTGGGCTACAACATGTCAGAGCTCAGTGTTGACAATTGTGCTAAAAAAAATCACAGAAATGCTGAGGATTTTTGATATGGTGAGTGATTGGGAAATGTCAGTGTTCAAAGTGACCTGGATATCCTTGATCAAAAGATACTGACAACTATCACTTGGAGTCTGCAGGCAGTTATCTGTGTCCACTGCAGAATACTAGAAATAGACTTGTACTGTGTGGAATGACCATTGTGCTGTGTGGGATAGATTGCTAACATAACATTAGAGTGGCACAGAGGTGCAGCTGGTAGAGCTGCAGCCTCAGCGCCAGAGGCCAGCAGGTTGGATCCTGACCTCGGATACTCTCTGTGTGGAGTTTGCACGTTCTTCCTGTGACAGTATGGGTTTTCTCCCGATGCTCAGGTTTCTTCCCATATCCCAAAGAAGTCCAGGTTTGTAGGTTAATTGGCCTCTGTAACATTGCCTTTGGTGTGCAGGGAGTGGATGTGAAAGTGGAATAACATGAAAACAGTGTGATCAATGGTCGGGGTGTTGTTGTTGGGACAAAGTGTCTGGTTCTATGCTGTATCTTTCAATCAGTTCAATCAATAACCTGCAACTCAAAGGTGAACATTCATGACAAATTCTGGGCATTCAGCAAGACTACAAACATTCCTCCACAATCAGCAGCCCCCTATCCTGGCACAACCCTTGAACTGTTGTTGCTATTGTGCTAGAGAAATAACCCCATTCAATGAATAGTTCAGAAAGCCATCCCATGAGAAAAACGCACACAAGTAGGCTACTTGACCTCCTCTTTGCTTTGTCATTCAATACGATTGTGGCTAATATTTTATATGGTTGCCACTTTGTACATTAACCCCATACCTCATGGCTCTGGTAATGTCTAAATAGCTCTTTGTTGAATATAAGTAATCAAACATCCATAGCCGTCTTTGGTAGAGAATTTCAAAGATTTGGTATCCTCTGCAGGAAAAAAGTTATTTTCATCCCTCAGCTGAATGACCACCCTTTGTAACGGGATGCCAACCTGCTTGAGCTGTACCAGAGGTTACATGGAGGCTGAACAGCCAAGGCTGTTTGCAATGCACAGCATGTGATCCCACACATAATGCATCAGATCAAAGCTCTGCTGTCTTGCTACATTTAGTCATGAGTGTATGTGGATATTAAAATAGTTAACAGGAGGCTTTGAGAACATCCCCTCTTCAGTAATGGTGGGGAATCAGCATATAAGTGCCAAAGGCAAAGCTAAAGCATTTGTAGCCATTTTCAATCGATAGTGCTGGATGGAGGGTCTACTGTGACTTCCTCTGTTCATTCCTGTCAATCTGGAAGTCAGGGTGGACACAAAATGCTGGGAGTAACTCAGCGGGTGAGGCAGCATCACTGGAGAGAAAGAATGGGCGACGTTTTGGGTCGAGACCCTTCATCAGACTGGTGATCGCATTTATTTATCGCAGTCGCTGCCTCAAAAAGGCTGGCAGTATCATCAAAGACCCACACCATCCTGGCCACACACTCATCTCCCTGCTACCTTCAGGTAGAAGGTACAGGAGCCTGAAGACTGCAACAACCAGGTTCAGGAATAGCTACTTTCCCACAGCCATCAGGCTATTAAACCTGGCTCGGACAAAACTCTGATTATTAATAACCACTTTCTGCTATTTGCACTTTATCAGTTTATTTATTCATGTGTGTATATATTTATATCATGGTATATGGACACATTTATCTGTTTTGTAGTAAATGCCTACTATTTTCTGTGTGCTTAAGCAAAGCAAGAATTTCATTGTCCTATCAGGGACACATGACAATAAACTAACTTGAACTTGATCCAGAAGTCAGGTTAGTTTAGATTAAATTAGAGATACAACATGGAAAAGCCCTTCGACCCACCATGCCGACCAGCAATCACCCATACACTAGTTTATCCTACACGTTTGGGACAATATACCAAAGCCAATTAACTAATAAACCTGCATATCTTTGGAACTTGGGAGGAAACTGGAGCACCCGGAGAAAATCCATGTGGACACTGGGAGAATGGACAAACTCTGTACGGACAGCACCCTTTGTCAGGATCAAACTTGGACTCTGTAAGGCTGTAACTTCTCCGCTGAACCAAGATGTTCCAGAACAAGGGGTCACAGTTTAAGGATAAGAGGGAAGTCTTTTAGGACCGAGATGAGAAAATCATATTTTACACTGAGAGTGGTGAATCTGTGGAATTCTCTGCCACAGAAGATAGTTGAGGCCAGTTCATTGGCTGGATTTAAGAGGGAGTTAGATGTGGCCCTTGTGGCTAAAGGGATCAGGGGGTATGGAGAGAAGGCAGGTATGGGATATTGATTTGGATGATCAGCCATGATCATATTGAATGGCGGTGCAGGCTCGAAGGGCCGAATGGCCTACTCCTGCATTTAGTTTCTATGCTGCCCTGGTCTTTAACCACTTTGTTTCATGCCGTGTAATATTAACGCATAGTTGTGACTATGAAACAATACACTATTCTGTCGAGGCATGAAGACTTTTGCTCCAGATATAGCAGTGTGTCTATTCAGGTTACCACAATGGCACGGATAATTGCTCGTGTATATCCTGACCACAAAAAAAAGCACCAAATCAGTTTAGCTAAATATGATCAGTCTACTGCTAATCGTCAACAACGGGATGGAAGATGCTATCGCTAACTCTGCTATCGAGTGGCCAGTAACCAGCCTGCCAATGCTCCGATTGGGGCTTTGCCAAAACCATTCACTCTGGACCTCTGCAGAGCCTTTTATCTGAATGTGGGCAAATGAACCGAATGCAATAAATCAGGCAAGAGAAACTGTCTTGACGTCAAGGCAAGGTTTGAATGGACACATTGCCAGTGAGTCTTGGTGAAATTGGGCATTAAGGGGAATGCTGTCTGTAACTCTTGCCGTTCCTCGCACAGTGGAAGATGTTTGTGGCTCTGGAGATCAGTGTCTCAACTCCAGTATAGATAGACACAAAATGCTAGAGTAACTCAGCGGGTCAGGCAGCAAGGAATAGGTGACATTTCAGATCGGTACCCTTCTTCAGATCTGACCTTCAGTCTGAAGAAGGGTTCCGATCCGAGATAGTCCGCTGAGTTACTCCAGCATTTTGTGTCTATCTACGGTGTAAACCAGCATCTGCAGTTCCTTCCTACACAATGGCCTACACACATGGTCTCCAAATCTGAGGAAGGACATTATTGCCATAGAGGGAGTGCAGAGAAGGTTCACCAGACTGATTCCTGGGATGTCAGGACTGTCTTATGAAGAAAGACTGGATAGACTTGGTTTATACTCTCTAGAATTTAGGAGATTGAGAGGGGATCTTATAGAAACTTACAAAATTCTTAAGGGGTTGGACAGGCTAGATGCAGGAAGATTGCTCCCGATGTTGGGGAAGTCCAGGACAAGGGGTCACAGCTTAAGGATAAGGGGGAAATCCTTTAAAACCGAGATGAGAAGAACTTTTTTCACACAGAGAGTGGTGAATCTCTGGAACTCCCTGCCACAGAGGGTAGTCGAGGCCAGTTCATTGGCTATATTTAAGAGGGAGTTAGATGTGGCCCTTGTGGCTAAGGGGATCAGAGGGTATGGAGAGAAGGCAGGTACGGGATACTGAGTTGGATGATCAGCCATGATCATATTGAATGGCGGTGCAGGCTCGAAGGGCCGAATGGCCTACTCCTGCACCTAATTTCTATGTTTCTATGTTTCTATCAATTCCAGTATGTTGTTCTTCCTCAGGATAGTATCTGCAGCCCTTTTATCATCAGCTGCTTCCTCTATGATTCTTCCATTGTAAGGGGTTGGACACGTAACCCCAGCTACAGGAGCCAGTGGGAGGCAGGGATGTTCTGTGGTGACTGATTCACCTCCTTCCCACAAAGCATTTTAACTACAGTACCTACAAGGCACAAGTCAAACAATGTTTGTCCAATAGTTGCTTCCCAACTGTTATCAAGCAACTGAAGTATCCTATCACCAACTAGAGACCAGTCCTGACCAAAGATTATAGAGCAGAGCAAGATGCGCTACT
Source organism: Amblyraja radiata (assembly GCF_010909765.2). Taxonomy (NCBI): domain Eukaryota; kingdom Metazoa; phylum Chordata; class Chondrichthyes; order Rajiformes; family Rajidae; genus Amblyraja; species Amblyraja radiata. Next base: position 10,845,168 of record NC_045982.1, on the reverse strand, counting down.
CTGCGAAAAAAGCGTAGTATGACATGGGTATGACATGACGCCATTTTATTGAGCTACAATTTACAATGATATTATCTAAATATATGAAGTGATAGATGTTATATAAAACACTGTTCCCTACAAAACTGATTACACCAAAGATGATAGAGCGGATCAATCTTTGGAACGGATTACACCAAAGATACTAGAGGAGCATTGCCTGCCCGCTGCCTCGGGAGTGCCAGCCGCGGGCAGACGCTTGAGGCTCTCCCGCCGGACAGAGAGCCTGGTGCCGGCCACCTTGATCTGGTATCGGGGGGACCGAGAATCAGTCCTGGATCAACTCGGGAGTGGGGGAAACGTCCTCTTCCCCCAAAGATACTAGAGGAGCCTCTAGTATCTTTGCTCTTCCCTGCGACCTGATGTAAGAGCAGATTGTACAACTGTGGAGTTCGTCCCCGCTACCAAAGATGTCGCGTTTGGCATAAACAAATGGTGGCCGTGACGTTCCGTTACGTACTACACGTCAGTCCATTGGATTTCGGAGGAGTGGTCTATCTTGCTCCACTACGATCTTTGGTCCTGACCTACCATCTACCTCTTTGGAGACCCTTAGACTATCTTTAATCAGACTTGAATGAACTTTATCTTGCACTCGTTATCCTGTATCTGTACACTGTGGATGACTTCATTGCAATCGTGTATAGTCTTTCTGTTGACTGGATAACAACAACAAATGCTTTTCACTGTACCTCAGTATACGTGACTATAATAAACTAAACTATATAGTCTATATTATCCTCTTGCCTGGATTTGTGCATCTCCAAAAATACTCCGGAAGTTTGTTAGGATCCAGAATGAAGCAGCCTGTTGGAATGGCACCCTATCTGATAATAATGTTCAAACTCCACCACTGGTGCACTGTGGCTGTAGTGCACAGCATGTACAATTATTAAGGACAGCGTCTCTCCAAATCTTTCACCATCCTGATTTTAAAAATGCATTGGTGCTTTTTCATCACGGGATCTAAATCCTGGAACTTGTCAAAGGCGATTATAGTCAGGCCCTAGTTTGTCAGCAATGATCTCGTTCCCACACAGTGAATGAAAACAAGGCTATTGTATCACACATTTTCACATCATCTGCATTCATCCCCTTTGTTACCTTATCAAAGCAATTAATTATTTAAAAAAACATAAGAGAACTAGGAGTAGGCCCCTCGGCCCCTTTGTTCCTGCTCTGCCATTCAATAAGGTTACAGCTGATCCTTTAACTTGGTGCCACGTTTCTGTACAACATCCTTGATCATCTTAAAAACTAAAGATCTTTGTATCTCTTCCTCGAATACCTTCTGTGATTGAGCCTCCACTGGCTTCCTGGGTAGTGACGTCCAAGGATTGATCACCATCTACCTGAAGAAAGTTCTCCTTGTCACTGTCCTTAATGGCCAAACTCTTGGTTTTGAGTCTGTGATTCCTGAGGCAGGAGAAACGTCAGCTCCACATTTATCTGATCAAGTCCCATAATAATTCTGCAACTTCCAATTATTACACCAAACTCAAAGTATAGGTCCACTCGGCCTAATCAGTTTGATTTGCTTTTTTATTATTGTCATGTGTACCATGGTACGGTGAATCACTTTGTTTTGCTTGCCAGTCAGGTGAATCAAACCTTACCTTAGTACAACAGATCATGCAAAAGAGAAAATAAACAGGGAAGAATATAGTGTTGCAGCTACAGAGAAAGTGCAGATTGAAAAAAGTACAAAGGCCACAAGCGGTAGATTGGAAGATCGGGAAATCATCTCCAGCAAATGAGAGGTTCATTCAAGAGTTTGATAGTGGCAGTGAAGAAGCTGTTCTTGAATTTGATAATATGTGGTTTGAAGCTTTTGTACTTCTTGTCTGATGGGAGAGGGGAGGAGAAAAGAATAAGGGTGTGAGTGGTTTCTGCGGGCTGCTTTCCCGAGGCAGCATGAAGTCGATGGTAGGGAGGCTGGTTTGTGCGATGGATTGGACTGTGTTCATGACTCTCTGCAATTACTTGCGATCTTGGGCAGAGCAGTTGCGCATCTGACACAGCAGTGCATCTCTCTGTTCAAGAGTCTGATAATGGTGGGGGGTTGGCAATCTTGAATCTGGTGATACCAGCTTTCAAGCTTTTGTATCCTCTGCCTGATGGGAGAGGGGAGAAGAGAGAGTGACTGAGTGTGAGCGGTCCTTGATTCTGTTGGCTGCATATAATGCAGTAATGTTGCATTTCAGTGCTGATTCCATTAGTGCTTTCACTCCTGGGAACACCTGCTGAGCTTTGAGTGAAGTACTGCACAGTGTTCCAGATGTGATCTTACCAGGGCTCTGTACATTTGAGCAAGACTTCTCATCCAGGGCCTAAAACCTCATGTTTTAAAAATCAACGCCAACGTTTGTCACTAACATGAGTGAGTTCAGCCTCTTGCCATTTCCTAGCCCAAGGTCACTCTTCTCCTGAGGCTCTCTACCATGCTCACATGTGCACCCTGTACATATCCCCCGAGCTTGCATTTTCTTGTTTCAAAATTGGGCAGCACAGTGGCACAGCGGTGGGATTGGTGCATTGAAGCGCCAGAGACCAGGGTTCGATCCTGACTACGGGTGCTGTCAGTACAGAGTTTATACGTTCTCCCTGTGATCCCGTGGGTTTTCCCTGGGTACTCTGGATTCCTCCCGCTTTCCAAAGACGTGCAGGTTTGTAGGTTAATTGGCTTCTGTAAATTGTCCCCAGTGTGTACGATAGAATATACTAATATACGGGGTGATCGTTGGTTGGCATGGATTCAGTGGGGTCTGTTTCCACACTGTATCTCTAAACTAAACTAAACTAAAAATCACCCAGATTCTGGGCAAAGAAACAGTTGACAGAGCATCTAACAGAAGGAGGGTGGTGGACAGACTGGTTTTGGGAGGAATTTCCAGAGCATTGGCCCTGTAGTAGCTGAAAACATAATTATTAATGATAGAGCAAGGAATCCACATATCTCACTGACAGGTTTGTTGTCTGTCACTCCTACGCCAACTCGCAATGTAAATGCTTCACTCTACAGAAGTACTGCACCCTTCCCAATAAAGCTGCCCTGGAAGTAGCAAAGGATAGTCACACCAACACGTGGTCCAACAGTCCTCTCAGAGCTTGGAGTAAATAAGCAGGTCAGGCAGCATCTCTGGAGAACATGGATAGGTGACGTTTTGGGTCGCAACCCTTCTTCGGACTGGTTTGCTTGGGACACCCCGACCCGAAACGTCACCAATCCATGTTCTCCAGAGATACTGCGTGACTCCCTGAACTACTCCAGCACTTTGTGTCTTTTTTGCAACCCAGCATCTGCAGTTCCTTGTATTCCCATCTTTCCTCCCTTTTTTATTGCTTGATTCCTTTCCAGTTATGGGTTCCTCTCTGAGAGAGCACTGAAACATCCCATTATCAAAATCAGTAATCTCATACCCATGCCGACCACAATATCCCATCTACACCCATCCCATCTGCCCGCATTTGGCCCATATTCATCTAAACTTTTCCTATCCATGTATCTGTCCAAATTACTTTTAAACGGTATAATAGTACATGCCTCAAATACCCCCCCTGACATCTCATTCTATATACTGTGTGAAAAAACTGCCCCTCAGATTCCTATTAAATCTTTCCCTTCTCACCTTAAACATATGTCCTCTGGATTTGGATTTCCCATACTCTGTGCATTCACCCATCTACCCCCCTCATAATTTCATGCCCAAACACCATTAGATCGAGAAGGTGTTGCATCGCAGTTCTTGCCCTATCAATTACCTCCCAAATTCTCTGAAGCCATTCTTCCCAGATCCCTTCTATTTCTCAGTTGCCACAGTCAGCCAACTGACGATGGCCCATTTAACTTTTCTATCCACGCCTTGCCATCCTCGCACTTGATTATTCAGTTTCCTGGTCTATTTCCTCTCTTCTGGTCTCCATCACTTCCTACCCCCACCTGACATCTATCCGTTGCATATCTGCCAGGGCAATATATTTAATCTTCAACCTTGACAGAGTTACAGTGTACAGAAGCGGGCCTTTGACACACCATGCCATGTTGGCCATCAAATACTCATCTATATTAATCCCACTCAACAGCTCTTGTTACGTAAAGCTTTTTCCGATCAACCAATTATTTTGGTGTTCCCAGTCTAACCTCATCTTGAGTCCTTTGTACTTGTTTAATTGTTTAGAGATACAGCGTGAAAACGGGCCCTACGGACCACCAAGACCAACAATCACCTGTACACTAGTTCTATGTTATCCAAGTTTTGCATCCTACACACAAGGGGAAATTTACAGAAGCCAATTAACCTACAAATCTGCAGGTCTTTGCACACTTTTATCGTATCTTTTTCTACCTTAATTTTATCCTTATAATATCATTGCTAAGGTGACCCGTGGTCTTGTCAAAAAAAATTCATTGTACCGTTGACCATGTGTTAACCTACATATGACAAATAAATCTGAACTGAGTGTGGGAGGAAACCGGAGCACCAGGAGAAAACCCACGGGGTCACAGGGAGAAAGTACAAACTCTGCACAGACAACATCTGTAGTCAGGATTGAACCTGGGTCTCCGGCGCTGTGAGACAGCAACTCTACCGTTGTGCCACTGTGCCACCCCTTCTCCAATGTTTCTCCTCTTGTGCATCCCTGACTTTCTTTGCTCCACTGTCGGTAGCTCTGCTCTCAGCAGCTTGGGGCCTAGGCACTGGAGGTTCCTCCTGAAGCGCTCTCTTCTCTGCTTAACAATCTCCCTCCAGAAAATGCTCCAATATATCATCTTTTTGCCAGAGCTTTTGGTAAACCTTTGATTTGATTCGCATTGTTGCCTGAACATTACCTCTACAAATTATTTCAGAAATGTTGGAAGGTTATTGGTGTTACAGAAATGCGAATGGCTTTTCAGCAAGATTGGTAAATTATTGCATAAATGACTGGTCTTTTTTTTGTGTCTTCACGTTTTTGTTTGGTAAAACAGCAGATGAACATTAGACTCAACCGCCTGGAGCCCGAATTAGAGCTTAGAATAGATTTAATGCATATTAGTCATCTCAAACTGGTTTGGTGACAAATGCCTGAAGGTATAAAATCATATAACCTTGCAGCACAGAAGGTGGATATGCAGTGTATTGTGTTGGGCAGCTTGTCTGTTTTAGATGAACACTCTGCTTTTTCCTCCATTACCCTCCAAATTCGTCTCTCCATCCACATGCACAATCAACAATATGGCTCCCCCGTTCTCTTTGGTCGTGCAGTTTGGATCTTAAGCACCCTGTCTGTGAAGCATTTCTCTGCTTGACTACCTTTTGTCATTTAATTGTGAACCCTGGTAACTGACACTCTGAACAGAGGATACAATTGCACCTTGTGTGTTCCGTCAAAAGTTTAAATACCTTCAATAGATCTTTCCTGAACCCTTTAGGTAAGCATATGGATATGCAGAGAATGGAGGGATGGGAATCATATTTAGGTAGAAGAGATTTGTTTGTCATCATACTTGGCACAGACAATGTGGGCTGAAGGGCCTGTTCCTGTGCTGTATTGTCCTATGTTCTTTTCTGAGAACAATCCTTGGTTACATAATCTCTCCACACAGCTGTGAATCCTACCAGTCGACTTGTTGCTCCTCAGAACCTTGCTGACCTTCTTAAAATGTGGTCCCTAGATCTGCACAAGGTCACCCAGCTGAAGCCTAACTAATGATCTGCTAAGTTTACCATGACTTCCTTGTTTTTCTGTTGAACAACGTTAATTACAATGCTACGTGTTTTCAACTTGCCCTGCCACTTTTAAATGAATTTAACTTTGAAAACATGAGGCAACAACAGGCTTTTTGGGGAGGGTCGTGTTCAGTGACTACAGTGCCCTCTATAATGTTTGGGACAAAGACCCATCATTTATTTATTTGCCTCTGTACTCCACAATTTGAGATTTGTAATAGAAAAAAATCACACTTGGTTAAAGTGCACATTGTCAGATTTTAATAAAGGCCATTTTTATACATTTGAATTCACCATGTGGAAATTACAGCAGTGTTTATACATAGTCCCCCCCATTACATAGTCTCCCATAATGTTTGGGACACAGCAATGTCATGTAAATGAAAGTAGTCATGTTTAGTATTTTGTTGCATATCTTTGCATACAATGACTGCTTGAAGTCTGCGATTCATGGACATCACCAATTGCTGGGTGTCTTCTCTGGTGATGCTCTGTCAGGCCTGTATTGCAGCCATCTTTAGCTTATGCTTGTTTTGGGGGCTAGTCCCCTTCAGTTTTCTCTTCAGCATATAAAAGGCATGCTCAATTAGGTTCAGATCGGGTGATTGACTTGGCCACTCAAGAATTGACCATGTTTTAGCTTTGAAAAACTCCTTTGTTGCTTTAGCAGTATGTTTGGGATCATTGTCTTGCTGTAGAATGAACTGCCGGCCAATGGGTTTTGAGGCATTTGTTTGAACTTGAGCAGATAGGATGTGTCTATACACTTCAGAATTCATGATGCTACTACCATCAGCAGTCGTATCATCAATGAAGATAAGTGAGCCAGTACCTTCAGCAGCCATATATGCCCAGGCCATAACACCCCCACCACCGTGTTTCACAGATGAGGTGGTTTGCTTTGGATCCTGGGCAGGTCCTTCTCTATACTTTGCTGCCATCACTCTGATATGAGTTAATCTTCCTCTCATCTGTTCACAAGACCTTTTTCCAGAACTGTAGGTAGACAAAAATCCTGGAGAAACTCAGCGGGTGAGGCAGCAGTAGGAATAGGTGATGTTTCGGGTCGAGACTGTTCTTCAGACTGATGTGGGGGGTGGGGGGCGGGAAGAAGAAAGGTAGAGGCGGAGACAGTGGGCTGTGGGAGAGCTGGGAAGGGGAAGGAGGGAGAAAGCAAGGACTATCTGAAATTGGAGAAGTCAATGAAATGTAACTGTGGTTGCTCTTTTAAGTACTTCTTGGCAAACTGTAACCTGGCCATCCTATTTTTGCAGCTAACCATGGTTGCATCTTGCAGTGTAGCCTCTGTATTTTTGTTCATGAAGTCTTCTGACGGTGGTCATTGACAAATCCACACCTGAAGAGTGTTTCTGATCTGTCAGACAGGTGTATGGGGATTTTTCTTTATTATAGAGAGACTTCTTCTGTCATCAGCTGTGGATGACTTCCTTGGTCTGCCAGTTCCTTTGCGATTAATATGCTCACCAGTGCTCTCTTTCTTCTTAATGATGTTCCAAACAATTGATTTTGATAAGCCTAAGGTTTGGCTGATGTCTTTAACAGTATTATTCTTGTTTCTCAGTCTCATAATGGATCATTTGACTTTCATTGACACAACTTTGGTCCTCATGTTGATAAACAGCAATAAACGTTTCCAAAAGTGATGGAAAGACTGGAGGAAAGACTAGGCGCTGAGAGCTCTGATACCTGCATTAAGGAGGCAATTAAACACACCTGAGTGATTACAAACACCTGTGAAGCCATGTGTCCCGCACATTATGGTGCCCTGAAATGGGGGGGACTATGTATAAACACTGCTGTAATTTCTACATGGTGAAATCAAAATGTATTAAAATACCCTTTAATAAAATCTGACAATGTGCAGTTTAACCACATGTGTTTTTGTCTGTACAAATTTCAAATTGTGGAGTACAGAGGCAAATAAATAAATGATGGGTCTTTGTCCCAAACATTATGGAGGGCACTGTATGTGCCTACGACAATGGTGAATGAAAGCTGCGACAAGTGCCCATAGAATATCACTGGCACAGGTTCTGGGCATCTTCTAAATCTAGTCTCCATAGAAAAACTAATGCAATTCCCATTCCCCTTCCTCTGTCCTATCCACGCATTCATGTAGCAGACACGTGCCTCCTCTTGGCCCTGTTTCACCCTCGCCTCTTTCCCCTCCCCTTTTTCTGTCCCTCTCTGCGCACAGCAAGGGCCTAGTAGGGATCCGGCCACTTATCTGCAGCACTATTTGCACTTTGTCCCGATTTTTGTTTCCCAATTGATCCAGTTTTTTTTTCCAGTCACTTAAAGTGCCAATGCAGGAGTGGTCATTCTGAGGTCCATAATGTTGAATTCCAACCTTATGTTGCGAAGAAAGATCAACTGAAATATTATAATATATTTTTTTATTAAAGGTAATCAATTACAATGCTTCAAACAACTTTATATCAAATTAATTCAATTTGCATTAAGTAAAACACTAGTAATACTTATCTACTGTTTTTTTAGAAATAATGATAGAGAAAGAATAGAGAAAGAATAAATCATTAAGAGAGTGATTAAATAATAATTTGATTATATATAGGAAAGAAAAGAGAAACGAAAAAAAACAAAAAAAAAAAAAAACATTTTTAGTAACCACAATATGTATTATTAATAACACTACTACAAGTGATAGTATCAATAAAGACATATATGTAATTCCAATATAAAAATGAATTATTCTCACCAAATCCCGCAGGGTGCACGTCGAGCTGTGTTGCCAAGAACAGCTACTTCTCTAAATACTGTATATATGGAGACCATATCTGTTCAAAAGAATTATACTTGTCCAATAGGACAAATCTAATTCTTTCCAGATGTAACGTCTCCATCATCTCTGTTGCCCACATTTTGGTTGTGGGGGATAATGTTCCCTTCCAAAATTTCAATATGATTTTTTTCCCAATTATTAAACAGTAATCAAAGAAATTTCTTTGATTTACTGTAAGTGATAGATGTAAATCCGGAATTCCAAATATTATTAGCTTTGGGTTAGGGTCCAATTTAACTTTGATGACTTCAGAAATAACTTTAAAGATTTCTGTCCAGTAATAATTCAATTTAGGACATGTAACGAAACTATGTATTAAATTTGCCTCTGCTTTCTTGCACTTATCACAAATAGCGGAGAGATTCGGAAAAATACTATTTAATTTAGTTTTCGAATAATGTAACCTATATAATACTTTAAATTGTATCAGTATATGTCTGGCGTTTAATGAACACCGGTGTATTCGTTGTAGACTTTCTTCCCAGTTTTCTTTTGTTATAGCCAATCCCATTTCATTTTCCCATGCTTGACGATATACTTCCGTTATTGGATTCTCCTTATCCAAAATGATGTTATATATATAGGCTATTAATTTTTCTGTATTTGGATATAAATTAAACAGTTCATCTAACAATCCTGCTTCTTTATTTTTATAATCTTGTGTATTGGATTTAATATAATCTCTAATTTGTAAATACCTAAACAAATGTTGTGGAGACAATCCATAAATATCTTGTAACTCCTGGAATAAAAGAAATTTTCCTTTTCTATACAGATGTTCTATCCTTGTAATTCCTAAATCATCCCATTGTTTAAACCCCCCATCTAATATAGCAGGTTTAAACGATGGATTATTCATAATTGGTAATCTAAATGAGAGATTATCCAAGTGTAGAGTCTTAACTATTTGTTTCCAAATACGTCTATTATTATATATTATTAGGTTGTCTTTATAATATTTTTTTTGTACTTCCGTTGGTGCAAAAATTATCGAACCTACATTGAAAGGTAGACAGTCCTCCTTTTCTATATTTAACCATGTCGGTTCATGATCCATATTTACCCACCAGAAATTCATATTCTTAATCTGAACAGCCCAAAAATAATATAAAAAGTTGGGAAGTGCTAATCCTCCATTTATCTTAGCTTTGCATAGATGTTTTTTATTTATTCTGTGATTTTTATAATCCCAAATAAAGCTATTGACAATATTATCAATTTTTTTAAAAAAAGTTTTCGGAAGAAAAAAAGGAATAGCCTGAAACAAATATAACAACTGCGGTAGAAATACCATCTTTATGGCACTTATTCTACCAATCATAGATATAGGCAGTGTTTTCCAATATAAAATATTTTTTCTAAGTTTATCTAATAGTTGAGGATAGTTGGATTTTATTAATGAGTTATGAGTTTTAGTTACGTTAATCCCTAAATATTTAAGTTTGTCTGTAACTACTTTTAATGGGTATTGTTGTAATGTATTAAGATTTATTCCTGTTATTGGCATAATCTCGCTTTTATCCCAATTAATCCTATACCCAGAAAATGCACCAAATTTAGTTATAATGTTTAGCAGGTTGGGAATACTAATTTCCGGTTTTGTAATATAAATCAAAACATCATCTGCATATAAAGAAATTTTATTAATTGTTGTATCAGTATTATAGCCATATATTTCAGGTTCAGATCTAATTTTTTCCGCCAATGGTTCTATCACCAATGCGAACAATAAGGGTGATAACGGACATCCCTGTCTGCATCCCCTAGAGAGTTTGAATTTGGCTGATAAAATTTGGTTAGTCAAAATTCTTGCCATAGGATTCGAGTATAAAATTCTTACCCATTTACAAAATCTATCCCCCAATTGAAACTTTTCCATTATATTAAATAAATACATCCATTCCACCTGATCAAACGCTTTTTCTGCATCTAGTGATATAACCGCTAGTTCCGTATCTCGTATTCTTTTTGAATATATAATATTAAACAAACGTCTGAGATTATGGGATGAGTAACGTTTTGGGATAAAACCTGTTTGATCATAATGTATTAATTTAGAGATCACTAAACTTAATCTCCTAGATAAGACCTTAGTTAATATTTTTTGGTCTGTATTTAAAAGGGCAATCGCTCTATATGATCCAGGATCTTCCAAATCCTTATCTACTTTAGGGATGAGTGTAATTGTGGATTCATTTAAAGATTCTGGTAATTTTCCTTGGTCATATGCATATCTATACATTATTTGTAATCTTGGGGAAATCAGATCTTGAAATTTTTTATAAAATTCTGCACTCAGGCCATCTGGGCCCGCTGCTTTTCCGTTCTTAAGCGAACTAATTGATTCTATAATATCTTTTACTGTTATTTCAGCATTTAACAATTCTCTACCTTCCTGATCTAAGCTATTGATTTGACATTCTTGTAAAAATATTTCCATACTATCTGTTTGTCCTGTTAGTTTTGACGAATAAAGATTTTTATAATATTGTAAAAATCTATCATTAATATCTTTTGGAGTAATTAATATATTTCCATACTCAGATCTAATTCCGTGTATCATCTTCTCATCTTCTAATTTTCTAAGCTGTCGTGCTAGTAATTTTTGTGGCTTATCTCCAAATTCAAAATACACTTGCTTAGTTTGTTGAAAAAGTTTAATCACTTGATTAGAATATATTTTATTTAATCTATATTTTACTGATGCAATTTTATTACTTAACTCTTTGGAAGGCTGTTTTATATTTTCATTATCTAGACGTTTTATCTCATTTTCTAAATTTTGTTCTATTTTTCGATTTTCTTTATTGAGATGTGCTTGTGCGGATATTATTGCGCCACGCATGAATGCCTTAAATGTGTCCCAAAATAGTGATGGAGAAGTTTCAGGATTATCATTAGTTTCAAAAAATAATTTAATCTGATCCATCACATATTTACAACAGTCATTGTCCTTTAATATCTGAGGGTTAAATCTCCAGGTAGTAGTTTTATTAGATATATCTTTTAATTTTATCTTAAATGTTAATGGCGCATGATCCGAGATGATAATATTATGATATTTTGCATCATACGTAAAGGGAAGTAATTTAGAATCTATTAAAAAATAATCTATCCTCGAATAGGTTCCATGTACGGGCGAGAAAAAAGAATATTCTCGTCCGGATGGGTTATCTAACCTCCAGATGTCTTTAATATTAGATGTATTGATAAAAGCATTTATGAATTTACTTGATTTCGAGGCAGCTTTCCTTTTTGCGGATGATCTATCTAGATAATTATCTAAAGTACAATTTAAATCACCTCCAATTATTAAATTGTGTTGAGTGGATATAGGAATATTATTAAATATTTTCTTAAAAAATAATGGATTATCAAAATTAGGGGCATATATATTCATTAAAATTACCTTTTTTGAATATAATTCCCCTGTAATTATTACATATCTGCCTTCTTTATCCTCTATAATAGAACTTTGTATGAAAGGTATACCTTTGCGAATAATTATTGCAACTCCTCTAGATTTATGAATAAATGTAGAATGATACACCTTAGAAATCCATTTAGCTGTTAATCTATGTTGAGCATCTTTTTTAAGATGAGTCTCTTGAAGGAAAATGACATCTGTCTTCAATCTGTTCAACTGAGCTAATACCTTTGCCCTTTTAATTGGTTCATTAATGCCTTTTACATTCCAACTGCAGAAGGTTACTCCATCACCCCCAGTCTTCACCTTTATATCATGCATTTTACTATTAGGGCGGCTTTTTTTTGGAGTAGCCTTCTTGACTCACCCAGCTCCCCGTTGCACCCGGACATCAATCCAATGAGAATTTCTTTCCACCTTAATCCACATCTATGTCTTCTTAAACTAAATACACAATATCCTTCACATCTACATTCAAATAATATATAATATAAGATCAATAAAAAACAAAAACAATAAGAAATATCAATAATAAAAAAAAAGTAAAGGGTGTTAATAGGGTGCTCAGAAAAAAAAGAAACTACACTTGTATAGTGTGTAGTATGTGAAGGTGAAAGCCACACTAACGTGGCCATTAATCTAAAGACTTCCGTTTTTTTTTAATAAAAAAAAGATGTTGATTATACCAGCTCCTATCTCAAATGCTATATATATTGGGGTGGGGTACTAACTTTATATACTTAGTACTTAGTAATTATTTCTATTATTCATATTACTATTTGCTAATTACTAATATCAATTGTATTTAATACTATAATATGTAATACTATTATCATGGAATAATCAAATATTTTCTAATAATTAATACAGAACTACTACTAAATGCCCATTATTCCACTTCCTTCTAAGTGAGTATTTCATAACCACAGGTCGATGATAAAAGTTCAGTCCTCTCCTTCTCCCTCGGGTTCTTCCTCCGCATCTTCTCTCTCTTCATCTTCTGGCTTCTGCTGTATGCCTCGGGCGAATTTCAATGCTTCAGTATGCTTAACGAAACGATATTCCTTGTCATCATAAGTTACTCTCAGTATTGCTGGGTACATCAAGCCATATCTCAGATTCTTAGTATTCTGTACATTCCTCAGAATACCTTTTGTTTCTTTAAATAGAGCTCTTTTCTTGGCCACTTCTGCAGGGAAGTCTCTAAAAATACTGATGTTGTCTCCCTCGTATTTCAGGTTTCTCTTTTTTATTATTATCTTCATCATTTCTTCGAAGACATGGTCAAAGGCCACTTTTACAATCATTTGTCTGGGCGATGAACCTATCCCAGGGGCCCGTCTTAGAGCCCTATGTGCACGACTCAACAGGGGTTCATGATCCAAATTCAAAATGTCCATTAAAAGTTTTGCAACAAATTTTCGAGGATCTTGACTCCCCTCACGACCTTCGCTCAGACCAACTATACGCAAATTTTTACGGCGTTGGCGTCCCTCCAGATCGATACATTTCTCGTTTGTTTTATGTAATAATTCTAAGAGGCGTTTGTTCTCGGCACGGAGTTTTTCGGTCTCCTTAGTGTTCACTTCAGCAATTTTAGTTAGCTCTTTAATTGCTTCGCCTTGTTGGTCTAGCGAAATTATAGTAGGATCTATCTTGTCATCCAGCTTTCTTTCCATCCCAGCAGCTATTTCCTTTACATCCTCAATTTGAGTTTGTAACTCGGCATTAGCCTTTTCCTTCCACTCATCCATCATACTTTTTACCGTCGTTATAACTTGTTTTATTAAGTCTTCTTTATCTTCTTTATTTTTCTCGTGAGACACCAGCATATCCGCTTTTAAACTTTTTATCTCCTCAACTGAAATATTAGCTCAATTTCTCTCTCCACACATGTTGACTGAGCTACAGAGTATATCTGACCTTTTATGTTAAACTCCACCATTAGCTACTGCCAATGTTTATTTACATTTCTTTCTTTTTAGCTAACTGCATCCCCTTCAATTCCTACTAGCACATTTATTTGTCAAGCTTGCTCACCCCAGTTATTGCTTGTGGTTATGAGATGGACATTCGAGCCTTGTAGTTGGTAAGAAGATTCTCTTGGTGGGAAGAGAAGAGACTGCATCTCCTTCAGCTGTAAGGAAAGTGTTGCCTTGCTAGTTAGTCATTGTGTTGCCTGACTCCACCTGCTCTGCTTTGACAGTACAGTATCTTATCCAAGACCATTTAATATTCAAATATATTATCCTAGTCTCACCAACACATCTGTAGAAAGTTTTTAGAGAATGTTTTCCGAGCATGACCTTCCCATTGCAATCATGCAAACTATATTATCTTTTAAACTATTTTAATGACTGTAAATGTTGGTGTTTCTGTTCTGGCTCTGTTCCCAGTGATTTGAGAATTGTGCACAATGTAGTTAAGTAACGTTTTTCCTCCTTGTGCCCCACAGATCCTTCAGTCTCAGCCATGCAAGGCACTCGGCGGAAAGCCACATCGCACCCAACTGACCGGATGGCAGGAGGGAAGCTGCTAGCTCCCCCTGGTCTGCCGCCCGTCTCCGTGGACTCCCTGAGTCTGGAAGTTTACGAAGGGTCAACGCCGGAGCACAGGCGAGCCCAGAGGAAGGAAGGCAAACCGCTGGCGAAAGGTCCCAGCCGCAAAGCGGCTCCCAGAGATTCCAATGGGAACAATTCGGAAAACATCGGGTTCATCCCGGGCTCGGCGGAGAATGCGGACGATTCGGGCTGGTGTGCGGCGTGTGGTTTGGGAACCTGTGTCACGTGGCAGACCTTCAAAGCGGTCTTCTGCTGCGTGGTGACTTGTGGAGTGTGCAAGGCAGACCCTGGGGGCTATAATCCGTGTACCAAGGCCACAGAGTCATCGACAGATGTTAAAGTTACTGAGACTGCCACTTTAAGATATGTTTCAAGCCCAACACATGCCATCACTATGAACTCTGACGTCAACCCCAAAAAGGCCAACCTTGCAGGCAATAGTTTCAATTATTATGACATCAAGTTGCGTGGGGAAGAGGTGATCTGGGACAAGAGGAGAAGCAGTCAGTCTACAGACTCGTGTCGCAAGGATCTGCACATCTACAATTCTCAGAAGTCCGAGAGTCCTGGAAGCACATCGAAAAATTCTCACAAGCGCCTTTCTGATGAGTTCCCCTCCTTCCTGGAGGAGGATCTGGAGAATAATGAACTGAGCGGCTCGATGTCCAGTGCAGAGCTGGATGAGTACATTAACAAGAAGCTGCTGGAACTCTTCAGCATTCACCAAATTGACATGTTGGCACAGTGCACGTCTGACACCACCTTCATCAGCAAGAGCAGCGAGATCAGCGAGCTGATCGACAGCATCACCAAGGGCTACAAGATCAACGAGAAGGATGCGGAATGCAGGATAGTGACCGGGATCGTCCGGATCAGCACCCGGAAACCCAAGAGAAACAAGCGTAATGCACAAGAGCCCAGTGAGGAAAGACTGGTCAATCTGACCTCGACTGATACCAAACCTCAAACAGAGACTTTTCTGCCAAGTGATGGTGAGGGAACGGCCATTAGTGGCTGCATGGGGGAGTTGAGGAAATGTTGGGGGTTAGGCTTGGATTGGGAATCGAGGGTTCAGTAGAGGGTTGAGATGCACTGGAGCTGCAGTGAAGGTTGGGGCTGCACTAGACTTGCCAGAGATGCATTGGAGGTTGTGTCTGTATTGAGGACAAGGACCAAATTGGGTCTTTGAATTGCACGAGTGGTCTGGGCTGCCTAAATGATCAGGATTGCAGCATGGTTGCATTGGAACTGAATTGATCATTGCAGTGGGCATGCAGTGGTGGTCATAAGAGGTACCTTTGGGACAGTGGAGACTGGATCAGGGGATATATTATAGGCAGCCCCGAGTAACAAGTGGGTCTTTTTTTTTTTTTTTCAGTCATCAGTAAGTCGAATTTGTCTGTCAGAAACATACACAAAATTCCTCTGGTAACCATATCTGCATGATTTATAATGAATGGCATCAAAAACATATAAGACTGATAAGTTAATGTTGCTAAAAATATAAAGAGAGAGGGAATGTAGTTCTGCCATTCGTAAGAATTTGTGTATGTACAGTGCCCTCCATAATGTTTGAGACAAAGACCCACCATTTATTTATTTGCCTCTGTACTCCACAATTTGAGATTTGTAATAGAATAAAATCACATGTGGTTAAAGTGCACATTGTCAGATTTTAATAAAGGCCAATTTAATACATTTTGGTTTCCCCATGTAGAAATTACAGCAGTGCTTTTACATAGTCCCCCCCCCCCCCCCATTTCAGGGCACCATAATGTTTGGGACACAGCAATGTCATGTAAATGAAAGTAGTCATGTTTAGTATTTTGTTGCATATCCTTTACATGCAATGATTCATGGACATCATCAGTTGCTGGGTATCTTCTCTGGTGATGCTCTGCCAGGCCTGTATTGCAGCCATCTTTAGCTTATGCTTGTTTTGGGGGCTAGTCCCCTTCAGTTTTCTCTTTAGCATATAAAAGACATGCTCAATAGGGTTCAGATTGGGTGATTGACTTGGCCAACAAGAATTGAACATGTTTTAGCTTTGAAAAACAGTTTTGTTGCTTTAACAGTATGTTTGGGATCATAGTCTTGCTGTAGAATGGACCGCCGGTCAATGAGTTTTGAGGCATTTGTTTGAACTTGAGCAGGTAGGATGTGTCTATACACTTCAGAATTCATTATGCTACTACCATCAGCAGTTGTATCATCAATGAAGATAAGTGAGCCAGTACCTTCAGCAGCCATACATGCACACACCATAACACCCCCACCACCGTGTTTCACAGATGAGGTGGTATGCTTTGGATCTTGGGCAGTTCCTTCTCTCCTCCATACTTTGCTCTTACAATCACTCTTATATAAGTTAATCTTCATCTCATTTGTCCACAACTTTTTCCAGAACTGTGGTTGCTCTTTTAAGTACTTCTTGGCAAACTGTAACCTGGCCATCCTACCTTTGCAGCTAACCAGTGGTTTGCATCTTGCTGTGTAGTCTCTGTATTTCTGTTCATGAAGTCTTCTGCGGACAGTGGTCATTGACAAATCCACTTCTGACTCCTGAAGAGCGTTTCTGATCTGTCAGACAGGTGTTTGGGGATTTTTATTTGTATGACTGACTTGGCAAATGAAAATCCTTGTATGTTGCAAAACATACTTGGCTAATAAAGTATTATTTTGATTGTGATTCCAACGGTGATGGAAAGACTGGAGGAAAGACTAGGTGCTGAGAGCTCCCTTATACCTGCATTAAAGAGGCATTTAAACTCACCTGAGCAATTACAAACACCTGTGAAGCCATGTGTCCCAAACATTATGGTGCCCTGAAATGGGGGGGGGGGGGGGGACTATGTATAAACACTGCTGTAATTTCTATATGGTGAAACCAAAATGTCTAAAAATGGCCGTTAATAAAATCTGACAATGTGCACATTAACCACATGTGATTTTTTTCTATTACAAATCCCAAATTGTGGAGTACAGAGGCAAATAAATAAATGATGGGTCTTTGTCCCAAACATTATGGAGAGCACTGTATGTTGTTGGACATTTGTAACCTGGGGATAGCCTGTAACCTTTGGGAGATGCATAGAGTTCAAGTATGTTAGAGACTATTGTGATTGCAGAAGTATGACTTGAAACTTTGTTTATGTCTAGATCTCAACTTGGAGATTTCAGTCGTGGATCCGCTCGATTTGAAGGCAAGGCAATTGCAGGGATTGGCTGCCCCAGGTAATTCCTGAACTCTGTGGTACTGACAGTCGAGTATCTCGAACTTAGAAGTGAACAGTCCCTAGTCTCTAAGGTAGACAAAAATGCTGGAGAAACTGAGCGGGTGAGGCAGCATCTATGGAGCGAAGGAATAGGTGACGTTTCGGGTCGAGACCCTTCTTCAGACTGAAGAAGGGTCTCGACCCTAAACGTCACCTATTGAGTCTTAAGAAGGGTCTCGACCCAAAACGTCACCTATTCCTTCGCTCCATAGATGCTGCCTCATCCGCTGAGTTTCTCCAGCATTTTTATCTACCTTCTGTTTTTCCAGCATCTGCACTTCTTTCTTAAACAAACCCTAGTCTCTAACTCGGTGAACTAGACCCGGTTTGCAGGGTGCGTGGGCCTGAAGGCCACAACTGGAACTATGTCCCTGTATATTTGATACATTTAGTTATTCAGGTCCAGTAACAGCCTCTGAGTTGGAGGTGGGAATGAGCATGTGTAGACTTGCAGCATGTGTTGATTGCAACATCTGTCCAAACAAATTCAAGTTACTCATGAATGCCTTAAAAAAAAAAAAAAAATTTTTAAAAAGGAAACTGAATAAACTACTCCCAATAAAAACGCTAATTTCATGTAATATGGATACATGAAATCAATCCCAGTACTTGGAAGCAACACGGTCACCACCTGAAATGACATTTGAAAATCCCATTTCTCCCTGCTCTGTCAACATTAATTAATTACCTTGCTGCTGCTAAATTCTCTGCCTCAGAGGGCGGTGGAGTCCCGTTCTCTGGATGCTTTCAAGAGAGAGCTAGATAGGGTTCTTAAAGATAGCAGAGTCGGGGGATATGGGGAGAAGGCAGGAAAGGGGTACTGATTGGGGATGATCAGCCATGATCACATTGAATGGCAGTGCTGGCTCGAAGGGCCGAATGGCCTACTCCTGCACCTATTGTCTATTGTCCTCTTCTTCCTGCTCTGGCTCTTCACTTTCCATACCTCAATTAATTTATTTCTGTCTCATCCCTTGCACTCATCTCTTTCAATCTAGTCTGTTGCATCTAGGTCCCTTGCTCCTCACATCCCATACCTCTATTAATTTATTTATCTTTTCTCTCTCTCATCCCTTGCACTCATCTCTTTCAATATTTCCTCCCCACCCTGTGTTCCATATCTATGCCTCGCCGTTCTCCTTGAACACATCCATTTCTTTGATCCTTCTTAATCAGAATCTGTACATTTCATCAGCTCCAGGTTCTGCACAGTGTCCTTGACTTTGATCTGCTGTGCTTTTGACATTGCCTCGATATTGTTCAGTTTCCTCATCTCATGCCCCATCGCTTGTACAGTTTTAACTGTTCTACCTGAAAAGTCTTTATTGTTCTCTTTCTTCCTCCAGAAATCCGAAAAGATGATTCTCTTCAGGACACTGAGACTGATTCATCAGGAACTCCGCTGCTCAAAGTCTACCTTTAAGATCAGAGGACAGACTCTCCCCACATTCTTTAATGGACAGGATGGGTGGATCCAGGACAATCATGTGGGATCTGGTGGAAAGTATGGAGCTGAATCGCTTCCCCTCTGGGTCTTGACTGTTTTTCATGGTTGTGTTGTTCCTTCCTCCCCTCCCTCCACTCCTCCCCCCCTTCCCTCCCAACAAAACCTTGGGGATTTTCACTGGTTCTCAGCTCGATCTCCCAATTTCCAGAGTCTGTTATGACTGGCCTTTAATGTGGCCATTCTTCCATGAGTGCCCTTCCCCCTTCCCCCTTCTCCCCTCCCTCCTCCCTCCCACCAGCCACTTCGCCCATTCCTCCCTGAGGATAAGGAGCCCTGCCTCGTGCAGGAGATCTGGGTTCAGTGCTGTGGAACAATGAGAATTACTATAAATAAAGAGTGGGTCACAGGGTCTTTCACCAGGGTCTCGGTAAGTTATCACTCAAGTGGAAGGGTTATGGTTGGTTGTGTGTGTGTACAGTTACTTCTACCTTGCACTGGTACCTTGCTTAGCATCCAAGATGCATTCCCAGAAATTGAGTCAACACTAAAATCAGTCTTTATAGCACTAAATATAAAGGCAAGCATAATCAACAATGCTGGTTTGTTGGGGTCCTAAGCAAATCCAGCAATTAATTTCCCCAGGGTTCAATGATGAAAGGCTATTAGAGAGGAATGGTGTTGGATGGGCTGTGTTGGTCTGTGTCATTGGGGATAGGTGGGTCTCAGGATTGCACTCTCGACGATACAGTGAGTGTGGGCCATTGTTGGGGCAACCTATGAGATTGTCGCCATGGAGAAATGACTGGAGCATGGAGTGCTGCGTATCCAAACACAGAAAGGGTGAGACAGCAGCATGCATTACCTCCACAAGGTGGTGGAGAGGGAGACCAGAGGAACCTGGTGCTGTCAACATGTGGTGCAGATGCTTCCAGTCTCCAGCACTGACTGCACTCACCCTCCCAGCTGGGCTGAAATCCACATCTCCACTCCACTCCAGTGCCCAGTCCACTGCCCCAACGCCAGCCCTCCCATGGTGAGCCTTGTAGTGATTTATTGCTGGAGATACATCAGTGGAGTGCAGGGGTAGCTGGGTTCTCCCAAGCTGATATGTAAAAGTGATTGTGTGGACTGATGGGCCAAGAGCACTACAAACAATCGGCGTTCTGATGGTGGCATGAAGTAGGGTACCAGTATATACTCCATTGAATTGTTTTGGATCACTGATTGAGATGCTGCATTGTGGTGAGAAACATCAATGGATTTTAATGAATTACTTTTTATATTAAAAGAAAACTGTAAAATTGTCTGTGATCTTGAATATACATTCATCCCTGATCCCAACACTGTTCGGAATACCACCAAGGTATGGACCTGGCTAATGTTACATGATTTAGGATTCTATCAGTCAGGCCATTGCTTCTTCTGTTCTGTATTCCTATGATATGGACAAGCTCCGATGGATCAGTAACACCTTGTCTTTGATATCACGATCCACCAAGGTCCATGATCTGCACTGTGGGAGATCCATGAGTGATGGAAGCTGACCTGAGCTCATCGAATCCTGTAGACCAGGGGAATCCAGGTGCAGTCCTCCATCTGGAGTTGTGAACGCCACATATGTGGGAATATCACAGGCTTCATGCTGCTTCTGTTATTGTTACTCATGTCCTCATCGATTTGTGGATAAGGGTAGCAAAGGGCTTATTGGAGGCATAAGAGACGGCAAATGTTGGACTCTTGAGCAAAAAACAAAATGATGAGCAAATGGTATGTTGGCCTTCATAACAAGAGGAGTTGAGTATAGGAGCAAAGAGGTCTTTTTGCAGTTGTACAGGGCCCTAGTGAGAACACACCTGGAGTATTGTGTGCAGTTTTGGTCTCCAAATTTGAGGAAGGACATTCTCGCTATTGAGGGAGTGCAACGTAGGTTCACAAGGTTAATTACCAGGATGGCGGGACTGTCATATGTTGATAGAATGGAGCAGCTGGGCTTGTATATGCTGGAATTTATAAGGATGAGAGGGAATCTTATTGAAACATATAAGATTATTAAGGGTTTGGACACGCTAGAGGCAGGAAACATGTTCCCAATGTTGGGGGAGTCCAGAACCAGGGGCCACTGTTTAAGAATAAGGGGTAAGCCATTTAGAACGGAGATGAGGAAATACTTTTTCACAGAGTTGTGAGTCTGTGGAATTCTCTGCCTCAGAGGGCGGTGGAGGCCAGTTCTCTGGATGCTTTCAAGACGGAGTTAGATAGAACTCTTAAAGATAGTGGAGTCAAGGGATATGGGAGAAGGCAGGAATGGGGTACTGATTGTGGATGATCAGCCATGATCACATTGAATGGTGGTGCTGGCTCGAAGGGCCGAATAGCCTACTCCTGCACCTATTGCTATCGTCTATTGTCAAATGGCTATTGAGTACAGAAGTCAAGACATCTTCATACAGCTGTATCAACAGTGGCAAGGCCACATTTGGAATACTGTGTACAGTTCTGGTTGCCCTCCTATAGGAACGATGTCATCAAACTAGAAAAGATGCTCAAAAAAGATTTACGAGCATGTTACCGGGTCTGGTGGATTTGAGTTGCGAAGCTGGGTCTATTTTCCCTGGAGCATAGGAGGCCAAGGAGTTGCTTATAGAGCTATATAAAATCATGAGGAGCCTAGATAAGGGGGATAGCCAGTCTTGCCGCAAGGTAGAGGGATCAAAAATAGGTTTAAGTCAACTTTATCACACATATACGTGAAGAAAGCTGCTGTATGATGTATGATGCTACGACTCTTGAATAAGGAGTCCCCTCCCAGCAGGCAGATGGTGCTGTAGATCAATGTAATGTGGGAGAGGTGGGTACCATTATGAAATTTAAAAGACACGCAGGCAGATACATGGTTAGGAAAGGTTTGAAGGAATACGGGCCAGGTGCAGGGGTGCAGGTCAGGTCGGAGGTAGTTCCCCTGCCACAGGTACCATGTAATTCCGTGCTACCTGCTCCATGGTCGGATAGTCGGCGACTAAATCGTCTCCCCCACCTAGTTTGCCGGGTGAGGAGGGGGCTGTGGACCCCCAGCAGGACCAAAAACACAACCTGTGAAAGGCGAGCCAACGGCCATCCACACTTCAGTAGAAGTTGCGATTACTGTTGTACATAGCATTGTAAGGAATAATGATAAAGCACACACACGTGAAGTCTGCAGGAACTGGAGTCCATCACCGTTCCCGTTGGAAACCAACACCACTGCGTCACTGATGTTTTCAACGATGATGAATGAATGAATGCAGGCAAGTGGGATTAGGTCGATAGGGCAACTTGGCCGCACAGACTAACTGGACCAAAAGGCTTTTTCCATGCTGTTACGACTCTTGAGTGAGGAGTCTGGTGCTGCCCCTCCCAGCAGGCAGATGGTGCTGTAGATCAATGTAATGTCAGTCCTTTGCGAGGACATTTACGTATTCCAGGGCACTATTAACCAATTAATAATTTTTCCAGGTTGATTAACCCATTGAAGCCACTTTCTCTGCTAAATAAACCCTCCCGATTGCCTGCTATAGTAACCCATTGAAACCCCTTCCTTAGAATGTTACCATGACATAGAAAATAGGTGCAGGAGTAGGCCATTCGGCCCTTCGAGCCTGAAAATATATGGTTTCGGAGCCCTTCCACCCAGTACACTAACCAATCTTTGCTATTTAACTGAGATGCATATTTTTGTCTGCAGTTCTCACTGACTATATCTCCGAATGTTGTTAATATCAGGTTGATTTCATCCATCTATCTGATGGCCAACATAATGTTACATTTCCCTGTTGTTAGTGGTTCTGTGTTTTTACTGAGATGTTTTATCAACTGTTTTTGATATCTTGTAAAAACAAAAAACTGGAAATGCTGGTCAATACACAAAACTCCTGAGTGCTGGAGTAACTCGGCACATCAGGCAGCATCTCTGGAGAAAATGGACAGGTAACGTTTTGGATCAAGTCTGAACAAGGGTCTAGATCCAAACATCACCTATCTATGTTCTCCAGAGATGCTGTCTGACCTGCTGAGTAACTCCCAGCACTTTGTGTCTTTATGTGACATCTTCTATTAACTGGACACTATTTTGGATTCAGTTCCATTGAATGTATTCTGGAAATACTACAGGCAGTGGAACCTGGTCAGGAGCTGGAACTATGATGGGCTAAATCAGAATAACATCATAAACTGCTGATCAGGCAGCATCTATGGAGGCAAAATGTTGGGTGTTGTATATTCACGGCATATCAAGCTCGTTAATATTGGTAAGTAAGTTTAGTTATAGATGGGTACATAGACATGGCAGGTTGTGGGGCTTGTTTCCGTGCTGTATGACTGACTATTATAGTGAGAAAGATTGAAAACAGCATCAGGTCAGTGATGACCTATGTTGGACACTGATTGGTTCTGTTGTAGAACCATTGGTTAGCATCATAAGTTTCATGTTAAAAATATTTTAATGTTGGTTAATTCATTATTTTTGTGCTTAAGAAAACAGGGCTGAATACCCTGTTAGCCATGGGGTTGGCTTCTGATTCGGAGTAATTAAATGGCCATGAATAGGTCACAGTAAAAAGAACAAATAGTTTGTATCTGGCTAATGGACTTGAACTCAACAGCATGTTTTTTTGGGGGGGGAGGGGCTGTCTCTTCCCCACTCTCACCACAATGTTTAATCACCAAGCATAAGAAAAGATGCAGGAAGCTCAGGCTATGCAGGATGAAGACGAACATACTACCTCATTGTACCCAACACAGCTTCAGCTACAGGCACTCAAATGTAATTATCTCATGTTACTTCTCACTCCCAACAAACAGCCAAGGAGTGGAGCGAATCTTCAAAACCATCAGGAAACTTCCAATGCGCATGTATTTGGCCAGAAGTCTAATCTCACTTCTGTTTATCAATACTAAACATGACAAATAAATGCAGAAATTAACTAAATATTTATTGAACAAACAAGAAAAGTGGACTAGAATAGATAATGACTTTAATTCCCCTAATTTAATTGAAGGGAAAATATATTAGTTTTACTGGATATAATATGATAAACCAGAGCGTTTGATAGAGGTTATGTATAAGTGCGAGTCTTCGTGTGCTCTAGTTTGGGATCATCTGCTTTAGCCTGTTTCCATTGCAACATATACAATTAAAAACCATCTAACTAACTCTATTCAGCTCCATGCAAACTGAATCATTATTCATGTGGCCTTTTCACTTTTTTTTTTAAAGCAGCTTTTCCCCAGGCATCACATCTTTTCGGCAGGATTTTTATGTGTTAACATGCTAGTTAGTGTTTTTTATGTTAAATATGTAAAACCACAAACAATTGCCACACAACTGCCAGTGGATTGGCTTTATTGAGAAATTAATTTCAGCATCAATGCAAACCAATATTTAAAAAAAACATAACATGCTTCATGAAGACGCTAATTTATCTATCCACCCTGTAACTAACCATGGAAACACAGACAAGGAAATGGAGAGCAACAACCCATATATTTACAACACTTTGCCTCTTCATCTGGAAGCGTGCAACAGGTCAGTCAACCAGACAACTTCAAAACCAAATATACAGTAGCCCATCTCAAAGCAGCATGTATATCAACATGGCCATGACTGGGCTGGAACACACAGCAACCAGCAAGAAACAAAATTGAACAAAATTGAAGTTCAACCATTTCCACTTCATCAGCAGGTGGGGTTTTGCATAGCACTCACTGAATAGCCTCTGTTTCGTGAACAAGGAGAGCTTCTAATGCAGCTTGTTTGCATAATGTGTTAGTAGCCAAATATGATTGACATACACACAGATCCTCATCTGAACTTAAGACAAAAGAATAGATCATCAAAGCATTTTCTGGGTAGCTTCTGTTAAACGTTGCATTTCAACAGGATGCATCTCTCACTTCAAAATTTGTTATAAGGGTATTGAACACCATAAGGATTGGAGATCTCATGCAATGAAATGGTCAGGAAAAGCCTTGTTGAAGCACAACGATGACCGTAGTGACAGCAACGCACATTGCCAGATAGCAACTGATGGAGAGATGCTATTGTCAGTGTGTCAGGTCAAAAGTAATCAAACTTACTAATCTAATTTACATAGTTTGTGAGATTGACACACCATTAAAGGTGGTAAGTTTGTCAGAAAATGCAGAGGCATGGGTTAATGGCAGCTGATGGATGCTGCATGGCAACTGCAACACAGATGTCAGATGCTTGATGCGCTCAAGAACAACCCAAATGGTGCACGAACTTGGGGTCCAGGATGCACACAAGGCAATGCACAACAACTTTGTAGAAACTCTTCCAATAGTCTGAGTATCCCCTTCAGTGCCAGGGTGGGCATATATCTTTAACTGAACTTAGCCTTTGAGAAGTCCATTTCAGGGTGTTGCTCCATGAATCTAAAGAGAAACACAGGAAGATTACATTTTACAAGGCTGATGCTACAAAATAAGCTTCTTAGGAGAACTGTTGCAAAGAGTAGACTGTAGGAAAGGTGACTAAAAGCTTGGTCAAAAACACATTCAGCCGAAATTTACGTTTTTATCCACTGCAGCCATATGCAAAAACAGATAAATGCAATGATTCAAGTTTGGGCCTTTCTATTGGAAAATAAAAGCATATATTGCATCAGTATGATAGTGCCCAAACCTGAAATACTATCTTTGTTTCTCTCTTCCCAGACATATCAATGTTTCTCCAGCATTTTCTGTGTCTTGTCTTCATATTACTTGTACCTTTCACAGTACCACATCACAAAAAGTTTTTAGCCTATTTCTATGAGTTCAGTCTGAGCGGCTTGGTTACAGGGACAAAGTTCAGTACCTGTTAGCGGCTTCATTCTGCTGTTACAGTTCTGAACCATACTTCCACAATCAGCCAAAGGCAGGGCTACAGCTCATAGCTTTGTTATTCTTTGACAATGAAGGAGGCATAATGACCTGAAAAATACACACTGCAACATGCATAGCGACCTGGCTGGAAACAATCCACTTCCACAGGAGGCGCAGTATCTAACACATTTCTATTGCATGTATTGGAAATCCATGAGCACTTTTGTGTAACTGGTCCACTTAATTCTGATCCCTTATGGGCCTGTCCCACTTAGGCGACTGCAGGAGACTATGCAGTCGCCACATGTTCACGGGTGGTTGCCGGGGAGTCGCCTTCATGGTTGTGAGGAGTTCCCACATTCTGGGAACTAGGCGCAGCCTCATTATGGCCGCCGAGAATTTTTCAACATTTTGAAAAATTAGCGGCGACTAGAATGAGGTCGCCATGGAGAGTGGCGAGAGTTCTCGTGCCGTAGGTGGGTTGCCAGGAGGTCGAAGGTTCTCTTAGGTTCTCGTAGGTTGTAGCCGGTGCTGACTGGTGAATTTCATTGGGGGAAAAATACGTAAGCAGTAGTTTTCAGAACCAAGGATAACCGACCAGGTATGTTAAATGTCTGCCGAACTTCACAGCTGTGTATCTCTGGCTTCTTAAAAGTTGTCTCCACTCCTTCTCCCTCCCCCCTCTTTTAAAGGACTTACCGTACACTGTGCTAGCCGTCTTAATTGCAGCGCCAACCTTCCTGTTCATCGTGGTGTGCCTATCACCTTGGCTTTGCACCGTGTGAATTTCAGACAGCGCTCCCCCCGTTTGTCCTGGCCCCCGCCTTTGCACGGTGTGTGTGTGTGTGTGTGTGCGCGTGTTCCACTCTGACAGTGGCCGTTCCAGTTGCTGTTTTTTCAGGCGACTGCCGGCAACTTGACAGTCACCTGAAAAATCGTCTAAGTGGGACAGACCCATTAGCCACATTTCCTTTCAACACCAGGAAAATGGTGCATAACATTCCAATCCAAACTAGCTCAAAATTCTTACAAACCAAGAGATAAGCATTCTACAGTAAGGTGAATCTGCTGCCAGGATTATCTGAGTCAAGTCATCAAAATGCCCTGAATGGTAATCTTTAAACCCTTGTCTAAATTGCAAGATGAAAATAGCTGTGCAGTTGCAGAGAAAGGATACCAAATCAGTTAAATTAGAAGAGACAAAAAGTAAGATCTGTTAACTATTTCCCCTTCTCCCAGTCAGAGAAAGGACTGGTTTCCCTAGCCTTCTACGTTATCAGCCTCCATATTCACAGAATATCATTCATAACTTTCGCCACTTTCAATGGGATTTCACCACCAGATTACATCATTCCAAAGGGATTGTCCCTTCATATATCTCTGGTCCATTCCTCCATCACTACC
The DNA here is from genome assembly GCF_010909765.2 of Amblyraja radiata. Taxonomy (NCBI): domain Eukaryota; kingdom Metazoa; phylum Chordata; class Chondrichthyes; order Rajiformes; family Rajidae; genus Amblyraja; species Amblyraja radiata. The sequence goes on along the minus strand of NC_045982.1, from coordinate 10,817,619 downwards.
AATCATTGCTCTTATCCTGCTATGATTCCAAGCAATCACATGTGATGCAACAACTGCCTCTTTACTCCTTTGCTTTCCACCATCCTGGACTCCAAACAGATCTTCCATGTGAAGGTGTAAAATTATATGAATTTCTTCTAATTTAATGTTTTGCATTTGATGCTCCCATTATTGTCTTCTGAATGCAGGAGAATCCAAATACAGATTTGATAACGGCTTTATGAAACATTGCACTTCAGTCCACAAAGGCATCTTGTTTCCAGCCACCTGTTACTTTTCTTACCCTCTCCCAGACTGATCTCTCCTAAATTGCTCCACTAATGCCCATCTCATTTACCAGCTAGGCTCCCTTCTGCCCTCTCCACTTGTTTCTTGTAATAATTACTGATGGATTTTAAATGAATTGTTATTTTAACATCTTTGGTCTGACCTTACCACAAATATTCCCTGTCTTTTTTCCATCCCTTTCCACAACTTATAACACACTTGATTTTTCACGTCCACAATTCTGAAGAAGCATCCTTGACCTGAAATGTTGACTCTGTTCCTCTCCCCACTTACCCTACCTCACCTCTTGAATGCTTCCAACAATATTGGCTTGTGTGTCCACTTTCCAGGATATTGTTTCAAACACTAGATAGAATATGCTTGCTGAATTAAATACAAATCACAGATATCACATCCAAGAGAAATGTAATTGGTTATAATCTTGCATTTTTGAGATTTTAAGCAGTGCATTTCTTTTGAGTCAGCTAATAATCAGATTTCACAATTCTACACACAAGACCAGCTTTTACAGACTTAATTCACGATTAACATAGAGAGCCCTGAAAGCGCTAGAGATTACTTATTGTACTATTGTATAATTTCCTTGTCAAGTAGAATTCCCAGACCAGTTAAAACGGGTTCAGGAGAAGTTGGACTAAGTGGGCAGACACATGGCGGGTGTTGTTTATCTCAGAAATGTGAAGGCTTACTTTTTCAACATGTCTTGTTTTTTCTGCTCCTCTGAAGTGGGTAGTCCCATGGCTTTCTGGCGCTGGTCATACATCATCTTCTCTACCATGCTCCGTGTCTCACCATCCAAATCCGATAACTATAGACATAGAATGCAAGCAGTTCATCAGTGGGTCTCCATGTAACTGTCAAGTTATTTTCATCGTGAAGAGCAAGACGTTACAGATTAATATTGATGCCGTAAAATCAAGGAAACTTGAATATCAAGGATAAGAGCAGTTGTGATAATTGTTTCAAGAGTTAACATGAAATAAGACAATGGACTAGAAAATACATCATGCAATGGAATATTCTATGCCATATACAATGGTATTTTCTAAAAGCACAGTTGCATATGCTGCTATTAGATGTACATTTTCCATGCACAAAACTTACATATGCATGGAGGCCACTGGGAACGAAACACCAACAGAAAAAGACATACAATAGTAGCTTTTTTAGCACTCGTGTGAAAATGTAGAGAAAAGATAACGTCTCTCATGGATGTCACAAACAAATCCAAATCTTAGCTCGAGGAATGGAGTTTGCTCTGGTGTTCTTCAAAGTGCTTGATAATCCACGCTGTGGAGCCTGGAACATTCATCTTCCTTCAGGAGGCTTCTTCCTTAAGCTTTCTTATTACATAATTACACCCATTCCTCCCACCATCACCCTCTGTCTCTGATATATCAGACAACCCTCCAACTCTAATCATCTCCCAATTGACGGATCAATGCCAATTGTATCTTGCAGGAATATTTCACAATTCTCAGCATATCCTTTTCACCCCTCATCTGTAGACATCATGTTCTCTCCCACCTGTTTTCCTGATCATCTTCCTCAACCTTTCCTAGCACAATCCATTGCTGAAACAACTTTCTCCCAGATCCATATCCACAATGCCAGGCGATTATGGAGGAACAGGTGAAGTTATTGATCAATTTCTGATCAGGAGCCATATAACAGCTTTGTTTTTCTTGAATGCTGAAGCAGAGAAATTTATAGCTCATGCATGCACCTTTTAATGATGATAAATACATTTAAAGATAATTTAATCTGGAATAGATGACTAAGAATAGGAAATGGTGACCCCAAAATATGAGCCAAAAAGTGGGTTTTAAGGATCTTTGAAGGAGAAGGCAGGTATGCTGAAAGGTTTAATGGGAGGAATTCTGGTAAGGCCTAGATAGTTGGAAGAATTTTACCAATAAGAACTGCCATTTAAGGGCACATGGAAACTAATCACAAAAAGTAATTGTGATAGAGAGAGTGAAAATAATGACAAAGAGTGGTAACAATGACGAGCAGAGTACAGGTTTGTGAAAGGATATAGATGACTGGCTACTTAGTCAGATTGAATTGAAATAAAATTAAATAAGGGGGGGCCCCAAATAAGAATGGTGAGAATTAACTCATAGCTAGTGTACTTAATTTAAACAAATCATATGTAGAGTTTTTGATTCAGTTATAATCTCCACAGGACAAAAAAACTCAGTGTGATTCTTCACTACTACTACAAATGTTTCACGTTTTATGTCTTCCTGGCTGAGAAAGAATACAGTAGCCATGCTTCTCAATTTCAGCAAGCAATCCATAAAATGGAGGTTAACCAAACACACCAATTCAGTGCAACAGGCAACAATAAAATTATAAAGTCCACAGACAAAAAGCAAAAACTGTGGCCTGGCCTCTCTGTATATTACAAAAGGTTCAAATAAAAATGCTCATTTAAGGTCACTGCACTGATCAAGAAGCATATTCCCTTTCTCATCACAAGGCAGGACTGAGACAGATAGGACACTCACCTTTGAATTCTCAGGGTTAATTTTTTTGGTATTAATCTCAGGATCCATTGTCATTACTTTGTTCCACCATTCCATTTTATTAATCTGGTAATAGAAAACATAGAAAATGCAAACTGAACACAAATGAACTGAAATTCAGCATTCAGCCCCATGGGCAAGGACTATTCCCTCCACTCTCATACCCCCTTCATTCCCACCACCAGTGGAAGCATCACTCACAGAACGTGGATCCCAGTATAATTATCACACACGACAGACACCTCACTTGCAGCTTAGGCCAATCTTTATTTACAGAAAGAAGATCCTTCAAGAATAGTGCACACTCTATCTGTACATTCTAAACCCACAGGGCTAAGAAGCAATTTAAGAACCGGGATAGGAGCAAACTCCTGGATCTACAGGCAAATGTAACCCCAATATCTAAAAATAGGGACTAGAGGGAGCTACAAATCAGTGAGTTTGTGGAGAAAATCTGAGGTATTAGACGGTATGTGGTAAGAGGACAATTAACAAATATCAACAACATTAGGCAAAGTCTTCACGGATATTTGACTAACCCACTGGAATTTTTAGATGACAGGTAGAATAAATAAAGGACAACCACTGTATGTGATGTATTTGGATTGTTACGGCTGTTCGCGTAAGTGCCTGGGATTGGAGACACTATACTGGCAAGATTTGGAAACTAGTTGACGGAAAACAGAGAAATAGACATGCTCGTCTCATGACTAGTAGTGCAGAGATTAGTGCTTAGGCTCAACTATTCATAATAATTTAGATAAGGGAAAAATTGTAATATTTCCGAGTCTTTTTTAATTAATTTATATATGTACAGCATTAATGTGGATTAATGTGATGTTACCCATTTTGATAGGAAAGACAGTACGACGCACTATTATTTAAATAGTGATAGATTGGTAAACTTTGACGTAGAAAGGGATCCGGGTGTCCTTGTACCTCAATCATTAAAACAACCATGCAGGTGCAGCAAGCATTAAGAAGGCAAACAGTATGATGGCCTTCATAGCAAGACGTTTTGAGTACAGGAGCAAGGATGTTTCACTAGAACCATACAAGGTCTAGGTGAGAGCACACCTGGAGTGTTGTGTGCAATATTAAAATGAAGAATATACTTCCTGCAGAGCTAATGCACCAAATGTTCACTAGACATTTGAAGACTGAGAGGGATTCGTATTGAAAGTACAAAATTCTCACAGGGCTGCACAGACTAGATGCGGAAATATGTTTATCCTGGCTGGAATGGGGCAAATTTAGACTGGGGTGTGGGGGGTGTAAATTAACAGATTCACATTAATACTTATAGGACTGAATGAGAAAAATAATTTTTCACAGGCAGTGGCAGTTAAGTCCCCAAATATATTCAAGACAGAGAGATTCTGTCATAAGGGCTTCAAAGGGTATGGGTGAATTCAGGAATATTGTACTGAGATTGAGGATTAGCTGCATTTGCACTAAATGACAGAGCAGACTCAAAAAGCCGTCATCTACTCCTGCTCCTAATTTCAGTTTGTGCACCCCCCCCCCCAAAAGGATATGGATGAGGTTTCATTTCACCCACCATCAATGCCGACTCACCTTCTCTAGATGTATATTAACACTTTTTCCATCTTCCAGCAGCCATGAGCTTTCCTCTACTTTCACATCATTGAACATCTCACCATCAATTATAGGCGGGTGGCCTCTCAGACCCAGCTTCAAGTGACGCCTTTGGATCTCCACAATCAGATCTCGACTCTTCAATCTAAAGTTGACTTGGAATGGGACAAGGAGCTGGGAAAGTACCCCATGAAATTAAGAATTATAGAAATGCCATTCACACATACCTCGCTCCAGTGCAACCCGAATTTATACTGCATTCAAAATTCATTTATTTCTATAGAGTCTTACAGCATAAAAACAGGCACTTCGGTCCAACTTGCCCATGCCGACCAAGAAGCCCCTTCTACGCTCATCTCACCTACCCACGTTTGGCCCATATCCCTCTAAACCCTTACTATCCATGTATCTGTCCAAATGTCTTAAATGTTACGATAGTACCTGCCAGCTACCTCCTCTGGAAGTTCATTCCTTATACCCAACATTATCTGTGTGAAAAGAATTGCCCCTCATGTTCCTATTAAATCTTTCCCCTCTCACCTTAAATGTAGGTCCTTTGATGCTTGACTCCCGTACTTTGGGTAAAAGACTCTGCACATTCACCCTATCTATTTCCCTCGTGATCCTATAGGGCAAATTCTATTCCGAATTCTACAGGGCAATAAGCGGATAGTGCACTGTGAAATATAAAGATAAACTTGGAACTAAATTCATCTGAGGTTATTCCTGCCCATATCCTCACTCTGAAGTTCACCTCCTCATATCGCTGTTGTATAATTGTTTCCCTCGCCACCCCTAAGCACGCTGTGCTAAACGAATGCCACTTACATCCACCTCAGACAGGGTCTGGGTCCACCGGTAGTTGGGCAGATCAGCACCATTTCCATTGTTGGGCGTCAGTTTCCCTTTATCCTTCTCATCTTCTTCACCTTCAGACTCAGACTCTGCCTATGGAATTGTGTTGGGGTCAAAAGGACATATTTTATGTTCCAGCATTAACTTTAGTTCTCAATGTACAAGGAACATTTCACAACTGTGCACAAACGTGTTAAGGCAGAAAACAAATGAGCAATAGAATCAGTTGTAGTGCCCATGGTCACAGATTATCTGGGGCAGTCACACAGAGGTTAAATACCATCCAGGCTGAACCAATTATAAGATTCCACGGTGATTATTAAACATTTAATCAGATAAATCAAAAGGGACTGAAGCTTTAAAAATTAATCTCGAAGATGGAATAGAATTAAAGCATGGTGAAGCCTGACAATCACTTTGAGGGAGTCTTAGTCAGTGTTCTCAGGATGCTCAACTTCACAGTTCTCTCATTGTATGGTCTGCGATAAATGCCACAGGGCAGGGGTTTAAGAAGCAGATTTCCACGTAGATTCTGCTCTGGTACCTTTTAGAAAAAGGGACAACATTCAAATAGGCTATTCACACCAAGCAACCCATGGTTTACCTTTAACCCCAAGGCTTTTACCCACATTGTTACAAGAACACTCCAACTCGTTTTTTCATCCATTCGATCTAGAATGTTGATCATTAAATCATACAACCTTTTCAGTAACTTCTGCTGTAAAGTAAATGTGCTCTGATTCATTCTGTGATTGAACAGCCCATCTGAGCCCAGAGAAAGGCCAGCTGTTGTGAACCACGAGGAATTTTAATAAATGAGTGGCGACAAATGATTTTAAAATGCTATCATTTAAAGGTTAAGATAAAACTTGTTCATTTTAAAATGATACACCCTTTTAGCAAACCCTCTCTGAAGAAGGATTCACACACAAAACGTCACCCATCCTTTTTCTCCAGAGATGTTGCCAGACTCACTGAGTTACTCAAGCACTTTGTGTCTCTATCCCTCTTTCCCACAGCTTCCCAATTACCTGTTTTGAATCTTGGTTTTCCACAGGTTTTTCCCCATTGGCCGTTATTCCATCCACATCACTTTCTTGCTCCTTTTTCTAGATGAGAAATGCAGTAAATTTTAGTCAACAGAGGATACATGACAAGCCATTAACCACAGCCTCATTTCATGTCAGTAACTAATTCAAATACTTGGAAACACTAAAACCTGCAGATTGATCAAAACACAAAGTGCTGGAGGAACTCAGTGGGTGGGGTAGCATCTGGGGAGGGAATGGACCTTCCATTAAGTCTGAAGAAGGGTCCCAACACAAAACATCAGTCCATTCCACCCCCTGCTGGATGCTGCCAGACCCGGTGAGTTTCTCCAGCACTGTTTTTTAATTTAAGTTTATAAGTGGAACGAAAAAAACTCTCAACACATAGGAACATAATGGCATGAAATCCATCATTGCTTAGATGATTAATGAAATGAGACCACTTTTCAGGTCGCAAATCCACCAGATTAGATGCTGTGAACATGCAAAGTGCCTCAACAACCAACTATAACGTGCCACCCAGGTCCCAGCACCAGATACAAGAACCTCAATTACTCATCTACAAATGCCAGGACATGTTCTATGGAGCACGACACAGATACTCTGTTTATGACAGCTCAAACATGGTTCTTAAAGGGCCAGGAGTAGCTCACAAGGTGGAATAATTAATTTTAATGATTACATTTCCACAGAGGCACGAACTAGAGGTATGGAGGTAGGCATCAATGCTCCCAAAGTAAACAACCAACCCTTTTCTCACATGATGCACACTCCCAGAGCAACCACCCAACCTCCACCGAAAATAACATCAGCACAACATCCCCATTTACCACCCCTTTGAACGCTAATGTAGATTAGAGATGGTCCATCTCTAAGCTTCATTGAAATTCCCGATTATCATCCAAAGTTACAGCAATATAATTAAATAATGTAAGTGCTCCCTGGCAACATATCTAATTAATTTAAAGTGCTCGTTCTTTGGACTTTCCTAATTTTCCCTTTAACCTAATCAAATTACAATACACTATGGAAGGATCTCAGTGTAGATCTCAGGAAACTTCACAGCCTGCAAAGTTGAATCAGTAACCATGATCCCAGCATTTTTGATTCCTTAACCAATTCCCAAATGAATTCCAAATCCATGGCCCAATTGTAAAGTAGTGATTGGCCTGTGCGATACACTCACCTGGTCAATCTCCTGTTGCAGTTTAGTTGCCTCCTCATCCGTTAGCTCTTTGATTTTCGGCTGCTTTGGTTCAGGCTCCGATTTCTCCTTTACCTCTGTGATTACTGCTCGCTCTACTTTCTCCTTTTTATCAGCTTCCCGTTTCACCTCTTTCTCCATTTGAACCTGGGCCCCTAACTTTTGGTGGTGCTTGAATGTGTCTGTGACCAACTATGGAAAATATGTGATCAGTTAAAAAACATTGCACCAATAGACCATTGAGGAGACATCAGACAGTCCTTCCAGCTAATGTGACCATGGGGGGGGGGGGGGGGGGGAGACTTCCCAGTGTCCCTCCAACAGTCCCCTTCGTTTGTGGAGTCCTTACATCAAGCAAAATAGCACTGAAATAAATGAAGTTATGCTATGACCTCCTGTTGACTGTAAACGAGACTTTATACTCACTTTTTCAGCTGCTCCTTGCTCTCCACCAGAAAAGAAGTCTGTCTTACGCCTCAGGAAACTGAAGAATGTATCTACAAGCTGGACAAATAAAAACAAAGCAATTAAAATTAACTAATCACACATGGTTTGCCAGGTGAAGTGCCAGGTCACATTTTTTGCTTAACTCTCATTCTGCTAGTGGACCAGATGTAACACAATCAGGTCTCGACCCAAAACACCATCTTTCCATGTTCTCCAGAGAAGCTGCCTGACTCACTGAGTTACTCCAGCACTTTGTGGCACAAGGGATCTTATTGCACTCTGGGAAAAGGGTCCATCAACACACTGGTAAGGAATAATGGAATTTTCCACGACGGAAAGGAGATCAGTCTATACAGGTAAGGTTCTCATCGATCGGATCAATCTACATGGTGGGGGGCGGGAGGGTGGATGTGCACTTGATGGGATGGGATGGAATATATGGCTGGGATCTACCAAAAAGCAGGACAAACACAGCCACTGGCTCCTGTAGAGTGGGATCTACCCAGATTGTTTCAGGTGGTTCTTTACATTTTCATATCAATCATTTCCCTCTCTCCTGATTCTCAGTCTGAAGATGGGGTTTGAACCAGAAACTTCACCTATTCCTTTTTTTCCCCAGAGATGCTGCCTGACCCACTGAGCTACTCCAGCATTTTGTGTCTATCCAGGTGGTCAAAGATGAGACACACATAAAAGAGATGGATGAGAACATATGGATGGTGATTAATCAAATCTCATGGATGGGAAAGAATCCGCCCACACATACGGTAGGAGCATTTTGTGTCCATCGACATGGTAGGGGAGCTGATCTTGTCACACACTGAGGGCTGGACAGGGGAGGGGTCCATCAGCAAGTTGTGTGGGAATGAGGGAAACCACGTGTTGGGAAGGATGGAGGGGAAGTCATCACGCTTGATAGAGATGATATTCAGATGATAGAGATGATAATCAGTCTGAACAAGGGTTTCGACCCGAAACGTCACCCATTTCTTCTCTCCAGAGATGCTGCCTGTCCCGCTAAGTTACAACACCTTTTTGTGTCTATCCTCGATTTAAACCAGCATCTGCAGTTCTTTCCTACACATGATATTCAGCGGGTTAGGCAGCGTCTGTGGAGAGAGAAATACGGAGTTAACATTTCAGATGTTGGGCTTTTCACCAGGACAGGGTTCCCGGCCGCTGCGGGCCGCAGGGATGAGTGTGTGGGGGCAGTTGGTCTACAGAGACACAGGCGTCGCCGGGCTGCCATGTAACGGCACAATGAGCCGAGGGAGCGACTCCATCCGCACAGCGTCGGCTCCCTCGTACCTGGTGAACGCCGTCTTCGTGCTGCTGGGCCATGGCGAGCAGAATGCCATCGAAGCGGTCCTCGGCGGCGGAGTCCCCCATGGTGTGCCGGTTCCCTGTAGCTGCGACTCGGCCCAATGCCCCAGGCCCGACGCTTTCCACCGGAAGTGTTGCCGCGATGACGGACAGGCCCTGGCGACCAATCGGGAGACGACGTGGGCGGGACCCCCGACCCTGGACCAACAGCGTGCGGCTGCGCGCGGTGTTGTCGACGCGGTCGCCACGGTAACTGGAACATTCGGGAAACCGTCCGGGCGGGAGCTCCCGCCTCTTGCTCGGGCTCGCGCTGGCGCTGGCGCTTCGGGCGGCCTGGACTTGTTTCTTGGAATTTAAACTGGAGGTGGTGGAGGGAGGACTTAAGCCAGAAAGGGTTTTTGGGAAGAAAGAGCTACCTTAAATATAAGATTTTTGCCTTAAATTTAGTTGCATCTGGTAGGGTGAAGATTATTCCATGCTTTAATTGTGCGGGGGAAGAACGAATCTGTGTTCAAGAAGGAACTGCAGATGCTGGAAAATCGAAGATACACAAAAAAGCTGGAGAAACTCAGCGGGTGCAGCAGCATCTATGGAGGTGTCTGAAGAAGGGTTTCGGCCCGAAACGTTGCCTATTTCCTTCGCTCCATAGATGCTGCTGCACCCGCTGAGTTTCTCCAGCTTTTTTGTGTACCTGCTGTACACATCTGTCTTGGTAGCTGGAATCTCAAATTGGATCAAATGCCAGATCCTATAGCCTGGACCAAAGATCCTGCTATAAGATCATTGGCCTGGACCGTGTGAGGAGTGAGGCAGGAAGCAGGATAAACCAGAGGTGCTGGAGGCAAGGTGCAGGAGGCAAAAAAAAAACAAAACAGGAGAGGCCAGAGGCAAGGGTGCATGAGATATGAGGCACGGTGCAGGAGGCAAGGGGCATGAGGCAAGAAACAGAAGAGGCCACAGGCGCTGGAGGCATGAGAGGATGGAGGCAGGAGGCAATGCTTTGTTCGACTGATGCAGAACACACTCACTGGCTTGGTACCAAAGCTCAGAGTACATAACCAGCAGCGAAAATTAGATAGGCAGAGTTTGTAATCATTTGGGAATAAAAAGGAGACCTATGAAGGTTTCTGATAGACACAAATGCCGGAGTAACTTTCTGGTGGGGTTACTTGGGTGAATTCATAGAAATTAGGTGCAGGAGTAGGCCATTCGGCCCTTCGAGCCTGCACCGCCATTCAATATGATCATGGCTGATCATCCAACTCAGTATCCCGTACCTGCCTTCTCTCCATACCCTCTGATCCCCTTAGCCACAAGGGCCACATCTAACTCCCTCTTAAATATAGCCAATGAACTGGCCTTGACTACCCTCTGTGGCAGAGAGTTCCAGAGATTCACCATTCTCTGTGTGAAAAAAGTTCTTCTCATCTCGGTTTTAAAGGATTTCCCCCTTATCCTTAAGCTGTGACCCCTTGTCCTGGACTTCCCCAACATCGGGAGCAATCTTCCTGCATCTAGCCTGTCCAACCCCTTAAGAATTTTGTAAGTTTCTATAAGATCCCCTCTCAATCTCCTAAATTCTAGAGAGTATAAACCAAGTCTATCCAGTCTTTCTTCATAAGACAGTCCTGACATCCCAGGAATCAGTCTGGTGAACCTTCTCTGCACTCCCTCTATGGCAATAATGTCCTTCCTCAGATTTGGAGACCAAAACTGTACGCAATACACCAGGTGTGGTCTCACCAAGACCCTGTACAACTGCAGTAGAACCTCCCTGCTCCTATACTCAAATCCTTTTGCTATGAAAGCTAACATACCATTCGCTTTCTTCACTGCCTGCTGCACCTGCATGCCCACTTTCAATGACTGGTGTACCATGACACCCAGGTCTCGCTGCATCTCCCCTTTTCCTAGTCGGCCACCATTTAGATAATAATTCAGAGCAGGTGTGTTTTCAAATTTAATTGCAAGTGGGCGTTGAATTAAAATAGAAGTTGAAAACGTTTGAAAAATTCGGCAAGCCAATCAGCATTTTGTGGAAGGTGAAACAGTTAACATTTCGGGTAAGAACTGAGGGAGAATGACCTACTGAAAAATGAAACAAACCCGGCCAGTGGTTCCTGGAAAGGGGATCTACCCAGACTCAAAATTGGTCAAAGATGAGAGGTAATTTTCAGTAGGAGAGAAGGTGGTGGTGGAGGAATGTGTAGAGCAAATACAACCTTCACATTGAATCTGGGATTCAAGAACTAAACTTGGGACGACAGATGGCACAATGGGCTAAGTGTTCGGCTGGCAACCGGCAGGTAGCTGGTTCGAATCCCGCTTGGAGTTCATACTGTCGTTGTGTCCTTGGGCAAGACACTTCACCCACCTTTGCCTGTGTGTGAATGTGTGTGAGTGATTGGTGGTGGTCGGAGGGGCCGTAGGCGCAGATTGGCAGCCACGCTTCCGTCAGTCTGCCCCAGGGCAGCTGTGGCTACAGAAGTAGCTTACCACCACCGAGTGTGACTGAGGAGTGAATGAATAATGCGATGTAAAGCGCCTTGAGTATTAGAAAGGCGCTATATAAATCCCATCCATTATTATTATTATTATTATTATTATTATTAATCAAAGATGAAGCTCACATGGAAGAAGTGATGGATGAAAACACATGGATGGTAGTTAAACAAATGCAAGGAATGGGAGGGAATCCATCTGCACAGGAGGGCGGAGAGTTGATTTAGTCACGCACTGGGGACTAGACAGGGAAAGGATCCATCAACAAGTTGTCTGGAGAAGAATGTTGGCAATAAGATGAATTGGAATGGCTCATTTGGGACAGTTAATAGCACTTTTTTCCCCTTATCCTGCACACATCTAACCTGTCAGACAAGTCCCACCACATTACTATTGATAAGACAGGCTTAATGGATCTGTTCATACCAGGAACTAAAGGTGCTGGTTTACAAAAATTGACACAGTGTGCCGAAGTAACTCAGTAGATCAGGCAGCAACTCTGGAGAACATGGATAGGTTCTGAAAAAGAGTAATGATCTGAAACATCACCTATCCCATGCTGTCCAGAGATGCTGCCTGACTTTCTGAGTTACTCCAGCACGTTGTGTCTCTGTCTGTACAAGGATGCATTCACATACAAATTGACATGAGTCAAATAATTGACATGAGTCAAATGGGAATGAGATTAAAAGGTTTGAAGAAATTATTCTGCATGATTGTGCCAGAATGAACAGCAGAAAGCTAGCAAACTTCAAAAGCGTCACACCGCAATGGATGTTTCAATGTTTTCTTGCACATCCTTGGAAGTCATGCAGATGGGATAGATCTGAAGGATCCCATGGCATAATTTGAAGAAGAGGGAGTGGTTTCTCCCTGACAATTTATTTCCAAAATCAAAATCACTTAAACAGATTTGCAGAACACCTTTCATTATACAAGCACAATTCTAAGCTTCCAGTTGCCTATCACTTTAATTCTCTGTCCTATTCCCACTCCAACCACTCTGCTTTCAGCCTTTGCACTGGTCCAACAACACTCAACATTAGCTAGAGGAACATGTCGTAAGCATCGGGAGCTGACCTGGTTGGTGACTGACTCCGAACTACAGCAACAGCAGCTTCGTCCGCCCCGAATCGTGAGGCTTCAATCGGCCCGTTCGCTGGGCTTTCATCGCCCGGCGCGGCTTAAAATCGGCCGGCAGGGGCTTCAACATCAGGAGCCTCGATCGCCTCGATGCAGTAATTTGACCGCGGGTTGGTGGAAGATCCCGCGGCCGATTTTAAGCCGCGCCGGGCGACGAAAGGCCCCGCAAACGGGCCGATTCAAGCTCCGCTCTATGATCTTTGCTCCGCCAGGACGTCTCCCTCCTCCAATCACCTACTTCCGTCTCTGACCGACACCTCCCTCCACCAATCATTGCGCTGAATCATCATATCCCGCCCCCCCACCCCCATTGCCTGCTGACCGACGTCTCTCTCGTCCAGTCGGCGCCCTCGATCATCAGTCCCACCCCCACTGTCTCATGGAAAGCGGAGATTATTAATAGATTTTATTTTTCACTGAATTTCAAAATCCGGATTACAAAACGGGGGCGATTGTCCCCCCACCTCTCAAAGCATGGAGGGGAGGTGTCCCCCCCCCTTGATTTCCGCCCATGCCTGGATAAGCTGGGAAGCATTGTGAGTCATGTTTTTTTTAAACTTCTCCAGTGCCTGCACTGCGAGGGAGCAAACTGCCGAAGATGCGGGTGGATGATCCATTGGTATCCTGGATCAGCAACTACCTGACTGGACGACCACAATATGTCAGGCTACAGAACTGTTTCTCAGACATGGTAGTGAGCAACACAGGGGTCCCACAGAGGACGATACTCACTCCCTGTTCACCATCTACACCTCGGACTTCAGATATAACTCAGACTCCTGCCATCTGCAGAAGTTTTCAGATGACTGCAATTTTGGGCTGCATAAGTGAGGGGCAGCTGAATACAGAGGTGTAGTCAACGGCTTTGTTGAGTGGTGTGGGCTGAATCACCTACAGCCCAACACCGACACGACTAAAGCCCCTGTCCCACTTACGTGTCCTTGGCATGCTAATTACGCGACCTCGTGGTCGCGTTGAGGCGCGACGGTCCCGCGGAGGCAGAAGCAGGCAAACGATCGCCGAACTCGGCCTGGGGCTCACGGCCGTTGCAGTCCAAATCCGCCCCCACTTCTACTCCCAGAGCGAGGCCAAGAAAATTGAAGATTGACACAAAATGCTGGAGTGACTCAGCGATACCGGCAGCATCTCTGGAGAGAAACAATGGGTGATGTTTCGTGTCGAGACTTTTCTTCAGTCCGAAAGAAGGGTCTTTTATCCTTTCCACTCGTCACTTTAATTTCAGGTATTTTGTGTTTTTATGACTGGTGGCAGATCAATTTCCCTCCTGGGATAAATAAAGTTGTATCGTTAACATACTCAAGTATTTTCTAAACAATAAGCTTCCCAATGATGACATAGCAATGTTCCAGTGTTCAGTGTTGGCCAGGTAACTTTGAGGGTTAGTTTCTCAGTCGGCTGTTTCATGTTCCTTCCCATTTAATTTAGGAAAGCAATCAATGGCATCTCATTCAATGACTGATTATAGTCATTTTACAGTAAAAGTCAGGAACTCTGAAGCAAAAGGGGACCATTTAATCCTCAAACCTGTTGCACCAGTCTGTTAATTCAACTCCATTTACATTTAAAAAAAAGTTGGATATCTACCATTTTCACTGCACACAATCTAATAAGAATCATTTTGGGGATGAGAGGATAAAATTGGCTAATGAAGTTCAAGTTCAAGTTCAAGTGAGTTTATTGTCATGTGTCCCTGTATAGGACAATGAAATTCTTGCTTTGCTTAAGCACACAGAAAATAGTAGGCATTTACTACAAAACAGATAAATGTGTCCATATACCATAATATAAATATATACACACATGAATAAATAAACTGATAGTGCAAATAACAGAAAGTGGTTGCTAATAATCAGAGTTTTGTCCGAGCCAGGTTTAATAGCCTGATGGCTGAGGGGAAGTAGCTATTCCTGAACCTGGTTGTTGCAGTCTTCAGGCTCCTGTACCTTCTACCTGAAGGTAGCAGGGAGATGAGTGTGTGGCCAGGATGGTGTGGGTCTTTGATGATACTGCCAGCCTTTTTGAGGCAGCGACTGCGATAAATCCCCTCGATGGAAGGAAGGTCAGAGCCGATGATGGACTGGGCAGTGTTTACTACTTTTTGTAGTCTTTTCCTCTCCAGGGCGCTCAAATTGCCGAACCAAGCCACGATGCAACCGGTCAGTATGCTCTCGACTGTGCACCTGTAGAAGTTAGAGAGAGTCTTCCTTGACAATCCGACTCTCCGTAATCTTCTCAGGAAGTAGAGGCGCTGATGTGCTTTTTTGATGATTGCATTAGTGTTCTCGGACCAGGAAAGATCTTCAGAGATGTGCACGCCCAGGAATTTGAAGCTCTTGACCCTTTCAACCATCGACCCGTTGATATAAATGGGGCTGTGGGTCCCCCTCCTACTCCTTCCAAAGTCCACAATCAGTTCCTTGGTTTTGCTGGTGTTGAGGGCCAGGTTATTGCGCTGGCACCATATGGACAGTTGCTCGATCTCTCTTCTGTACTCTGACTCATCCCCATCAGTGATACGCCCCACAATAGTGGTGTCGTCAGCGAACTTGATGATGGAGTTCGCACTGTGGTTCGCTACGCAGTCATGGGTATAGAGTGAATACAGCAGGGGGCTGAGCACGCAGCCTTGAGGTGCTCCCGTGCTGATTGTTATTGAGGCTGACACATTTCCACCAATACGAACAGACTGTGGTCTGTGGACGAGGAAGTCAAGGATCCAGTTGCAGAGGGATGCGCAGAGACCCAGTTCTGCGAGTTTGGTAACCAGTTTGGAGGGGATGATTGTGTTAAATGCCGAGCTGTAATCAATGAATAACAGCCTGACATATGAGTTTTTGTTGTCCAAGTGGTCCAGTGCGGAGTGGAGGGCCAGCGAGATCGCATCCACCGTTGGTCTGTTGTGGCGGTACGCGAACTGCAGTGGGTCCAGGTTTTTGTCGATGTAGGAGTTGATTTGCTCCATGATCAACCTCTCAAAGCATTTCATCACCACCGGCGTTAGTGCCACTGGTCGATAGTCATTGAGGCACGTCACCTTACTCTTCTTGGGCACCGGTATAATTGATGCCCTTTTAAAGCAGGTGGGGACCTCAGACCTCAGAAGTGAGAGGTTGAAAATGTCCGTAAAAACTCCCGCCAGTTGGTCCGCACAGGTTTTTAGAACACGACCGGGTATACCATCAGGACCAGGTGCTTTTCGGGGGTTCACCCCTCTGAAGGATTTCCTGACATCGGCCTCTGTGACTGAGACTGAAATGCCATCGCAGCGAATGGGGGATCGGGAAGGCACATCAGTATTCTCCCTGTCAAAGCGTGCGTAAAACGCATTGAGCTCGTCAGGGAGTGATGTTACACCGGCATTCGAGCTGCCTCCTGGTTTTGCCTTGTAGGAGGTGATTGCATTCAGACCCTGCCACAGCTGCCGAACATCTGTCTCGTCCTCCAGTTTGGAGCAGAAGTCCCTTTTGGCCTTTTTGATGGCCTTACCAAGGTCGTATCTGGTCTTCATGTAGGCCACTGTATCATTGGAGGTGAATGCCCTGTGTCTGGACTTCAGGAGAGTGCGGATCTCAAAGTTCATCCAAGGTTTCTGATTGGGAAACACTCGGAAGGTTTTTGTAGGGATGCAGTCCTCCACACATTTCTTTATGAAGTCTGTAACGACTGTGGCGTATTCGTTCAAGTCCGTTGCCGAGTCCTTGAACATTGCCCAGTCTACAGACTCCAAACAGTCCTGGAGTTGTTCTTCTGCCCCCCCCCCCCCCCGACCAGCTCTGTGCTGTCCTCACTTTTGGGGGTGCGCTCTTCAATTGCTGCTTGTAGGCAGGAAGAAGCAGCACCGCGGTATGGTCGGACTTACTGAAGTGAGGGCGAGGGATAGAACGATAGGCATTCTTGATGGTGGTGTAGCAGTGGTCGAGGGTGTTAGGTCCTCTGGTGCAGCAGGAGACATGTTGGTGGAAGTTGGGGAGTGATTTCTTGAGGTTCGCCTTATTGAAGTCCCCAGCAATGGTGGTAAATGCCTCGGGGTAAGACGTCTGGTGTTTGTTGACCACGGCCTGCAGCTCCTCCAGTGCCAGACGGACATCTGCCTGGGGTGGGATGTAGACCGCGGTCAGGATAACGGAGGTGAATTCTCTCGGGAGGTAGAAGGGACGGCACTTCACCACCAGATGTTCAAGGTGTGGAGAGCAGGAGTTGGACAGGACTGCCACGTCGGAACACCACGCAGAGTTGACCATGAGGCAGACGCCCCCTCCTCTCCCTTTCCCAGATGCCAGGGTACGGTCCATGCGGTGGATGGAGAACCCTTCAGGCTGGACCGCTGAGTCTGGGGAGCTGGGGGTGAGCCATGTCTCTGTGAAACAAAACACAGAGCATTCCCTCAGCTCCCTTTGATAAAGCAGTCTTGCCCTTAAGTCCTCCACTTTGTTTTCAAGGGACTGTACATTAGCCAGTAGGATAGTTGGGAGAGGGGGCCGAAGTCCCCTGCGCTTCATTCTGACCTGAAGTCCTGCCCGACGGCCACGTTTCCGGACACAATGGAGGCTTCCCCTTTGTTTCCAGGTACTGTACTTGCTGTACCTGCTGTTTCTGCGGACCTGCGCTGGAACGGGGATTCCCTCACAGACGGCAGCTCCAGCTCCGTAACGAACGGGGATTCCCTCAAAGTCGGCAGCTCCAGCTCCGTTGTTCCTGGAGGATCCAGCCCGTCGTAGTGAACAGACCACACTGAGGAAGTGGTCAGGCTGACAAGTCACGCTAAAGGAATGGGTAGGCTGATGGAGAACAGCACCAAGGAGGCAGCCTTACCAACTCAATGGGTCAGGCAGCATCCCCGGAGAACATAGTTAGGTGTCATTTCAGATTGGTTTCCTTCTTACAACCGAGGGGACTCTGCCATGGTAATTGCCATATCAACACATACTTAACTGGCATATTTAATCTACTAGCACCTGTCAAGTCTGAGTTCATACTGAAGAAAAATCCTTTACTGTATCTTCCTTTATATTAATATTCCTTGATGCATTTTCCCCATATCCCTTGAAGTGTCTTTGCCGAACAAAACCTACAGATCTGGCTTGAAAATGTTCAGAGCTAGAAACTCAGTTTATCTCAGACAGAGAAAGAGGGATCTACCGTCCAGCGAGTTTGATGATCAATTGTCAGAAAAAGATGGAATGCATTAATGAGGAAATATTAGGATTATTATAGAATAAGGAAATAATGCGGATTTTTCAAAAGATAAAAGAGTCAGCAAAGTTTTGAGAAAGAGGGATTGTTTTTTAGCAAATTTATTAGAGATCCTTGAGGTTGTAAATAGCAAGGTATAGAAAGGAGAGGCAAAGGTACTGTATTTGGCTATCCATAAAGTACTCAATAAGATGACACATTACAACTACTGTACAAAAGGTTTTGTGGGATTGAGGATAATATAATAATTTAGGCTGATCATTGGTTAACAGACAGAAAGCAAAGTAGAGATGATCAGTTTATGTTCTGGTTGGCAGCCTTTAAGTAGTTGGTTTCCTCAGGGATCAGTGTGTAAATCAATATTAATTTACAATCAACATTAATTTACAATTGTCTATTGTCTATAATCTATATTAATAAATTAGACGTAGTGTAATTGTCAGGTGTGCTGACAATACATAGATAAGTGCACAATAACCTGTGTAGAGGACATAAAGAGTCAGCAAAGGAATATAGGAAGATTTAATAAGGAGACAAAAATGAAGGCTGTGTAGAGAAATTATCTTTTTTGCAGGGAAAAATAGAAAAGCTGAAAAATCTTTAACTGCAGTAAGATTATAAACATTTTCAAAGCACTTTTGATATTGTAAATAATGCAGTGTCTGTAGGAGTTTATTGGAAGCGGCATGGAGTATTGTAAATGTTAAGGAAGTCCTGCTAAAACGATTGAAGGCTTTCATGAGACGACACCTTGGTGAGACTACATTTAGAATATCGCACAACATACAAAGTACTGGACGAATTCAGTGGGTCAGGCAGCGTCTGTGGAGGGAATAGCCAGACAACAAAGATTCGGGCCTGACCCGCTGAGTTCCTCCAGCACTTTGTGTTTTACTCAATATTCCAGCATTTGCAGTTTATTGTGTCTCCTCATATGGTTTTTGTCCCATCATTTAAATAAGGATATACTTTCTTGAAGATGTTCCAGTGAATATTCTTTTGATTTATTCATGAGATTAGGGCTTGTCCTTTGGGGAACAATTGATCAGCTTGGGTTTGGATTCAGAAGAATGAGAGGTGATCACATTGAAATATATAAGATTATGAGGGGGGATGGATGGAGTGGATGATGTGACTCACATGCCATTAATACTAATGTGCTTAGTTAAGATTTACAACATTAAATTTTGGTGTGAGAGAAGTTGCTTTATCAATTCAGTTATCTGGCTTCAGGTTGAATTGTTTGTTTGTACCAAGTTCAATTTGTACCAAGATTATGTTATAAACCTACGTGCAGGCAACATTCCTTATCTAATTGCAGAGCTCAGAATCAATTTATGTAACTGAGTGTACAGGATTTGGCTGATTATGTTAATGGCCTCTTGTAGTCCTTGGCGCAATGTACAGGATGGTTTACAGTCTGTGTACATGACATCAAGTTGATGATAAACTTCCATCTGTTTGACCTGGTGTTTCATGGAAAAATATTATCTGCTGCTTGCCTGCACCATAGTAACAGGTTCCATGGCCTTTTAGCAACTGCAAGCTTGTTTTTCAATGAAAGCAGCGTGATTCCTGAAGCCAAGGTCACATTTAGTCACTGAAAGAAACTGCGTATAAATAGTGTCGGGTGCAACCAGCTCATTTGGTGCCTGTGGCGGTTAGTGTTGTACTGAGAGCTGGAGTTAAACATCCACTTTCAGCCAAATCTTCCGACAACATTAGTTTTGTTGTGTTGAGAGTTAGCGATTTTAGTTTCCTGATAAAATCAGAACTTTAAACTGCCTTGAGCTGTTAATACCATTACAGTGTGGCATCAGTGCTAAATTGAGTGTGGTTTCTGCCTGGCAGTGAGATTATGGCTTGTGTTAATGTTCTGCTCAATAAATGCCAATGTGTTTCTGGAGTGAGACAGAACGCAATCTTAAAAACCATCTTGAGCCAGCAGAGCGATCTGAAGATTTGCTCTGAGTTCTCGCATTACAGCTGCCCCTGTGCAACTAGGCGGACAGTTTGCTTGAAAACTCCACAGGTTACCTGTCAGATGGTATCAGATGTGCTGGTAAAGACAGTAAACTTTATGAAGAACCTTCCTTTATTCCACCACCTTCCCAAGGCAGATCAATTATTGTTGCTGGAAAGCTGCTGGATACAGTTGTTTTTGTTGGGATTGGCCCAGGAGAGGGTGAGCTTCGATGTGATAGAGACCCCAGGCCACAGCATGCTGAAGAGAATCTTGCTGAAGGGGCAAGACCTGATCAAGACAGGGGCAGAGGAAAGGAGACAGCCAACACTCGCTGGTGTACAGAGAGTAAGAATTTGGCTGCACAAGTTCTGGTGCTTGGATCTGAGTCAAACAGGATATGCATATCTGAAAGGAGCACTCCTCTTCAATCCTGGTAACTAAACGCCATCTGATTTTATTCTAATTACTGTATGTACTCAACTAAAAGAATTGTAATGGTGACATATTTACACAACGTATATTATATGAACCTAAGAGTAATTTTTCTGTGACAGTAATGCTGGTAGCAATGTTGCACAGCTCCAGGGACCAGGGTTTGGTTTTGTCTGTGTAGAAATTATGTATTCTCCTTGTGAATTTCCATCAGCCTCTTCCCACATCCCAAAGCATTGTAGGTTAATTGGCTATTTTAAACTAGTATGGGTAAATGGCAAAATGAATCAAAATGGAGTTGATAGACATTTGTGTGTGTATGTGCTAGAGAGAGAGAGAATAGGACAGAGACACATGGGGAAAACCTGAGAAGGGGATGGGATGGGATTGCTCTCCTGAGAGAGTGGCATGGATATGATGGGTTGAATGATTTATTTCAGTGTCGTAATCAATAAGTAAAACATCAGCAGCAGTTTGAGAACCAACCAGGGTTTACAATTCTTGAGGTCCTTAAACTTTCAGTGAATTTTTTAAAAAGGTAATCACAATTTTTGTGTGTGATTATTTGTTCAAAATTTCTGGCAGTTTTTTTCTTTAGATTAATTTAAAGATACAGCGTGGAAACAATCCCTTCAGCGCATCGAGTCCACGCTGATCACCTGCTCACACTAGTTCTATGTTATCCCACTTTTGCATCCACTTCTTACACCCTAGGGGAAATTTACAGAGGTTAGCTAACCTACAAATCCACAAGTCTGTGGGCTGTGGGAGGAAACGGGAGCATCCAGAGTAACCCCATACACTCATAGGGGGGGGGGAAATGTGCAAACTCCGCATGGAAAGCACTCGAGGTCAGGATTGAACCTGGGTCTCTGGCGCTGTGAGGCAGCAGCTCTACCTTCTGCACCTCTGTGGTGCCTCCAATCTTTCTTTGTTTTTCAAGATTTCCACCACTTTTGGAGTTCTAACTCCTCTGCATAACCAGCAGAATGCCACAGCCAGAGCACACTGCTGATTCTCTGGTTATGAACCTTTTGTGTGATGCCTAACCCAAGGGTGGGTTGAGTGTGGGCTGTGTTTTGGATTTGAGGGTTAGATAGTGGAAAACATTTAAATGACTAATCGCAGAATGTCATGGAAACTAAACAACTGGGTGTAATATTTATTTTGGATAGGTTAAATTAATTATGAAACAACACAAAGGGCTAATACTTTCAATATTGACGGTACAGGCTGTCTTCCCTATCCACTTTCAGTCCTGAAGACTTTTAGGGTCTTCACTGAATTTCACCTGAAATGTTGATGTCTTTTCCCCCAATGGATGATGCTCAACCTGCTGAGTTCCTCCAGCAGTTTGTTCATTTGACTCCAGATTCCAACATGTCTCTTGTATCTCCTTTCAATATTAGTGTATGTTGAAAATGCTGTGCTTCTTTGTACACTTGTAGCTTCTAGTTTAATTGTTTGCTTGGGTTTTGTAACTGATTACAATTATTTGTGAGTTTGCCTCTTATAGACCTGCCTGGACTCCAAGCACCTGATTACATTGAAAGCCTTCAGCGGGAAGCTCAGGGGGCACTCCATAAGGTCCTGGAGCCCATTCCTTCCAAGGACAACAGTCGCTTTGCTCGTGTTTTACTCACTGTCTCTGCCCTAAAAACCATCAGCAATGATCTCATAACAGAACTCTTCTTCAGGCCAGTGATCGGAGCAGCCGATATGAGTGAGCTGCTGCTGGAGATGCTTTACACCGAGTGAAGAGCAGCCACCAGCATTTCTGCTACTCAACCGCTCACCTGATCCACACACACATATTACCAACCTGACTGTGCCTCACTGCACACCCACAGCACACACACATCATTTGGCCTACAATGTGGAGTGGTGCGGCCTTTCCTGGAGGCCGGCCCAGAGCTTCAAGCCGCGGGCGCGGCGCGGACTTACCATCGTGGAGTGGGCGATCCTTTGCCGAGGAACGCCAGCGAAAGTGCTCCGACCACGAGGCCTGTGAACTTTAACACCGTGAAGCCGCGGTCTCCGGTAAGAAGAGGCCGACTCGGGAGCTCCAGGCCGCGGAGTGTTCCGATCCGTCCCAACACTGGAGTTTCAATCATCCCGACGCGAGGGTTTGAACATCGGACCATCGGACCATCGGCAGCGGCAAGTGCGGAGGGTTCGGCAAAGGAGGAAGATGACTGAACTTTATTGCCTTCCATCACAGTGAGGAATGTTGATTCCACTGTGGTGGATGTTTATGTTAAATTTTATTATTGTGGCTGTGTGTATTGTTGCTTTTCACTTAGTATGGCTGTAGGGTAACTCAAATTTCATTGTACTGTAACTGGTTAAGTGACAATAAACGCAAACTTGAACTTGAATACCTGCCGCCTCAGTATTCACCCACGTCCTCACCCACTTATCCCTAACTGCTCACTCATTGATCAATACTGTCAACATCTCGTTGTTGCTTACCCAGTCCCCACTTTAATAACACAATCTCATTATTGATCTACTGCCCGCATTATATCCGTTACTCCACATTTCCCTGAACTGTTGTTTGCCACCTATACTATTATTTTATATTGGTATTTTTTTAATCATGAATAAATATATTTTGCTTATTTTAAACATTTTATTGCAGAGAGCTTAAGCGAGTCTACACTTATTTTCAAATCAAAGAAACCTCAAGTACAAAAGTCAACATTTTATTCAGAATTATATCACTGATTGTCCAATGTGCAATGAATATTCTATATCAAAAGATTGGGAAATTGAATAAACCCTCATAGAGTTTAAACATCTGCTTTTGTGATGCTCAGTATTTTTGGAAAAAGGAGTAAATCATACAGCCCCATGAATCTATTTGATTTTCAAGTGTAAGAAATGAAAGAGACCATATCCCATCACAAAAGGAAACGTTGGAAAAACTCAACAGGTCAGGCGGCATCTGTGAAAAGAGAAGCTATTAACGATTTGGATCTGCACCTCATCAAAACTGGAAAAGTGAGACAGGCAAGTTAGTTTTCAGTAAGAGAGTAGATGGAATCCTGATGTGTAGAACAAAGGGGGAATGTATGTGATAGGACAAGTCAAAATGATTTAATAGGGACAGTTATCAGCACATTATGATTCTAGGTCTGTGTAATGATTTGTTAATGGTAAAATGGTAGAACTTGCCAGGTGGGCCAGACAAAAAAAAACAGAAAATGGAAAATGCTGGGAAAAGACTAATCACATCAGGCAGCACGTGTGGATTAAGAAGCAGTTAATTAGTCGTGAGAAAGTGAGAAATAGGTTTGACTTGACGGGTGAAATCAAGGGAAATTCTCTGATAGTGACCGCGTGGCACATGGGATAAGGTACTATGGGTATATACTGTGGTGCTGGCATAATGGAGCACATTTAGTAGGCCAGATTATACCAAAAAAATAGAAAGGAAAAAGAATGGCAGGCAGAAATAGTTCTTATATACACAGGAAATAAGAGTATGTTATCTAAAGTTAAGATAATTCAAGATAAGAGAATGCTGATGCTGGAATTGAGGTAAAAAGAGACTGCTGGAGGAATTCAGGTGGTCAGGCAGCATCTGTGGAGGGAAATGGACTGATAGCGTTTCAAATTGGGACCCTTCTTCAGAAGTGAGGTGTGGTTTCTTAAGCTTATCTTGGGTCTTCTTGTAACACTCCAGGAGACCACATAAATATATATCAGATTGGGATTGGAATGTTGAATTAAAATGGTAAACAACTGGAAGCTTCAGGCCATGTCTGCGGACCTAGTGCAAGCAGTCGCTCCACAAAGCAATCTCTCAATCTATGTTTTGTTTCAACAATGTAGAGGAGGCTACACACTGAGCACTGACTACACTGGAGTAGAAGAAGTGCAAATTAATAGTTGCTTTTCGTGAATCTATGTTTAGGTCCATGAATAGTGGGGAAAGGGTAAATAATTGAACCACCTGCATTTACACAGTTTAGCTTAGAACAGGGTGTGGCAAGTGAGACAAGTGAGAGTGTGGCAAGTAGATAGGTGAGTTATGAAGGTCTCTGTGAAATGCTGAAAGGAGAGAGGAGTATGTGTCTCTTGGTATATCTGTTGTCCATCCAAGACGTTGGCTTGGCTTGTTATATCATCTTTTTTTTCTCTGGGAGTAGAGGACATACCCATAATGACCTGCAAAGGATGTCCTCCTGCTCTGCATTTCACAATTCCCATGCTCTTTTCTCTACATTATTTTGTCTATGTCCTCACAATTTAACTGCTCAAGTTCATTTAATCACCTGATAACCTTGTTCTTATCCCTATGGTCACCCTGATTTTACCCTATCAGAGACCTAATCCTTTCTCCACCCTTCCTGCAACTAAACAAGCTTCTTTTCTTTTCTTTCAGTTCTGATGATGGATTTTCAACCTCAAATGATAAATCTATTTCTTCCACGGTTATTACCTGACCTGCATTATCTATTAGTATTTCCAGCATTATCTGCTTTTATTTTAGATATCCAGCATCTGCAGTTTATTGGATTTTAATACTTTAATATTTTAATCTTATAGAAACATATACAATTCTTAAAGGATTGGACAGGCTAGATGCAGGTAAAATGTTCCCGATGTTGGGGGACTCCAGAACCAGTCGTCACATTTTAAGAATAAGGGGCAGGCCATTTAGGACTGAGATGAGGAAAAACATTTTCAACCAGAGAGTTGTGAATCTGTGAAATTCTCTGCCGCAGAAGACAGTGGAGGCCAATTCACTGGATGCTTTCAAGAGAGTTAGATTTAGCTCCTAGGGCTAAAGGAATCAAGGGATATGGGGGGAAAAGCAGGAACGGGGTACTGATTTTAGATGATCAGCCATGATCATATTGAATGGCGGTGCTGGCTTGAGGGGCTGATGGCCTACCCCTGCACCTATTTTTCTATGTTTCTACACATTTCCCAAACCTTTGTACGGAAGTTATGTTGGTTGATTGGTACTGCTCTCTACTGATCAAATGTGCACAGTGCAGTCTGCTTTCTTCCGGTCAGCTGTTCAAAGATTAGAAAGAATGTTGAAAACCCACTTGTTTACATTACTGTTTAGCAGACCCAGAATATACTAGAATGCATATTTCCACCAACAGAATCAATGCAACAAACTGCTGGCAAGACGCAATGTTTCAGAGTCATAAGGCCACAGAGAGATACAGCATGGAAACAGCCCTTTGGCCCTCTGAGTCTGTGCTGACCATCAACCACACATTTTACACTAATCCTAGGTCAATTCAACTTGCCCCCACCCCCTCAGGTTCTCCCATTCACTTACAGTAGGGGACATTTACAATAATCAATTGTCCTAACAACCTACATGTCTTTGAGATGAGGGGGGAAACTGGAGCATCCAAATGAAACCCATGCAGTTAGAAAGAATGCGTAAATTCCACACAGACAGCACCTGACAGCAGAATTGAACCCAGATCGAACGGAATTTGGGCTAAGGGAATCAAGGGATATGGGGAAAAAAGCAGGAACGGGGTACTGATTATAGATGATCAGCCATGATCATATTGAATGGTGGTGCTGGCTTGAAGGGCCGAATGGCCTACTCCTGCACCTACCTTCTATGTTTCTATCTCTAGTGCTTGGCAGCAGTGTTTTATATCATAACTACCTTGTGGGTAGTGTGACCTGGAAGCACTAAGGCCTTCTTCAGGAAAGCCTCATACCCTGTGCTCCAGTGCAGTCTGTCATCTAAATACTAATTAGATGAGTCTGCTTACCTTCTAGTAATATAGATAGCATAAAGCATTGTAAGATTAGAATCTATAAATGTTGTATTTCTACAGCGACTTTTAATGTAACAAAACATCCCATGGCACTTCACAAGAGAGTTGTTAAACTAAATTTAATAATGAACCATAATAATAAATATTAGAAAAAAGACACAAAGTGCTGGAGCATCTCAGTAGGTCAGGCAACATCGCTGGAGAACATGGATAGGTGACATTTCGAGTCAAGACCCTTCTTCAGAAATATTAGAACTTGGTCAGAGGTACTTGGTTTTAAAGAGCATTTTAAATGAAAGGAGGAAAATGAAGCTAGAGAGATTCAAGAAATGAAATTGTCAGCCCAGGGTCTTGGTGGCTGATGGCACCGTCATT
This sequence comes from Amblyraja radiata, assembly GCF_010909765.2. Taxonomy (NCBI): domain Eukaryota; kingdom Metazoa; phylum Chordata; class Chondrichthyes; order Rajiformes; family Rajidae; genus Amblyraja; species Amblyraja radiata. The sequence goes on along the minus strand of NC_045982.1, from coordinate 10,790,926 downwards.
GGTGGTGTAATTAAAATTAGTCAAGAGTGTTTAATTGTCATATGTACTGTCGACAGAATATTGAAATAGGGATGTAAAAAAGGATAGAATTGGAGGAGCATTAATATCAAAGGTCACAAGGAGTTAAAGAAAAAGAGCAAGATGCCAAGCCAAGGACATCATGTCAATCTGTTAAAATAAAAAATAAATAAAAATAAATAAAATTTATTAATCTGTTAAATTCTGATTTTTATTCCGGCAACTCCTGTAGTAACCAGTTTCAGCCACCATTTTGCCACATTCCAAGGTAGGAGTCATGTGAAGCTTAAACACCCACACAGGGCAATTGTTTACAGTGCCCTCCATAATTTTTGGAACATAGACCCATCATTTATTTATTTGGAAGGTACACAAAAAAGCTGGAGAAACTCAGCGGGTGCAACAGCATCTATGGAGCGAAGGAAATAGGCAACGTTTCGGGCCGAAACCCTTCTTCAGATAATAAATAAATTTATTTATTTGCCTCTGTACTCCACAAATTGAGATTTGTAATAGAAAAAATCATATGTGGTTAAAGTGAACATTGTCAGATTTTAATAAAGGCCATTTCTATACATTTTGGTTTCACCATCCTGTCTCACTGAGTTACTCCAGCATTTTGTATCTATTGTCAATGTCAAACATGGCGAACTCTTTATTCCAATATGCGCATGCGTGTGCTCCCGCTTGCCCGTTACTAAGATGGCGGCCGCGGCCTGTGTTTACGCTGTTGTCAGGAACATTCCGCGTGAATTCCGCTCCGCTGATCTCCGGCTATTTTTCTCACAGTTCACGGAGAGCGGTGGCTTCAGCTGCTTCCACTACCGCCATCGGCCCGAGCGGCGGCAGCAGCAGCACCAAGGCACAGGTCAAGGGGCGGACGGTAGCCCGAGTCCGACTTGCTGCTGTGTGGTGAGGCTTTTGGCCGAGCGGGCCCCGCAGTTCCCGCGGATGTACGACGGCAGCCAGTGGGTGGACAGAGCCGGGGATTGGCAGCGGGGACGCTGCTGCATCCGAATGGTCAGAGCCGGGGAGATGGTCGGTGAGGCCCGCAGTCGGCGAGTGATTGGGAATCGGGGCTGTGGGAAGAGCAGTGGGAAAGTGGAAAGTGCTTAAAATACTCTGAAGTCCGGGAGAGAGCGACATACTGAGGTGGAGGGGTAAAAAAACAAAAGGGAATGTTTGTGAAAGGCTATAAAATATGATCTGTATGAAAAGTTATCTCAGCTATCCTCTTCGGTGATGCTGCCGTAGCTGCTCGAACTACAGCATTTGGACAGGTAAATGGATTAAAGACTACAGATGCTGCGATCGTGAGCAATACACATGATGTAGGAGGTACTCCTCGGGTCAAGCAGCATCTGTGGAGGGAATGGACTGCAGTTATCCGCCATTTAATTTCTGAATGGACAGATAGTGAAGGGTAGTTGGGATGATCGTGAAAAAGAAGAGGAAGGTAACCTGAGGAAACAGGATTGATGTGGGAGACTGAGGACAAAGTCAAATTGAGAGTGGGATGGGGAATTAAACTGTTTAAGAAGGAACTGCAGATGCTGGAAAAGTCATAAAAGTGCTGGAGAAACTCAGCAGGTGCGGCAGCATCTATGGAGCGAAGGAAATAGGCAACGTTTCGGGCCAAAACCCTTCTTCAGACCTACCTGGGGAATTAAACTGACCGAGGGAATGGCTAGGTATATTTACATGTGTGGGTTTCATGCTATTACAGTTTTCTGTGAAAGATCTTTGGTTACTTTTATTTGTAAAACAGATTCGGAGTTTTCATACAAAACAAGAAAGGAGCTTCGGAGTCGGAGAGCACCAAGTGAAACTTTCACCATTGAAGATCTGTCCACATTGCCAGAATTAAACCCTCCAGCGGTGATGCCCAGTGGGAATGTGGGAACTCCACTGAAAGTCTTCCTGGAATTGATCCAGGCATGTCGCCTGCCTCCCCGCATCATCACCAAGCTCTGTTTGAAGTTCCCCAAGACCAGCTCAAGTCGGCGTTATGGGAATGTTCCTTTCCAGTACCAGAGTTCAACCTCGGTGCACTTTAAAAGAAGGATTGAGATGGAAGTAACAGAAGAGTACCCACAGCAAGATTCACCTGCTGATTTACCAGAGTTCAAAATGAAGCAAGAGGCAGGACATGAAGAATCTCCACAGAGAGAGGAAGAGGAAGAGGAGTCACATTCAGAGAATGTAAGCAACATTTTCATGTCATTAGTGAGTTGAGGACCCATAGTAAAGGAAGAGCATTGCACCCTGATGATCCCAAAGGAAGATCATTGGGGAAGATGGAGTTAATCCCTTGCTGCCACTTAGTTTGAGGAATCTGTCACCACTGATGATTACCTTGGCAAGGCAGGACACTAAACAGAGCCTTCCATTTGGTTGTATAGAGCACTGATGGTGGTTCATGATTACAGGGTCTCAGCCTCGGCTGTGGGAATATTTCATGGCTTTTGGCCTTCTATCATGGGGAGGTTATGTTGTTCCAACTTTACTCTGTAAATTGCCCCTAACGTGTAGGGAGTGCGATAATGTAGATCGGATGTGAATGGGTGTTCGATGGTCGGCATGTGCTTGGTGGATCGAAGGGCCTATTTTCAGTATCTCTGAACTAAATGCCAGGTTCTCATCTAACAATAATATTTCTTTGGTTATTTCCAGGACAATGATGAATGTGAGGAATGGGAGAGACATGAAGCATTCTATGAGGATGTTACCACCCAGGATCGGGCAAAAGAACGACTGTATGAGGAAGAGATTGAGCTGAAATGGGAGAAAGGAGGTTCTGGCCTTGTGTTTTACACAGATGCACAGTATTGGCAAGAGAAAAAAGGTAGGATGTGGCACAGTGTGTTTTTTTGATCAGAGACTTGGGATGGTTGAGATCAGGATATGATGCGGGCAGGAGATTCGGGCAAATTGGTTTGCTTAAGATTGACATGCTCTATCTTTCAGATTTTGATGAGGAGACAGCAGATGACTGGGATGTCGATATGAGTGTTTACTACAACAAAGGACGATCAGGAGAACATGGTAATTTATAAATTTCTCCTCTGTTTGATGTGTGATACCAATATGGCATTGCATAATCCTGATTCTTTTTGCAGTCCTTTAGAAATGTAACAGAACAAAGAAATATCCATCAAATTTAATTGTAAGGCAAACATCTAGGTTAGTTAAAAAAAAAAGCATTGAGTATAAATGCAGAGCATCTAGCAAATTATGTTAGAAATACAATATGTGAGAGATAACGAACCTGCAACTAATTAAAGAGACCTGAGGGGAAGAGGAAAGGGCAGGAAGGAAGCAGAGCTTAAAATCTCTGCCCTGTATGGCATTATTGAATCTTACATCCTGCCAGATATCTTGTACCTGGTGCATGGGGATTAGGACAAAAGACAAAGTGCTGGAGTAACGCAGCGGGTCAGGCAGCATCTGTGGAGGGAATGGACAGGTAGTGTTTCAGTTCAGGACACTTCTTCAAACTGATTGGGTGGGTGGTATAAGATGGGTGGTGTGTGTGACAAAGGCTGGAGATGAAAAGGAGACAAAAAGGTATCAAATAAGGAGAGAAGAGGAGTGAAATGTAAAGCCAGGAGGAGGGCTATGGGAGGAAACCAGGGGCTTTGGGAGGAAACCATAGCGTTAGGAAGGAACCCACATGGTCACAGGGAAACATGTAAACACCACAAAGACAGAACCCAAGAACACGATGAAACTGGTATCTCTGGCGCTGTGAGGCAGCAACTCTACTGGCTGTGTCATAGATTGAAGACTCCATGCCTCATCTAAATTGCAACTGTTCAAAGGATTTGGCCTTGGTGGATTTCTGATGGGGGAAAAAAAAAACAACTGTTCCTTTTGTTCCTTAAATTCCTTTTGTATTTTTCATAGATGGAGGTGATAAGGATTCCCAAGATTTTGTGCAGATGAGGCTGGAGCAACGACTGAGGGAGGGTCTTGAGACCATATCTGTGCAGTCCCCTCGTATTGGAGACTTTGAGCAATACACTAGGGTAAGCATATCAGCTGCATTGGATGATTCAAAACTATACGTAATGGTAACAGATTCTCATGTTTAAATCTATATTTATGGAACTTTTATTCTGTATCAGCAATAAAAGCTAGTTATACCAGAGCATCATTCTGTTGCCATGAACCACAAGACCAGCTACATTATTCAATGCTTGTTTGTGTGGTCATTTCAAATACATTACAAACCAAATAAATCTACTCAGAATCTTTGCTACAGCAGTGTTGCAATAGCTATTTCCCTTAAAATGTTGTTTCTCACATGCACCATATGAAAAGGAAGAAGAGGCTGCCATTATCAATAAGGTTGTTTCTATAAGGGCTCTCATCTCAGCTCCTGCCTCTGACCCCTCTGTTCCGGCCCCATGCCTGGTGGCATTTGATAAGTTTGTGCCTCTGACATTGTCGGGTCTAGAGGATGTGGTTAGGCATATTAAGCCGTCGGGTTCCCCTTGTGATGCTGTCCCTCCTCTTCTTTTTAAAGAGGTTTTCCCGAGTATAGGGCAGTCGGTTCTCGCCATCATAAACAGTAGCTTGTGTTCTGGGGTTGTCCCCATAAATTTTAAACATGCTGTAGTGCAACCACTACTTAAGAAACCAGGCCTGGATCAAACTGATCTGGCCAATTTTAGGCCGATCTCCAAGTTGCCTTTTATCTCTAAGATCATGGAGAAAGTAGTTTATGCTCAGCTGAAACTCTTCCTGGATGAGCACAATATTCTGGAGGTTTTCCAGTCTGGATTCAAGGCTATGCATAGCACAGAGTCGGCTCTGCTAAGGGTCTTCAACGACATCCTCCTGGCAAACGACTCTGGTAATTATGTGGTTCTTGTCTTGCTGGACCTATCTGCCGCCTTCGATACAGTGGACCATGGAATTTTAATTTCCCGATTACAGCACCAAGTGGGCATTTGTGGCAGTGCCCTGGGATGGTTCAGGTCCTATCTGGCAGACAGAACCATGCATGTAAGCCTTGCTGGCTTTGAATCCTCCTCCACTCCCTTGGTATATGGGGTTCCACAGGGCTCAATTTTAGGGCCCCTGCTCTTCTCTTTATACCTACTTCCTCTGGGCTCAATTTTAAGAAGGCATGGCATCTCCTTTCACTTTTATGCAGATGATAGCCAGTTATATATGCCACTCAGGAAAGAAGACGACTATTCTCTAAAATCACTTCTGTCTTGTCTTGAGGACATTAAGTCCTGGATGGCCTTAAACTTTCTGGGACTTAATGAAGAGAAGACAGAGGTGATTTTGTTTGGCCCCAATGGCTGCCGTGAACCTCCCTTTGTTGACTTGGGTCCACTGGCATTGTCTGTAAAGCCAACCGTTTTGAACCTGGGTTTTAGGATGGACGGTGATTTTAAACTAGATAAACAAATAGGCGCGGTGGTTAAGTCCAGCTTCTTTCACCTAAGGAAGCTGGCAAAGGTGAAGCCCATTCTCGAGCGGCAGCATTTTGAAACCGTAATCCATGCCTTTATTACATCTAGGCTGGATTACTGTAACGCACTCTACTCTGGAGTCGCACGAGCTTCATTGGCTCGTCTCCAGCTTGTTCAAAATGCTGCCGCTCGCCTTTTGACCAGAACTCGAAAGAGGGAGCACATTACGCCAATTTTGGCCTCCCTTCACTGGCTACCAGTGCACTTTCGAATTCATTTCAAAATTCTTTTATTTGTTTTTAAATCGTTGAATGGGCTCGCCCCGCCTTACCTCTCTGAGCTGCTCCACCTATATGCTCCTGCCCGGTGCCTCAGGTCAGCTGATCAGCTGCTCCTTGAGGTACCAAGGTCTAAGCGGAAGCTCAGAGGGGATAGAGCCTTTTCTGTTGCTGCTCCGGCACTCTGGAACACCTTGCCGCTGTACATCAGACAGGCCCCCTCACTGTCCATCTTCAAATCCTCCCTAAAAACACATTTTTATTCTTTGGCTTTCGACACTGGCTGAGGCATTGCTCCTGTTCTTAGTGCTTTTAATGTCTTTTAATTTTTAGTGTGTTTTTTATAGTCCTTCGTTTTACGGGTTTTAATGGTTTTTAATTGTTTGTAATAGCTTTTTGTCCATGAGTTCTCATGTACAGCACTTTGTGGCAACTGCAGTTGTTTAAAGTGCTTTATAAATAAAGTTATTACAGGTGCACAACCTTTTATCCGAAAGCCTTGGGACCAGACACTTTTCGTAATTCAGAATTTGTCGGTCTTCGGAATGGAATTTTTTTAGCGTAGATTTTAATGGCTGGCTCAGTGGTAGAGTGCTCGGCTCATATCCGCAAGGTCGCGAGTTTGAGCCTTGATCCCGGCAGTAAACTCGGTCGCGAGTTTGAGTCTTCAATGTAGTTTTTTCTTGCAGAATAAATGTTTGTATGAAATGCAGTGTAGGAGAGGTGTACTGACTGTGTGGGCAGAACTTTGGAAGTGATTGCCCACCAGTCTAAAAAGCCGCTGTGTCTCCCTGTCCCTGGGATAGCAGGGGGCGATCAAACAGCACAATACCCCCCTCCCCCTCCAACTCCAGAGGAATCCGCTCCCCGATGGGCCGCTACGGCGACAAGTGGCAGTTTGCCCACAGCCCGAGCTGCGCCCCCTCATCCGCCACCCCAAGAACAAGACGTACCTTGCACACCATCAGCTTCTGCCCCTACGTGTTCCTCTGGAGTTGGAGCGGGGCTGGGCTGGAGTTGCTGCTGGCTGTGGGTCTCTGGGATCTCCGTGCTTGCAGTGGGCCTGGGGGTCGGTGTCCCGTTGGTCCTGATGTCTCCGGCCACCCCCCTGGACTGGAGCTGAGACTGGAAACTGTACCGCCCTTGCCCCCTCCCTCTGCAACAGCAAACAACCCCACTCTCCTGCAAGGGCGGTACAGTTCCCGGAGGATGGCAGGTGGCCGGAGACGTCAAGACCAACAGGAACCCGCTCCCCGATGGGCCCCTACGACGCCCCGAGCTGCGCTCCGTCATCCGCAACCCAGGTTCCTCTGTAGTTGGAGCGGGGCTGGGCTGGGCTGCTGTTGGCTGTGGGTCTCTGGGATCTCCGTGCTTGCAGTGGGCCTGGGGGTCGGTGTCCCGATGAGGGGGCGCAGCTCGGGGAACGGCTTCTGGTGGTCCTGACGTCTCCGGCCAGTTTGCAGTTTTCCTCTGGAGTTGGAACGGGGCTGGACTGCTGCTGGCTGTGGGTCTCTGGGATCTCCGTGCTTGCAGTGGGCCTGGGGGTCGGTGTCCCGTTGGTCCTGACGTCTCCGGTGACTGGCACGGTCCTGCTGCAATCGCCGACTTGAAGACAGTGCAAAGCCCCCGCGCCGGTGCAATGAGCGGGGAGCTGGAGAGGGGAGGGAAGGGGTCACACACATGGCCGGGAAGCAGAGGGGTGTAGGTGGGGTGAAACTGAAGCGAGCGACAATCTGCTGCTGCCTGCCCCGCTGAGTTAAAAAGTTCCCACGCAAGACTCACGAAACACTGTGTATCGTGAGTCTACCGTGGGAACTTTTTAACTCAGCGGGCAGGCAGCAGCATATTATGAATTATTAACCCTCCCGCGCAATATACCCTCACCTTCTCTTTTATGAATGGGGATTTAGTTCCCCTTTCTTCGAGGACCGACCGGAGGTTCCGCTGTCACCTCTGCGGGCCGCCCTCGGTGAACGTTTTCAAGGACCTTTCTTCAAGGACCGAAAAAATGGCCGCTATTCGGAGGTTTTCGTTATTTGGATCTTCGGATAAAAGGCTGTGCACCTGTATTATTATTATTATTATTCAACCCGCTTATCCAACTCATACCAAGTGTTATGCTTTTTGAAGTAACATCGGCCCCACAACCACGAAAGGAGATAGATATCCCATTCATTTGGAGCAATGATTTTGGTTCATGGATGAATGTTGGTCAGGATATTTTTGAAAGTTTTGCGCTAATTTTCAGAAAAACGTCTTGGGGTCTCATGTGTATGCCTCCTCAGAAGTGGAATGTTGACAGTTGCTTCATTCATTCTGCAACGGAAAATTCATCTTGCTCCTGGCTTAACCCTTGTATATACATTAGTAGTTCAACATGGTGCTGTTTACAAACTATTGAACTGAGTTCCTGGAAAGCATAGTTTAAGCATGAGGTGATGTTGAGATTGGTGTTGCTGCATCAGATCATTCAGTTCCCTGTCACAGATACCTGCCTAGTTTAGTGCTTCTTGTATTTTGACAGGAAAAATAAAACATGGTTACATAATCTGAGCTTATCATCTTGGCTTCCTTTCTTTGGATGTATTGCATGGATCAATGTGCTCTTTCTATCCCTTTCTCAGGGAATTGGCAGGAAAGTGATGGAAAAGCAGGGATGGAAGGATGGTCAAGGCCTTGGCTCCAGCAGCTCCGGATTAGCTGATGCTCTTGACAACGATGGGCAGAATCCAAAATGCAAGCGAGGATTCGGGTAGGTGATACCAATGACTTTTTGAGTCTGATACAAATGACAGTCTTCACTCTGCAGAAGTATCAATTAATAAAGTGCCATTGTTTCAGTATGCTCAATAAACTGACACTATGTGCAGTCGGCAACAGATTGTCACTGTGCTTTCCTATTAAACGGTCAGTAAAGATTTGTTGCTTTGTATTCCAAACTATAATTCTATAGAAGCTGGAAATCTGAAATTAAAACGGAATACTGGAAATACTCAGCAGATTGAGCCGGGTAGATGTAAAATGTGCTGTGACAGAACTTTAGTCCAACACAGAGATGCTGCTATGGTATCACCTGAAGTTCCTGTTGCTAATCAGAAATGTGAACTTTTACATCTATGATTCATTTAAATGTCCTCTTATGTTTTTTTGCTGCTTTGACACCCTGTGCAGGTATCATGGAGAAAGAATTCAGAACTTTCTGCCGATTAAGAAATTTTGTCGACAGCCCAGACACCTGATTTCAACTGTGTATGACCAACCTGAGGAGATAGACCAGGGTGACACCCTGCTCCGAAGACAGCCAGTGACCAGCATGAAGTACAGAGAGGACGTAAAGTTTATTAAAGCAAAAAACCGCAAACATTAACTCAGTGGCGTTTTACATCTTCTGGTGCATCCCAGGTGGAAGCTAGTTTTGTGAATGATGATGGTAGATTCTGTTTTTTAACCTTTCGATGAGGTAGCAAAGAGCCTCTGTAGCCACTGTCTCACAGTTGTAGAGACCCAGGTCCAATTCTGACTTCGGATGCTGCCTGTGGAGTTTGCCTATTATTTCTGTGACCGCAGGGGTTTTCACCCGACAGTCTGATTTCTCCCACAGCCCAAAGATGTGCGGTTTGTAGATTAATTGGTCACTGTAAATTGCACCCAGTGTGCAGGTGACTGGGAAAATCTAGGGTGTGTTGAAGAAAATGTGGGCAACAAAATGGAATTTATGTAAGATATGTGGAAAATGTAACATTGATGTGGACTCAATGGGCTGAAGAACCGGTTTCATACAGATCTCTATATGACTACAAGGTCTTCTGTAATCTGGGGAACCCCTGCATTACCAATAGTGGTTGACCGGGTAATGTGGTTCCAAGGACTACAGATACTATTTCTATATCCCATAAGAAGGGATAACATTTTGGGTTCAAATGCCAGATGGTTTCTTCTGGTTTTCTTTGTCCTCAGTCTGAACAGTTTGATTTGATTAAAGTGTTGCCATTTTCTTGCATAATTAAACAGCATGTACTATAGGACTGGCCACTTCAACAATATTATGTGGATCCTTGTATAAGGGTCTGAGAATTGTACTAGCACATCATTTCATACAATTGCTTGAGTTCGAATTTCCAGCTCTTTGGGTGTGTGGAGAAATGTATGTAATCCATTTTCATTATTTCTGTCCCGTTGCACGTGCCTTTAAGGCTTTCCGCAAATCCTTCATAAATTATCTTGGTTCACCTTTCATAAATGTGGGCATTAACAAATGTACAGGTGTTCCTGTGTGTCTCTCGGTGAACTGTTTAATACGGGGAACACCTTGTTGTTTGTTATGCTTCCCCACCTAATAGCTATTTGTATTGGGGCTAGGGGAAGCCTCTTGTGTAATTTTGTGATTATGTTCTCCTAACTTTCACAATTCAATTCATTTCTTCCACTTTACTGGAGGACTGAGGATAATAGCTCAAGTCGCACATCCTTTCTAATGCTAAATGTTTCACAGAAGTATGCATGGCATGTCCCATAAAATGGCACATTTGATTCAGTTTCACTACCTTCACTACGTTTACTGATAGCTTTTACTGCAGTCAATGCCATTGCTGCCTTGTGCGGGACTACCGTTAAATTAAGGTTTCGACCAGTACAGGCAGAATGCGTTGCTTTACTTGGTAATTGACACCTGATCGGGTCTGATTTGAGCACACAGCAATGATCCCTTGACTGTTTGTATGTGGATAAATGCATGATCTCCCTGTGGGGGCCAGCATTTTCTGTTTCTCTTTCCACATAACTTGAACCATCGACAAAAATTGCCTTTTTCTCAGGACATTTTACTTTAAAATCTTTTGTTTCCCACATTTCCTCTAATTATGGGCTTCAGTTTGCTGCCAAATTTAGTCCAAAGTGTTATTTACAGGCCTTGCACTTCCCCCAAGCTAAGCCAGCAAATGTGGTCACAATCTGAGGAAAGCTCACAGACTAGCAGAGTATGGTATGAGCTGCTATCCAGCCATTCTTTCTTACCTCACTACTCAACCAGTTCTCCCAAGTCAATTCAAGTGGCCAATATGAATCAGAATAGGGTCACTTTCATATTTCTAACCTTAATCAGGGGTTGGACATGTGAGCTCATCTTTCACACCTGAGATATGTATATGTTAAATATTTCATTACTCTAAAATGGATCATGTACATTGTTTTGTATGATAGGGAGAAACCTTAGAACCAAGTGTCCATCCATTCTTACTATGGGAATAGTATTGTAATTATAAACTTGTTTATATAAATAAGAAAGTTATAATTGTTTAATTGAAGAGAAAGATATTTTGTACACTTTTTTAAAAATAAATATTTATTTAACTTTAATAGAAACAGTGGAATCATTAGAGTCAAATAATCAATAAAATGTTGCAAGATATTTTACATTACACCATGACCGTGTGAAAAAAAGTAGCCCCGCACATCTCCTTTGAACCTCACCTTAAAGCTAGTCTTTGATATTTCCACCCTGAGAAATTATTCTGGTTGTCACGCCTATCTATGCCTCAAACTACAATAAGATAATCATAGTGTAACAAATTAAAAATAAAGCCCTTGAAGAAGTCCCATATAAGAGCTTAACGTGCAAAGCTAAAGCACCTGAGATGTGGGATAACATATTTAATTGTTAATTGGTTTGACAGACGGGAAACAAAGAATAGGAAGAAGCTGGGCGTTCTCAGAGTGGCAGTGGTGACTGATCAGGTGCTGCAGGGAAGTTATTTAGAAATATACATCAATAAATTTGGTAAGAAAACAAAGTGTAATAATCCTAAATTCCCAACAAGATGAAACGGTAGGACAGAGTTTTGGAAGTAGTATCAAGTTGTTAGACTCGTTCAAAGAGTAGGCAAATATATGGCAGATGCTGTATAACATGGAAAAATGTAGTTAAACATTTCAATACGAAAATTAAAAAATAATTAATAAAATGAGACATAAGAAACTGCAGATGCTGAAGTACAAAGTGCTGGAGTAACTAAGCTGGTCAGGCAGCATCCGTGGAAGGAATGGATAGGTAACGTTTCAGATGTGGACCGTTCTTCTGACTGATTGTAGTAAGGGAGAGAAAGTTGGAAAAGAGGTGGGGGCCTGGCAATTGATAGGTGGATACACGTGTGAGGGATTTGATTGGCAGATGGGTGAACAAATTGTAGAGATGAAAAGGAGACAAAGGGGGCTCAGGTAAGTAGAGGAGTGAAGTGTAAAATTGTTTGCACTATTGTTTTTATATATTGAACTTCCTTTTGTTTATTATGGTGTTTACTGAGTACTATGGTTACGAGTAGGAAGGAACTGCAGATGCTGGTTTAAACCGAAGGCCGACCTGGAGCAACTTAGTGGGACAGGCAGCATCTCTAGAGAGGAATGGATGACGTTTCAGATCGAGTCTGAAGAAGGGTCTCGACCTAAAAAATCATCATTCCTTCTCTCCAGAGATGCTGCCTGTCCCGCTGTTACTTCAGCTTTTAGTGTCTAACTATGATTATTACGTATCGGTTGTGCTACTGTGGGTAAGATTGTCGTTGTTCCCTTTCGAGACATATGACAATAAAACACTATTGATTTTATACACACTTAAATTGTGGAAGAGCAGGAAGCAGCGAATAACGGTGTTCCATAAATGTTGGTAGTATTTTCAAATTTTTGAACAATGCCAGACTTTTCTATCAGCATTCATCTTCTCTCCAGGTGCTGCCTGTCCCGCTGAGTTACTCCAACATTTTGTGTCTATCTTCGATGCAAACCAGTTGATTCCTACACAATTATCTGTCTAGTGGCCACAGCGATTGGCCTCTATAAAATTGCCCCTAGTGTGTAAACATAGAAAATAGATGGAGGAGTAGGCCATTCAGCCCTTCGAGCCCATGGCTGATCATCCAAAATCAGTACCCTGCTTGTTCCACGTATCACTTTATTCCATTAGCCCTTAGACCTAAATCTAACACTCTCCAGGGCAAGGGTTTCCAACCTGGGGTAAATGTACCCCCCAGAGGGTAAATATCGCCTACCCAGGGGGTGAATTTATTGATTCTCGATTTGTACATATTTTTTCTCATTGACTGACTGTGTTTAGTTCTGGTATACCGGCATCATTAGTTCATAAATAAGTGAAATAACATTGTTATGTCCTATTAAAGTTGCCTGGGGTAAAACGTTTGGAACCCCTGCTCTAGGGGAGTGTGATGGGAGTGTGGGAATAACAGAACTAGTTGTTTTATGAATAACATGGAATAACATGGAAGTAGGGTGATTGATGGGCGCCAACTGAGGCCGCACTGAACCCACTCCGACAGTGGGCTGAAGAAAGGTCTCGACCCATCCATTCTCTCAAGAGATGCAGAATTACTCCGGCATTTTGTGTCTGTCTTCGGTGTCAACCCAAACCAACATCTGCAAACCAACAGTTGCTTCTTCCACACTCCGCCCGTGGAGGTAGCACGGCGCACGCGCGGGAGTGAGAGGGGGGAAGGGCACGCATGCTCAATGGCGCCAGCGCGACCTGGGCCTTGGCCGTGAGGGAGCGGCAACGGATGCTGCTCAGGGAGGCGGCGGGAGCGAGAGTGAGAGATGGCTTTCCGTCGGTAGGTGCGCGCTCTCGCAAGCTCTTCAGCACAGGTTGTTGTCTGTGAAAAGCGGGAAGCCACAACAAGCCGAGGTCCGGGGTTACAGCAGTGGCCAGGGCGACCGGTAGCTATTGCGCTGCAGTGGGGTGAGTGGGGCAGCGAGGAACCTTCGGGAATCAAGAGAGTCAATAAGTGTTTTATTGTTATAAGTCCCCAAACGGAACAATGACAATCTTACTTGAATCTGTGCAGTATCCGGCCATGGGTCTACAACTCCAGTGCAAAACCAGAAACTATGGGAAATATAATAAATACATGTGTTTATATATTAAAATTATATTACATACTTTATTAATATAGTGCGACATAGGTAGGATAATTGGTCTCTGTAAAATTGCCCCTAGTGTGTAGGGAGTAGATGTGAACCTCATCCGCTGAGTTTCTCCAGCACTTTTGTTTACCTTCGATTTTCCAGCATCTGCAGTTCCTTCTTAAACATAACATGGAACTTGTTGTTTTATGATAACGTAGAACTGGAGGAATAACACAGAACTAGGGCGATTGATGGGTGGCGTGGGCTGAAAGCCTGTTTCCATAGAAACATGGAAAATAGGTGCAGGAGTAGGCCATTCGGCCCTTCGAGCCTGCACCGCCATTCAATATGATCATGGCTGATCATCCAACTCAGTATCCTGTACCTGCCTTCTCTCCATACCCCCTGATCCCTTTAGCCACAAGTGCCACATCTAACTCCCTCTTAAATATAGCCAATGAACTGGCCTCAACTACATTCTGTGGCAGAGAATTCCAGAGATTCACCACCATTCTGCATCTCTAAACTAAACTCAGCACTTGAAGTAGTTATGGTGACTGAGAGTGAATGTTACAAGTTGGTAATGTACAAATTGGAGCAGGAGTAATTTTCCCTGAGAGCTTGCTCAACAAGATCATGGCTCTTCCAGTTTCAGCTTCAAAACCACTTTCCTCACGTGCTCCTTGCCACTCATGTAGGTAGTTCAAATGTTTGCTGACTTGCCTGGAATATAGTTAATGACCTGCCTTCACAACTGTTTGGCAAAGAGAATTCCAAAGTGACCATTCCAATCAAAGGCGTGACAAAAGGTAGCCACAAAATGCTGGAATAACTCAGCGGGTGAGGTAGCATCTATGGATAGAAGGAATTGGCGACATTTCGGGTCGAGACCCTTCTTCTAAAGTCTGAAGAACCCAAAACGTTGCCAATTCCTTCTTTCCATAGATGCTGCCTCACCCGCTGAGTTACTCCAGCATTTTGTGTCCCCCTTTGATTTTACCAGGATCTGCAGTTCTTTCTTAAATGTGTGACAAAAGGTCCTGGCCTGAAACATCACCGAAGATAGACACAAAATGCTGGAGTAACAACGTCTCATTCGGCTCCTCCATTTAAACCTGAAACATCACCTGTCCATTCCCTTGAAAGATGCAGCCTAACCTGCTGCGTTCCTCCAGTATTTTGTGTTTTTCTCAAGATCCCAGCACCTGCGGTTCCTTGTGCCTCCAATAAAATAAATTAATCTTATCTCTACCTTATTGATGATCTAAAAAGTCAACTGTTTTTCTGTGCATTATTTGCTGAGTACTTCTGACATTTTTAATTTGCAAAATTGTTCTGAAATTTTGTGGATAACACGTTTGGTCTTGTTGGGGAAAAGGTAACACAGAATTTTGAAACATTAGGAGATAAAACAAAGCCACCGTCTGAGCCAGGTTTGTGCAAGACCTGTGTATTTTCTTTCCAGATACCAATAAACTTTCTCCTTAATTATTTATACATTTCCTCTCGAACATAACCATATAACAATTACAGCACGGAAACAGGCCATCTCGGCCCTACAAGTCCGTGCCGAACAACTTTTTACCCTTAGTCCCACCTGCCTGCACTCATACCATAACCCTCCATTCCCTTCTCATCCATATGCCTATCCAATTTATTTTTAAATAATACCAACGAACCTGCCTCCACCACTTCCACTGGAAGCTCATTCCACACCGCTACCACTCTCTGAGTAAAGAAGTTCCCCCTCATGTTACCCCTAAACTTCTGTCCCTTAATTCTGAAGTCATGTCCTCTTGTTTGAATCTTCCCTATTCTCAAAGGGAAAAGCTGGTCCACATCAACTCTGTCTATCCCTCTCATCATTTTAAAGACCTCTATCAAGTCCCCCCTTAACCTTCTGCGCTCCAGAGAATAAAGACCTAACTTATTCAACCTTTCTCTGTAACTTAGTTGTTGAAACCCAGGCAACATTCTAGTAAATCTCCTCTGTACTCTCTCTATTTTGTTGACATCCTTCCTATAATTGGGCGACCAAAATTGTACACCATACTCCAGATTTGGTCTCACCAATGCCGTGTACAATTTTAACATTACATCCCAGCTTCTATACTCAATGCTCTGATTTATAAAGGCTAGCATACCAAAAGCTTTCTTTACCACCCTATCTATATGGGACGACAGATGGCACAATGGGCTAAGTGTTCGGCTGGCGACCGGAAGGTAGCCGGTTCGAATCCCGCTTGGAGTGCATACTGTCGTTGTGTCCATGGACAAGACACTTCACCCACCTTTGCCTGTGTGTGAATGTGTGTGAGTGATTGGTGGTGGTCGGAGGGGCCGTAGGCGCAGATTGGCAGCCACGCTTCCGTCAGTCTGCCCCAGGGCAGCTGTGGCTACAGAAGTAGCTTATCACCACCGAGTGTGACTGAGGAGTGAATGAATAATGGGATGTAAAGCGCCTTGAGTATTAGAAAGGCGCTATATAAATCCCATCCATTATTATTATTATTATTATTATATGAGATTCCACCTTCAAGGAACTATGCACGGTTATTCCCAGATCCCTCTGTTCAACTGTATTCTTCAATTCCCTACCATTTACCATGTACGTCCTATTTTGATTTGTCCTGCCAAGGTGTAGCACCTCACATTTATCAGCATTAAACTCCATCTGCCATCTTTCAGCCCATTCTTCCAAATGGCCTAAATCACTCTGTAGACTTTGGAAATCCTCTTCATTATCCACAACACCCCCTATCTTGGTATCATCTGCATACTTACTAATCCAATTTACCACACCTTCATCCAGATCATTGATGTACATGACAAACAACAAAGGACCCAACACCGATCCCTGAGGCACCCCACTAGTCACCTGCCTCCAACCCGACAAACAACCATCCACCATTACCCTCTGGCTTCTCCCATTCAGCCACTGTTGAATCCATCTTGCTACTCCTGCATTTATACCCAACAGTTGAACCTTCTTAACCAACCTTCCATGAGGAACCTTGTCAAAGGCCTTACTAAAGTCCATATAGACAACATCCACTGCTTTACCCTCGTCAATTTCCCTAGTAACCTCTTCAAAAAATTCAAGAAGATTTGTCAAACATGACCTTCCAGGCACAAATCCATGCTGACTGTTCCTAATCAGACCCTGTTTATCCAGATGCTTATATATATTATCTCTAAGTATATTTTCCATTAATTTGCCCACCACTGAAGTCAAACTAACAGGCCTATAATTGCTAGGTTTACTCTTAGAACCCTTTTTAAACAATGGAACAACATGCGCAGTACGCCAATCCTCTGGGACTATTCCCGTTTCTAATGACATTTGAAATATTTCTGTCATAGCCCCGGCTATTTCTACACTAACTTCCCTCAATGTCCTAGGGAATATCCTGTCAGGACCTGGAGACTTGCCCACTTTTATATTTTTCAAAAGTGTCAGTACTTCTTTTACTTTGATATTCATAATATCCATAGCTACTCTACTAGCTTCCCATACCTCACATAATTCAATATCCTTCTCCTTGGTGAATACCGAAGAAAAGAAATTGTTCAATATCTCCCCCATCTCTTCTGGCTCTGCAGATAGCTGTCCACTCTGTCTCTCCAATGGACCAATTTTATCCCTCGTTATCCTTTTACTATTAATATAGCTGTAGAAACCCTTTGGATTTACTTTCACCTTACTTGCCAAAGCAATCTCATGTCTTCTTTTAGCTTTTCTAATTTCTTTCTTAAGATTCTTTTTACATTCCTTATACTCCTCAAGCACCTCATTTACTCCATGCTGCCTATAATTATTGTAGATCTCCCTCTTTTTCCGAACAAGATGTCCAATTTCCCTTGAAAACCAGGGCTCTTTCCAATTTTTACTGTTTCCTTTCAACCGAACAGGCACATAAAGATTCTGTACTCTTAAAATTTCCCCTTTAAATGTCCTCCATTTCACTTCTACATCCTTCCCATAAAACAAAATGTCCCAGTTCACTCCTTTTAAATCATTTCGCATCTCATCAAAGTTAGCCTTTCTCCAATCAAAAATCTCAACCCTAGGTCCAGTTCTGACCCTCTCCATAATTATATTGAAACTAATGGTATTGTGATCACTGGACCCGAAGTGCTCCCCAACGCATACCTCCACCACCTGTCCCGTCTCATTTCCTAACAGGAGGTCCAACACTGCCCCTCCTCTAGTAGGTACCTCTATGTATTGCTGCAAAAAACTATCCTGCACACATTTTACAAACTCCAAACCATCCAGTCCATTTACCGAATGTGTTTCCCAGTCTATGTGTGGAAAGTTGAAATCTCCCACAATCACTACTTTGTGCTTACTACTAATATCTGCTATCTCCTTACATATTTGCTCTTCCAATTCTCGATCCCCATTTGGCGGTCTATAATACACCCCTATAAGTGTTGCTACACCTTTCCCACTTCTCAGTTCCACCCAAATAGCCTCCCTAGATGAGCCCTCCAATCTATCCTGCCAAAGCACTGCTGTAATATCTTCCCTGACTAGCAAAGCAACACCTCCACCTCTTGCCCCTCCAATTCTATCACACCTGAAGCAATGAAATCCTGGAATATTTAGTTTCCAATCACAGCCCTCCTGCAACCATGTTTCACTGATCGCCACAACATCATACTTCCAGGTGTCTATCCAGACTCTAAGCTCATCCACTTTTCTTACAATGCTCCAAGCATTAAAATATGCACATTTAAGAAACCCCCCGCCTCTTATTCTCTGTTTATTTCCTTTGAATCTGTTTATTGAATCTGGTTACATTGTCCATTTAGTCAGTGCATTCCAGATCTCAGCAATTGACATCATGCCCTCTGGTATAAATGATCAAATTGTCACAATGAAATTTGAATTTGTGTTCATTAACAATTTGAATTTGTGTCCACTAACAGCCACATCATTGTTTACCTCACTGCCAGCAATTCACACTGGTTGAGTGACTTTTCTCTGTTCCAGGCCTGTGGAACTATAATGAGCACCTGGAGATACGATTAGGATGGCAGAAGAGATCAGGCGTGCCATGGTAACTTTTGGCCAGGTGGTTATTGGGCCACCTGGCTCGGGGAAGACCACCTACTGTGCAGGGATGCAAGAATTCCTTACTAAACTGGGCCGCAAAGTTGCAGTAGTGAACTTGGACCCTGCCAATGACCTCATTCCTTACCAATGTTGTGTGGATATTGCGGAACTGGTGAAGCTTGATGATGTTATGGATGGTCTTGGTCTGGGGCCCAATGGAGGACTCATTTACTGCATGGAATACCTAGAGGCAAACCTGGACTGGCTACAGGAGAAGATGCAACAGTTCAAGGACTATTATTTCCTATTTGATTGTCCTGGTCAGGTGGAACTGTACACTCACAATTGTTCTGTACGAAACATCCTTGCACAATTAGCCAAATGGAATTTCAGGGTGAGTTCACATTTGTACATGACAGATTGAGGGACCTAGTTGGACAGTTAACATTTGCAGAGGAAACATCCAATGCTTCAGAGGTGACGATGAAAGTTATATTTGAAGTCATAGTCACAGTCATACAGCACGGAACAGGCACTTTGACACAACTTGCCCAGGCCAACCAAGATGCCCTATCTACACATGTCAAACCCGCCCATGTTTCGCCAATAACCTAAATCTTTCCTATTCATGTAGCTGTCCACATGTATTTTATATGTTGTTATAGTACCTGCCTCATCTACCTCCTCTGACATCTCATTCCATATACCCACCACCCTCCGAGTCAAAAAGTTGTCTCTCAGGTTCCTATTAGATCTTTCAACTTTCACCTTAAACTTATGTTCTCTGGTTCTTGATTCCCCTACCCTGGGTAAAATACTCAGTGCATTTACCCTATCTATTCCCGTCACGATCATATACACCTCTCTACAAGATCACCCCTCAGCCTCCTGCTCTTTCTAGCTTAACAAGATTCTTCCTATAGCAGGGTGAAGTATTCCTTGTTTCCTGCTCACTTTGATGTCCCCCCAGCTTCCGTATTCCCTTCCCAGGTGTTTGTTAGATTGCAGCTGACTTGATACAGCATTGCGGCTTAAAGGCCAGGGTCCTAGGTTCTGGATCCTGGTTTGAGCTCATGTTATAGATCCTACAGTCTTCAGTCAATTTCCAGGGTTCTTATACAGGCATGTAGCACAGAAACACAGTCTCCAGCCCACCATGTCAATGGCGACCATCAAATACATATCTACGTTAATCTAATTTAGCAGCACTTTGTCTGTGGCCTACTATTCCTTGGCAATCCAACCGCTGGTCGAGTTGCTTCTGAAAAGTTGTGAGGGTACCCACCTCCATCACTTTCTTAGGCGCTGTGATTGCAGCCACTTTCTGGGTGAAAACATTCTTCCTCTGTCCGTCAAAATCACTTACTCCCCACCTTAAATCTACTCTCCCTGGTCTTAGATGCCTCTACTCTGGAGAAAAGTTTCTGAGGAATCACATAATTTTTAATTTGTATACCAACATCAGGTATACCCTCAGCCTTCTCTGCTCCAAGGAAAACAAATCCACCTTATCCAGTATTTCCTCATAACTGAAATATTCAATCCAGCCTGGTGAATCTATTCTGAACCCTCTCCAGTGTAATCATATCTTTCCTATAGTGTAGTAACCATAATTGGGCACAATTCCAGCTGTAGTCTCACCAATGTTTTATAAAATGATACCAAGACCTCCCTGCATTTACTTTCTGTACCCCAGTTAATTAAGCTAACCACCCTCTGTATTGTTCAGCTTTGTAGGCTAGAGGGAAGGTTAAAGACAAATTACCAGATTGTATTTCAAGGGAGTAATGAAGTTTAGATAATTTTTCATTACAACTGTTACTGCATTGTCTGAAATCATGCACAGACAACACAATTCCAGATATCTTTACAAATACAGTAAACCCTCACAATAACAGACCTCTACATAACGGATTCCAGTTATAGCGGACCAAGGCTCCCATTGTACAGCCCCACACTTCCACCAGGTTACCCATTGGGTTGGCTTCACACAATGTGCTTCTGGTTGCGGGAGCAGAGAGAGCAAACAGCATGAATACCAGTCCCGTTCCGGGCGTGTGGGGCGGGGACCGATGGCTCTCGTTGCTGTTAATTCTCACATTCTTGCTTGTTTCTGCCCAACGCCGTGTTTTCTCTCTCCCGGCCTTGGGTTGAACTTTAACCACCCCCCCCCCCCCACCCACTTGGTTATAGCAGACAATCAGCAATAACATACACCCCCCTCCCCATTATTGTGAGGGTTCACTACTTCATATCCAGTATAAGTTGCCATTCGAGGAAAGGGACATGTATTTGCAATTATATGGTCCAGGCCTGAATACTTTACACAAAGTCCATTATTTATGAGGGTTAGGATCATGTATCAGAAGGTTTAATGATTAAACAAATCCAACAAATGCCATTAAAGCTATTGGGAACAACACTCAGGCTGCAATGACAGAGGATTGCCAACCTCTCCATGGCTATAAAATCTTCCAGCTTGTAAAACATGCAAGTAGTCAGGACCCTATCTCTGGCTGCAAATCTGTCCACGTTCCTGACATTTGGTGTCCACAACCCTGATCCCGGCTGCACACTGACTGATCATGTTACTACTTGTCAGTACAAGATATCAAAAGCAATCCAGCTCATGGCAGTCAGGGTCACCAAACACGAGAGGAGGGATTTCTGGAGGAACATCCTATATCTATAACAACACTCTTGGTTATACAGAGGACACTTCACGAGGTTGTAGATCCACTCACTCGTGAAGTCAGTGGATTTGGATGATTCCAAGCATTAAGTCAGATGATTCCAAGCACTTGATGTATTCTTTAAACTGTAGATGTGATCAAAAGATCCCACAAATCAGGAATGTACTGCCATCGCCGAGCAATATGCTTTTAGCTTGGAGTAAAGGAATGCATACTGAGCCCAGTAAAGAAACAGTACATTGACCTTGTGTAAATCTGATTTATGTTGTCCTGTAGTTAACAGCTGTTCACTTGGTGGATTCTCATTACTGCACCGATCCAGCAAAGTTCATCTCTGTACTCTGCACATCCTTGGCTACAATGCTGCACATGGAGCTGCCGCATGTTAATATCCTCTCCAAAATGGATCTGATTGAAAAGTTTGGGAAAATAGGTACGGCTATTTGTTTCTGGGTCTGCCGGTAAGAACTGGGAGGAGGTCTGGAGTTAATATTAAACCAAAAATTGCTTCTCAATTTTAACTTTCGGTCCAAAATTCAGTCTTCAATTTTTGAATTTGATAAATTGACAATTGGAAATATTTTTGTTTCTGTTCATTCACTAATCATATCAAAATAATTATTCACAAATATGATCGGAGCTTTGACAGAGAAGGAGACTTCACAGAAGCAATGGGTTAACAGATTTGTGGGTATTCATTGTACTTGTGTTTTTTTTTAAAGCATTTAACCTGGAATATTACACTGAGGTATTGGATCTGTCCTACCTTCTGGATCACTTTGCCAAAGACCCTTTTTTCAAAAACTTTCGACGATTGAACAAGAAACTTATAGAAGTGATTCAAGATTACAGTCTGGTCTCCTTTATCCCTCTGAATGTGCAGGTGAGTGGCTATCCATTAATAGCTTTTCAGCAGCATCAAAAGGTTGACTATTATTTGAGAACATTGCAGAATGGTGAGTAAACAGTGAGGTGCTCTGATTATTGAGGAATTTGAGTGAGAAAAGTATCAGGATTCAAAGAGTGAAGATGTGTGATATGTATTGGAATGCAAAAGGACATGTTGCTATGATTATGAGGGGTTTCAAGTCATGGGAAATGTGGAAATATGGTACACGCTGTAATTAAAACTGAAAATGCAGGAAATATTCAGCATATGAGGAGATATCTATACATTGAGTAACTACTAATTTTTCATGTCTGTGACCATACATTGGAATCGTGTCAATTGTCGCCTGACCTGGTTACATATTTTTCCAATGCTTTTAGTTCTATTTAGAATTTAATCCACAGATGTGTGCTTGTGCAGTTGTACAGGGTATTAAGAGAAGCACAGAGAAGGGATGAAGAGGGTATTAACTGCCGCTGAGGGAGTGTTCCTCTGAGCTGGATGAAGTTTTGGGCCCATGGAGAGTGTTTCAGCTTGGGGATATAATCAGATGTTTCTTTAAGGTCGTTAGTTGCCCAGCTTGCCTTAGCGTTTGAAAGATTTTGAAGAATATGCCTGGCTTCTCTCCTAGGATAAAGAAACAATGAAGTATGTGATTAAGGCTGTTGATAAAGCAAATGGATATTGTTTTGGGAACTCGGAGCAGAGAACATTGGAGGCCATGATGTCCGCAGCAGTGGGAGCAGATTTCCATTTCAGCAAGTATCCTTTGTAAAGACAATTTACTCTACATTGTTGATTATCAGGCCAGTGATTTACAGATACACCATGGCAACCTCTACCCTTTCCCACTTACACTTCCTGCCCTTGTCCTCCAAAATTCTGTTAACTTATTAATGTGTGTTTATTAATTATATTGTTTATATACTTGTTTATATCGGTATAATTGCCAAATTTCCTAGGTGTGTTTCCTTAGCTATAAATAGGTCTATGGAGGCCCAGGAGAAATATACAGGATCAATTGAAGAGGATGTGGAGGAGGATTTGAGACAGTTTTCCACCGATGTGCAACATTCCACACAGTGTGAATCCACTCACTGACCGTAGCAGAGCCTACACCTACTATGAGAGACTCAGTGGCCAAGATGGGATCTCGCAGCATGTTTCCAGGTGCGGCAGGAGCTGTTGTTCTCAGCTTTGCTGCAATTGAACCTTACGATCACTTACTGATCATTTTTACCCAACCCTGCATCAAGCAGCATGATTTAAAAATATATATATTTTGTGAATTTGATCCTTTTTTTCTAATGTATTGAATAAAGATATTTAGTTTCAGTACATTCTGCTCCTCCAGACTAGTAACATAGCAGTAGTTTTTTACAGATTAATAATGAAGTCAACCGTCTTGTAGAGACATCAATGTAGAAGATTTCACTTACGTCGGAGGTGCTGGCAACTGCAAGAATATTTGTTGTCTTCCGTTGTGTTTAATGTGAGTGGCATCATGGCATAACTAGGAGAGCTGCTGCCTCAGTGACCCAGGCTCCACCATGATCTCTGATGCTGCCTGTGTGGAGCTGGCACATTTTCCAAAGTACATCCTAAAAATGTTTGGGTTGGTAGGCTAATTGGTCCTCTTGAGGGCAATTGGTAATGTGTAATTACTGTTGGCCCGTATCTCAAATTAATTGATGACAATTCTGGAAAACAATGGCTAATAAACTTTATTGACACAGGATTTGATTGTTGAGGCCTGTTATGATTGCTGAGTGTTCTTCTGTTATGGATGCCCTTATAAAGCAGATGGGGATCTAGAGCTTTAGTAGTGAGAGATTGAAGATGGCTGGCAGAACTCCAGACAGTTGGTCCTCGCGGGTTTTGAGAATGCAGCCAGGTACAGCGTTAAGGCTGGATGTTCTCCGAGAGTTCACCATCGTGAAGGATCTACACAGGTCAGCCCCGGACACACAGGGGTCTTCTGAAGGTACATTTTGTCTCCCTTTTGAAGTGTGCATAGAAAACGTTGATCTTTCATGGCAGTGATGTCACTGTCACTTGAGTTACTCTGTTTCCCTGTGCAAGACATGATGACATGCAAACCCTGCCGCAAGCTCTGAGCAATTGTGCCTCCAGTTTAGTCCTAAAGTTTCTCTTTCCGCTTACGATGGCCTTCACGAGGTCGTACCTGGACTTGTACACTGGATTGCCTGACTTGAATGCTGCAGATCTGGTCCCATGTAGATTCCAGACCTTCTGGTCCATTGTCAAGTCATTGAATGGTGCCCGGTCTACCAAGTCCAAACAGTCAGGAAGTCACTCCCCTGACCAGTCCTGTACAATTTTCACTGGAGCTGTGCTCATCAGTCGCTGCTTATAGCTTTATGCAGGTTGAATGAGTACAGCAGGCTGGCGTGATTTTCCATGTTGGAGATCAGGTGATATGCGTGTCCGATGATGAAGTAGCATTGATTGCGATTTGTATGATCCTCTGCTGCAGGAGGCATGCTGATGGTAATTTGGAAGTATCTTCTTCAAGCTAGCCATGTTTTTGTCCCTGGCAATGATGGAGAAGGCGTCACTAGATGTCTTCTGGTGTTTGTTGACAACTGTGTGTAGTTCAAGAGCTGTGCGAACATATGATCAGGCCGGGATGTAGACTGCAGACCCTCCTATTTTAATTCCATACTGTCATGCAAAGTGAAAAATATTCAAAGACATGGAAAAATGGGGCTCAAGAAACCTCAAGATGAAAGAAAAGTAAGAATTTTGGGGCAGCATTATGCATTAGACAATCAAGTAAGAGTTGAGCTTACGACCCCCCCCCCCCCCCACCCTCGGCAGTATCCTCATGGCCAACGTGCAGTCCATCGAAAATAAGATTGAGGATGTATGAGCAAGATTGTTGTTTAAAGAAAGGAACATGAGGGAATGCTGTGTACTCTGTTTCACATAAACACAGTTCACCTCCAGCCCCAAAGTTTCTAGATCCATTGCATGAACTGGACGGTATCATCAGGGGAAGGGACAGGCAGCAGCATCTGTTTCATGGTAAACTCTTCATGTGCTTGGATGTGGTGGTATTGACCAACTCTTGTTTCCCCCCCCCCCCCCCACCGGAAACATCTCGCAGTGAAGTGCTGTTCCTTCTACCTCAAGAGAATTAATCTCTGTCCTCTAGACTGCAGTCCGTGTGGAGGAAAATAGAAGGGTTCTTATTTATTGGGTAACTGAGGGAGACACTTTGGTGGGGGGATTAGAGAGTGATGGAAGGGACTGTGGAAAAGGGGGGTGATTACAGAGAGTGATGGAAGAGGTGGACCAGGGAGGGATTATGCAGACTGATGAAACGGTATGGTCAAAGTTTTTTGTGTCCTAGTATGTGCGCAGGTGCAATGCGCCAGACAGCTGGACATTGCCGCATCACCTGTTCTTAATGGCAAAGTTCATCCAGAGCAACATCTTTGACTACATGTCCATCGGGCAGTGGTCAGCACGGAACATCCTGCAAGGTCTGCGGGACTGGAAATTGATGGATCCTGTGGGGTGGTCCCCTGCGCCCAGCTTGTCTGGCGAAACGTCCCATCGTTGGAACTCACCAGCAAGAACCAAGACCTTGGCTGGCTGGCAGGTGGGAAGGGATATAACCTGAGGCAGCCACATGAGTAGCAAAGATAGACATAAAATGCTGGAGTAACTCAGTGAAACAGGCAGCATCTCCGGAGAAAATCTGGATCAATGGGCGTCACCCATTCCTTCTATCTAGACTTCTTATCGAGTCCAAATACAAGATTAGAAGTTGTTCAGCCAGAGCTGAACACACTTCTCGGCATCTGCATACAATGGTGTCTGTCTTGCGCTTGTGCGTGCTGGTGGAAAGATTGGTGGAAACAGGGCCTCTATCTAGACTAGAGATACTATACAGCCTGTTCTGCTGAGTTACTCCAGCATTTTGTGTCTGGATCAAACTCATTTTGTCAGACTAATTATAGCAGGTGTGTAAAAACCGTCCCATATTAAAAGAATTGCACACTCAAGTATCTTTGCTATTAAGAAGGGGAGTGAATGTAAAACCTCCTTGGCTCCGAGAGAAGGCAGGTTGCCATCTCGACCATCAGCATTACCTAATGTATTATTAAACTTAGAATCATTGCCTATTTACGCCTTCCTTTCAATCACTTAAAAAATGGACGAGCTGTAAAACTGAACACTTGTGTGCCAATTGAATACCTGTTCTTTCCACTTGCGTTCAGCCAATTTGTTTAAGCGGGGCAATAATTAGCCTTCAATGCCACAAATCTATCATCAGCTAATAATTGTCTGTAATAAATGTTATGAAGTATCTGCTGGAATAAGGACGTTGTAATTAAATGTGGTCTGTATACAATATTATGTGAAAAGAAAGAGATTAGTTAAAACAAACGTAGGTCCCTTGCAGTCAGAAACAGGTGAGTTGATCATGGGGAACAAGGATATGGCGGACCAATTGAATAACTACTTTGGTTCCGTCTTCACTAAGGAAGACAAATAATCTGCCGGAAATAGCAGGGGACCGCGGGTCAAAGGAGTTGGAGGAATAGAGTGAAATCCAGGTTAGCCGGGAAGTGGTGTTGGGTAAATTGAATGGATTAAAGGCCGATAAATCCCCAGGGCCAGATAGGCTGCATCCCAGAGTACTTAAGGAAGTAGCTCCAGAAATAGTGGATGCATTAGTAATAATCTTTCAAAACTCTTTAGATTCTGGAGTAGTTCCTGAGGATTGGCGGGTAGCAAACGTAACCCCACTTTTTAAGAAGGGAGGGAGAGAGAAAACGGGGAATTACAGACCAGTTAGTCTAACATCGGTAGTGGGGAAACTGCTAGAGTCAGTTATTAAAGATGGGATAGCAGCACATTTGGAAAGTGGTGAAATCATTGGACAAAGTCAACATGGATTTACAAAAGGTAAATCATGTCTGACGAATCTTATAGAATTTTTCGAGGATGTAACTAGTAGCGTGGATAGGGGAGAACCAGTGGATGTGGTGTATCTGGACTTCCAGAAGGCTTTCGACAAGGTCCCACATAAGAGATTAGTATACAAACTTAAAGCACACGGCATTGGGGGTTTAGTATTGATGTGGATAGAGAACTGGCTGGCAAACAGGAAGCAAAGAGTAGGCGTAAACGGGTCCTTTTCACAATGGCAGGCAGTGACTAGTGGGGTACCGCAAGGCTCAGTGCTGGGACCCCAGCTATTTACAATATATATTAATGATCTGGATGAGGGAATTGAAGGCATTATCTCCAAGTTTGCGGATGACACTAAGCTGGGGGGCAGTGTTAGCTGTGAGGAGGATGCTAGGAGACTGCAAGGTGACTTGGATAGGCTGGGTGAGTGGGCAAATGTTTGGCAGATGCAGTATAATGTGGATAAATGTGAGGTTATCCATTTTGGTGGCAAAAACAGGAAAGCAGACTTATCTAAATGGTGGCCGACTAGGAAAAGGGGAGATGCAGCGAGACCTGGGTGTCATGGTACACCAGTCATTGAAAGTAGGCATGCAGGTGCAGCAGGCAGTGAAGAAAGCGAATGGTATGTTAGCTTTCATAGCAAAAGGATTTGAGTATAGGAGCAGGGAGGTTCTACTGCAGTTGTACAGGGTCTTGGTGAGACCACACCTGGAGTATTGTGTACAGTTTTGGTCTCCAAATCTGAGGAAGGACATTATTGCCATAGAGGGAGTGCAGAGAAGGTTCACCAGACTGATTCCTGGGATGTCCGGATTGTCTTATGAAGAAAGACTGGATAGACTTGGTTTATACTCTCTAGAATTTAGGAGATTGAGAGGGGATCTTATAGAAACTTATAAAATTCTTAAGGGGTTGGGCAGGCTAGATGCAGGAAGATTGCTCCCGATGTTGGGGAAGTCCAGGACAAGGGGGAAATCCTTTAAAATCGAGATGAGAAGAACTTTTTTCATACAGAGAGTGGTGAATCTCTGGAACTCTCTGCCACAGAGGGTAGTCGAGGTCAGTTCATTGGCTATATTTAAGAGGGAGTTAGTTGTGGCTAAGGGGATCAGAGGGTATGGAGAGAAGGCAGGTACGGGATACTGAGTTGGATGATCAGCCATGATCATATTGAATGGCGGTGCAGGCTCGAATGGCCTACTCCTGCACCTAATTTCTATGTTATAAACACCCCATGTTTTGTATTATAAATGTTCACATCCCACTTCCAGCATCATCCATCCATTCATTCTGTGTTGACCGGTTTACATCTGTCTGAACCGAGCTCCCTGAGCAAATAGGTCCACAACAAAATGCTTCGATATGAAGGGTAGTGTTAACAGAAGGTAGAAGTTTCACGTCATTCAATCAATGGCTGATTCAATAACTGATCTTGTTAAATACTCTGAAAATGGAATAATAATTGTAGATGCGGAGTGACATCAGGAAGGCGGTGAGACGGTTTGACGCAGGCGTGAGGCTGAGGTCATCACGCAGGCAGCGCCTGGAGCGCGGGTACCGGCAGCTCCGTAAGTGCGGCCGGGGAAACGGGAGGCGGTGAAGTAAGGTTGTCGCTTACCGGGACATAGAGAGAGGGAGGCAGCGGAGTAAAACAATCGGCAGCCGCCGGCCTCAGCGGCGAGTGTGACCGGCTGACTGGCGGCCTGAGCGCGGTGGCAGACGTTGCTGTTCCCCATTGGGCTCCGCCACGGTCAATTAGCAGCAGAGGCCGATCGGTGTTTGGCTCCGAGTGTGGGGCGTGGGCGGGAAAACAGCAAAGGTGGAAGCAAAGATACTAGAACTTTGGTGGGAAGGTATAGGGTGATTTCACGAAAGGTCACTGGATCATAGATCCTCACCCACGTGACCGCAACATTTAACTGGGGTACAAACGTCACTTCCAATACATGTTATTGACGCTAGAAACGCGAACTTTCAAACCTGTTAAAAACCGCGAAAACGGCCCGTATTTGAGCTGTAAATAACTGTGCCAGTCGGGGTGACCGTGAGACACAGTTATCTTACTTTAGAGCCCAGAAGATAAAGAAAAACGAAGGTAAAGACAAGAGAGCGCTGAAGGGAAAATAACAGCGGAAGTTGTTGGCCGTGCAGATATAAATATCGGGAATTATCGCGTTTGCTCACTGCATTTCATCAAAACATCAATAATGCCTTAGTTTTGATGAAATGCAGTGAGCAAACGCGATCATTCCCGATATTTTCGATCTTTATATCTGCACGGCCAACAACCTCCGCTGTTATTTTCCCTTCAGCGCTCTCTTGTCTTTACCTTCGTTTTTCTTTATCTTCTGGGCTCTAAAGTAAGATAGCTGTGTCTCACGGTCACCCCGACTGGCACAGTTATTTACAGCTCAAAAACTAACCGTTTTCGCGGTTTTTAACAGGTTTGAAAGTTCGCGTTTCTAGCATCAATAACATGTATTGGAAGTGACGTTTATACCCCAGTTAAATGTTGCGGTCACGTGGGTGAGGATCTATGATCCAGTGACCTTTCGTGAAATCACCCTATAGGAGATGGCCACTGTGTATGAAGGCACTGCGGATGCTGGTTTACACCAAAGATAGACACAAAATGCTGGAGTAACTCAGCGGAACAGGCAGCACCTGGATAGAATAGCTTTCAGCCTGAAGAAGGGTCGCCACTCGAAACGTCACCCATTCGTTCTCTCCAGAGATGCTGCCTGTCCCACTGAGTTACTCCAGTATTTTGTGTCAATCTTGATAGAAGGAATGGGTGACGTTTCGGGTCGAGAACTGTTCCGCTGAGTTACTCCAGCATTTTATGTCTATCTTTGGTGTAAACCAGACGGCCTTAGGAGGTGCGAGGCCCAATTGGGAACAATTTTGGTGAGCCCCGGGTTTCCAGCCAAGGTCTGTAGAATCATAGAAATACAAATAAAGTCTATTATAGACTTTATATCTCTATGGTAGAATGTGCCTGCGAGTTAATGGACCAAACAGATCTAAGCTACATTTTAATATAAAATCGCATACATGTAAGCCTACAAGTAACAAACAAAATGTGTAGATCACCCCTGAAAAGTACATAGTTCCAATACCACTTGTTTTAGTGACTGAAATGAAAAAGAAAATGTAACTAGATCCTGGAAAACCAATAACTAATGGCGAAAAACCAGTCCAGGCATTACATTTTGGGCTTCTGCCCCATCCTACCCTTTGGGCTTCTACCCCTTCCTAACTTAGTTGTGTGTGAGTGTGTATAGGGGGGTTGCACGCAAGGTCACTGGGTCATAGGACTTGACGCACAGAGCCGCTCAATCCATCTGGAGGACATCTGTAACTTCCGGTATATGTTATTAATGCAAGAAACGCGTACTTTCCTACCTGTTAAAAACCGTCAAAATGTTGAATTTTTGCACTGTAAAAAATTGTTGAGGACGGGGTAAGTGTGAGAGACATGTACCCAACTTCAGAATTACAAAAGTGAAGCGAAATGAAGGTAAAGAGAAGCAGAACTGAAGGGACAACAACAGCTAAAGTGCTTGGCGAACATTGGCCGTGCAGATATCGGAATTGAAAATATTGGGAATTATCGCATTTGCTCACTGCATTTCATCAACAGTAAGACATTATTTGTGTTTTTTCTTGATTCCTTCAGTATCTAAAAAGTCTCAGAAGTGATAAATTTGGCTGTAAACTTTGCTTCAGAGGTGTTTTCTTTTTGTATGTAAAAACCCACTTGAGAACCATGGGCGATTTAAAAATTTTACAGCCAGATTTATCACTTCTGAAACTTTTTAGATGCCAAAGGAATCAAGAAAAAACACAAATAATGCCTTAGTTGATTAAATGCAGTGAGCAAACAGCCAAGCACTTTGGCTGTTGTTGTCCCTTCAGCTCTCGCTTCTTTCTACCGTCATTTCTCCTCACTTTTGGAATTCTGAAGTAGGCTAAATGTCTCTCGCGCTTATCCTGATTTCCATAATTATTTACAGCGCAAAAATTGACAATTTCGGCGGGTTTTAACGGGCCCGCTACGCTGGAAACAATGGTGAGTGCTTACCTGCAGTTCATCGCATGTACTCCACTTGGAGTTGCGTAGCAACGGTACGGGTCATGGGTCCTGACCCGACTGCTATGAAGCCTTCCTATGTTAGTTGCGTGATGTGTGTGTGTTAGTAGTCTGTGCGTGATGTGGGTGTGTTAGTTGTCTGTGCGTGATATGTGTGGGAGGGAAGGAGAGAAGGGTGTGAGGGAAGTAGAGAAAGGAGGGAGAGAAGGGAAAAGAGAGAGAGGAACGAGAGAAAGAAGGGAAGGAGAGAAGAAAAGAGAGAGAAGGGGAGGGAAGGAGAGAAGAGAAGGGAGGGAGAGGGCTGGTGGTAGGAGCAGATGCCGTGGTCCGGGCGAACAGGTGTGAGCTGAGGCTGAGGTTTGTAAACGTTGCTCCAAACCCCGGCCCGACCCTCGCTGCATGTTCACTGCATCTCCCCGGGGAGAGAGAGGGGTGGAGCCGGGGCTGTGTGCGTGAAGCCTGGCGACTGGAGGGGCGGGAGCGTTGCCCCAGGACCGTGAGGGAACGACCCACCTTCCCCTCTCCCCCTTCTCCATTCCCCCTCACACCCCCCCTCCCCACCTACCCCTTTCTCCTCCACCCCTCTACTCTCTCTCTACCCCTCTCTCCACCCTCCATCCGGGGTAGATCTACCCGAGCCGAGAGTAGATTGCTCCCAAGATCCTAGAGATTACTCTGGCGCGGGGCCCAATTGGGAGCAATCGGTCCAATCAGCTTAAGGCCGGCCCTGAGCATCTGCAGTTACTTCCTACACATATTGAGTATAGATGTTGGGAGAACTTGTTGCAGTTATATACAACGTTTATAGCGTATTGTGTTCAGTTCTGGGCACCGTGTTACAAAAAAGAGGTTATCCAGCAAGAAAGTGTACAGAGAAGATTTACGAAGATGTTGCCAGGATTTGACGGCATCAGCTATAGTGATAGGTTGAGTAGGCTGGGACTCTATGCCTTGGAGCGCAGGTGGGTGATTGGTGATCTTATCGAGTTGTATAAAATCATAAGAGGAATAGATTGGGTAGATGCACTGAGTCTCTTGCCCAGAATAGGGGAATTGAGGACCAGAGGACATTTTTTTGGTGAAGGGGGAAAAAATGTAATAGGACTCTGGTGGGTAACTTTCACACAAAGGGTGGTAGGTTTATGGATAGAGCTGCCAAAGGAGGTTGTTAAGGCAGGGACTATCGCAACGTTAAGAAACAGTTTGACGGGTACGTGGGTAGGAAAGGTTTGGAGGGAGGTAGGCCAAACACAAGCAGGTGGCACAAATGTAGCAGGGACATATTGGCCGGTGTGGGCAAGTTTATTCGAAGGGCCTGTCTCATTGCTGTATGCCTCTAGGACTCATTTCAGACTACGATTCTGGGGAGAGGGAGACTAGAGATATGGATGGGTAAATGTGTGTCTTTGGGAGTCTGCTTCCTATTGCACAGGGTAATGGATCAACATGTGTCTCGTCCTTCATTTTCCTTTGGTTATTCTCAGTTTTGAATGTATAATAACTTGGGACCCACAGATCTTTGAGGTCTCAATCATGGAACATAGAACAGTGTATGAGTCTGAAGAAGTGTCTCGACCCGAAACATCACCTATTCCTTCTCTCCGGAGATGCTCGCCTGACGCGCTGGGTTACTCCAGCTTTTTGTATCTATCTTCAGTGTAAACCAGCATCTGCAGTTCCTTCCTACACATAGATCAGTACAGCGCAGGAACAGGCCGTTCGGTCCACCGTGTCTGTGCCATATATGATGCCAATATAAACTAATCTCATCTGTCTGCACATGATCCACATATCTCCATTCCCTGCATATCCTTGCTCCTATCTCAAAGCTACCACCACTGGCAGTGCGACCATGGTACCCACCATCCTCTGTAAATAAAAACTTGTCCCACACATCACCTTTAGCCCCTTTCACCATAAGGCTATGCCCTCTAGTCTTTGACGTTTCCACCTTAGGATAAAGATTCTGACTGCTTACCATATCTATGCCTCTCATCATCCTATATATTCCCAACAGGTCTCTCCACAACTTGATAACAGCAAAGTCTGTGCAACTTCTCCCTGTAGCCAATACCTTCTAATCCAGGCCGTATTCTGGTAAACCTCTTCAAAGCTTCCACATCCTGTAATGGGGCGACCAGAACTACACACAAAATTCCAAACGTGACCTAACCAAATTAACGTAAAGTTGCATCATGACTTCTTGACTCTTACACTCAATACCCTGATCAATGAAGGCAAACATACCAAATGCCTTCTTACCCACTCCAGCTACTTCATTTACCACTCGTAGGGAGCTATGGACTAGGATCCTCAGATCCCTCTGTATGTACATCAATGCTGTTAAGGGTCTGGCCATTGTCTGTACAGTTTCTCTTTGCATTCAGCCTTCCAAAGTACAACACCTCATTCTTGCTTGGATTAAACTCCATTTGCCATTTCATTGTCTAATTTTATAGCTGATCTCTATCCTGTTGTCTCCTTCCTCACAGTCTGCAACTCCACCCATCTTGGTGTCATCTGCAAACTTAAATGGCTTGCCTCTCAATCTAAGAGTGTTTCCTTG
The DNA here is from genome assembly GCF_010909765.2 of Amblyraja radiata. Lineage (NCBI taxonomy): Eukaryota > Metazoa > Chordata > Chondrichthyes > Rajiformes > Rajidae > Amblyraja > Amblyraja radiata. Next base: position 10,757,040 of record NC_045982.1, on the reverse strand, counting down.
TTCAAGATCAGCAAACTGCAAACATTTCAAAACATTTTATCATGGTGCCCAACTTGAGAGACTTCTTTGGATCTATCATTCGGTCTCCTCTAATTATGTGTGATATCATTATCATTTTTTAACCATAATACAGACCTTCTTGGTTATCTGCTCTCCAGTTTGGAAACTATGAAACAGTTTCTTAGCATCTGTCCTGTTAGTGCTCTCTTTTGGTATCTTGCAAGGCTCAATGAGATTAGTTGTCATTCTTGCACATTTTAGTGAATGTTAACCAATTATATTCAACTTCTTATAGTTGCAACACCCCATATCTCTAGAATCAATCAGAAAGGGCTGAAAGGAGTCCTGATAGAGATCTTTGCCGTTGCAGAGAAAGAAAAGTCCTGCCTTCTGCTCTTCAATATGTCAGAAAATTCTTCACAGACAACAAAGACCTTTTAAAGTTAATTAATGGTGTAAAGTAGAAACTATGGCACCCACAATGTGCATAGCAAACTCCACAAAGCAGCAGAATGATAATGACCAGATGACCAGTTTTTAGCAATGTTGTCAGGGTATTAGTTAGATATAGAAATTGCACTATTGGTGGGAAAAGTTCAAGAACAGTATCACTAGTAACTACTTAAAGAGTGATTGGAATATGGAGCATGCAACCAACCTCAAGTGTTAGTTGAAACAAACAGCATGAATGTATTTAGAGGAAACTAAACAGACACATGCGTAGAAAGTTGTAATGATAGGATGAAATGAAGGAGGAGGCGTGTGTAGAGCTATCGACCTGAACGCCTTTTTCAGTGCTGTTCATGACAGAATCATATGGTAAAAAAGAGAGTCTTGCAATTCTAAACTGTAGTGCCCTTCAGGATGTACTGAGACTTTACACAGCTAGTGAAGGACTGTTAAAAGATAGTTGTTATTGTAATAGAAAGAATAGCAGCAAATTTGTTCATGGTAAGTTTCCAAAAATACCAGGAATAGTCTATTTTTAGTGTTAGTGGTCAGGATGCTGAGTATAACAACACTGATATTTGAAATAGTGTTGTGAGATCTTTGATGACCACCTAAAAAAAAAAAACACACATGGGGGTCCTATTTTAAGGTCCAATTTGACAGATGACAGTGTAACTCTTCCTCAATACTGGATTGAATGTGTGAGGTAAGCATTTTTATGTTCAGGTATTTGGGACTTGTCTTCCAAATCTTCAGATCCAGAGATGGTATTGTTGCAGGAAGGCGTTATCAGCTTATTATGCTTATGCTGCCTTTTGGAAGAGTTGTCCATTCAAATTTTCAGGAGAAGTCTGCAGATTAATCCATTTGAAATACATTTTTAATTCTCTTTGAAAGTTCCTAAGCAATCTGCTTCTGCCATCAATCCAGGCTGTGCATCCAAATCATCATGTCTTTCACATCTGGTTCTTTCTCTAATGGTTTTAAATGTGTGATCTCAAGATATTTCTCCATTGACAGAGAAAACCGTTTCCTCCTATTGGCTCTTTGCTGAACCTTAAACATTAAACGTATGAATTAAAATTCCTCTTAATGTTCTCTGACTTTATTCCTCATTTCACCTTGGCTGAGATCTACTCTCATTAAGGCATCGCCTCCATCTTAAAGTACAATATTCAGAATTGTGCTTAAATTGTAAACAATTATATAAATCCTTGTGGAGATTGGGGAAACTGAATTGACTTCTATTTTTATAATCGTGATATTTCTGGTCTTCCCTTTAGTGAATAATTAGCTTCCCTCTAGCCTGAATGCTAGCATCCTGCAGGAGGTCGGGATGCTCCGTTGAAAAGGAGTGCATCACCTGATCCTAATCAACTCGTCTCCCAGTTTATAGAATACCACTGATTCTGTGTCTGCATTGAAAGCCATTCAGCACAGTATGGCTTGGATCCAGGAAGCAGAGCTGAACTTTGTAGAGAGGTTGTGTGCATCCGTTCTAAAGGTAAATGTATTAATTTCTTTTTAAGGAGATGGAAAGTCAAGGGATTCCACTAAGCATGAAAATTAATCACTTAATTTTTTTAATCACTTTTATTTGTGCATTTATTTTCTATTTCAGCCCTCTGCTTGAGAAGCTAGAGTTGCTGAGGCATAGCTCCTCTGTTCATTTGGAGTGCAGCAATGAATCCACTAAAGAATAGCTGTGGCAGAATCTCTCCCTATAAGTGTAGTCGTTGCATGTGATAGGCATCACTGCTGTCATGTGTTGTTGGTGTAGACTCACTGCATACATAATTGAGAATAAATACTACTCATGTGACCTATGGTGGTATAATAGGTTCTCTACTGAACTGATCTCCAAGAGACTAAAAACAAACGCTGAAAGATCTCAGCCAGCCCAGCAGCATCTTTGGAGAGTGAAAATAGTTAATCTTTCAGTTAGGCAAACCTTCATCCGAGCTGAGAAAGTGAACATGAGTTACTCTGAGTAACAGGAAGTGCGGGAGGGTAATAGGTAGAACAGAGGGCAGGTCAGTAATGGGATGAAATTGTGGTAATGTCTAATTGAATAGCCATTTGAGCTTCTTTGAGTAATATGTTGCCATTGTTGGGAAGTCAGGGTATGTTGTATTGACTGGCCCATGGGACAAGTAGAATTGGTCAAAGAAAGTAAGGTATCTGAAGTCGGAGAATTCAGTATTGAGACCTGTGTGAAAACTGAGGTGTGGTCCCACGAGCCAACATTGGGCCTCTTTGTAACAGTGTGGAAGGCCACAGACAGTGAGATCAGAAACTTAGGATCTGGACTCAGAACTTCAACGTCTTTCCATGGATCCTGTCTGCCCTTCCCAAGGATTTCAGATTTCCAGCATCCACACGATTTAGCGTCAGTTCTTAACAGTTTTCTCTGGGTGTGGGAAATCTAGTTGTTTTTTGCAGGTCATAGTCATATTCAATCCTGCATTTCATAGAGAGGATTGTTCACTGGTATAGGACAATGCATCGAGCTAGTTGATCTGGATTTCAGTGATTGGTTTCTCAGTGTATTATCCCACGTTAAAAGTACCTGAATAATTAGTGGAAACAAGGAACTGCAGATGGTGGTCGACAAAAAAAGACTCAAAGTGCATTTTGGGTCAGGACCATTCTTCGTACTGAAGAAGGGTCTCGACCTGGAACGTCACCTATCCATGTTCTCCAGAGACGCCGCCAGACCCGCTGAATTACTCCAGCACTTTGTGTCTTTACCTGAATAATTAGTCAGAAAATCCTTCATAGGAGTGAATCCTCGAAAAGCGCCTGGACCTGAAGGTATACCCGGTCGTGTTCTAAAAACCTGTGTGGACCAACTGGCTGGAGTTTTTACGGACATTTTCAACCTCTCACTTCTGAGGTCTGAGGTTCCCACCTGCTTTAAAAGGGCATCAATTATACCGGTGCCCAAGAAGAGCAAGGTGACGTGCCTCAATGACTCGACCAGTGGCACTAACGTCTATGGTGATGAAGTGCTTTGAGAGGTTGATCATGGCTCAAATCAACTCCTACCTCGACAAAAACCTGGACCCTCTGCAGTTCGCTTACCGCCACAACTGATCAATGGTGGATGCGATCTCCACTCCGCTCTGGACCATTTGGACAACAAAAACTCATATGTCAGGCTGTTATTCATTGATTACAGCTCGGCATTTAATACAATCATCCCCTCCAAGCTGGTTACCAAACTTGCAGAACTGGGTCTCTGCGCATCCCTCTGCAATTGGATCCTCGACTTCCTCATTCACAAACCACAGTCAGTTCGTATTGGTGGAAATGTGTGAGCCTCAATAATAATCACCACGGGAGCACCTCAAGGCTGCGTGCTTAGCCCCCTGCTGTACTCGCTCTATACTCATGACTGCGTAGCCGGTCATAGTGCGAACTCCATCATCAAGTTCGCTGACGATACCACTGTTGTGGGACGTATCACTGATGGGGACGAGTCAGAGTACAGAAGTGAGATCGACCGACTGACCAAATGGTGCCAGCACAATAACCTGGCCCTCAACACCAGCAAAACCAAGGAACTGATTGTGGACTTTGGAAGGGGGAGGATGGGGACCCACAGTCCCGTTTATATCAACTGGTGGAAAGGGTCAAGAGCTTCAAATTCCTGGGCGTGCATACCTCTGAAGATCTTTCCTGGTCCGAGAACATTGATGCAATCATAAAGAAAGCACATCAGCGCCTCTACTTCCTGAGAAGATTACGGAGAGTCGGTATGTCAAGGAGGACTCTCTCTAACTTCTACAGGTGCACAGTGGAGAGCATGCTGACTGGTTGCATCGTGGCTTGGTTCGGAAACTTGAGCGCCCTGGAGCGGAAAAGACTACAAAAAGTGGTAAACACTGCCCAGTCCATCATCGGCTCTGACCTCCCGTCCATCGATGGGATCTATCACAGTCGCTGCCTCAAAAAGGCTGGCAGCATCATCAAGGACCCACACCATCCGGGCCATACACTCATCTCCCCACTACCTTCAGGTAGAAGGTACAGGAGCCTGAAGACTGCAACGACCAGGATCAGGAACAGCTGGTTCCCCACAGCCATCAGGCTATTAAACTCAGCTCGGACAAATCTCTGAACATTAACAGCCAATAATCTGTTTATTTGCACTTTATCAGTTTAATTATTCATGTGTGTATATATTTATGCAATGGTATATGGACACACTGATCTGTTCAGTATTCGTGCCTACTATGTTCTGGTGTGCTAAAGCAAAGCAAGAATTTCATTGTCCTCTCAGGGACACATGGCAATGAAACTCTCTTGAACTCTTGAGTTGTTTTACAGGGAAGAAACATTTAATTTCTATTCTGCAGGTTGGTCCAATGCCTAAGCACGTGGCCTTCATCATGGATGGGAATAGACGATTTGCCCAGAAGTGTCAAATGGAGAGAGCAGAGGGCCACTCCCAGGGTTTTGAGAAACTGGCTGAGGTAACAGGCTGCACCAGCTTCATGTGTCAAATGCTTATTTGTGGCATTAGTGCATAAGGACACCTGTTCTTTATAATCTGGTGGTGTGGAAGTATCTAGGGAGCTTCTGATTTTTTTGATTTTTTTTTTCCGTTTTTTAAATTCTTTTATTGGAACAGCAAGCATCTTTTGGAATATTGTCTGCCCTCTTGAAAATCTGTTTTTAATATATAGTTTATTTTTGAAAAGTTAAAATTGGGTTCAGCAAACAAAATATCAGGACCTCAATGTTCCAGGAGAAGCATATTAACTTCCTTCCTGATAAATATCAGACTTTTGGATTGATTATTTGGATCTGACAGATTGAAATGAGACTCCAAATCATGTTATTTAGAGATCTAATAAAATCTTGAGTTAGAAGTGTAGAAAAACTGGGAGGTTTTGACAGGATTTGAGTGCTGTGCACTGCTATTGCACTGAACTGATACCAAGTTGTTGTTCTACTGTAGACCCTTCGGTGGTGTTTGAATCTGAATATACGAGAGGTGACCGTTTACGCTTTCAGTATTGAGAATTTCAAACGCTCCAAAGAGGAAGTGGATGGGTTGATGGAACTTGCACGGCAGAAGTTCACAAGACTCCTTGAAGAACAGTAAGTTTTCAGGAAATTACACCACATTGTATAGCTATGCACAATTGCCGACGAGTTAGCACGCAACAAAAGCTTTTCACTGGATCTTGGTACCTGTGACAATAAACTAAACTGAACTAAATAACAGGTTGCACTCCATGCCATAGCCAGAACATTATTTTACTACTACTTTTAATAGTATTTTGGCAAAGGTCCTGTTCCTGCACCTTAGCAACAATTCCTGTCATTATAGACAATAGGTAAGAAGGAGTAGGCCATTCGGCCCTTCGAGCCTGCACCGCCATTCAATATGATCATGGCTGATCATCCACAATCGGTACCCCGTTGCTGCCTTCTCGCCATATCCCCTAACTCCGCTATCTTTAGATTGGAGACCATACGCTCTGTCCAATTCTTCTTCAATGGTTAACCCTGATCCCTTACTCAGGAGTGGCAAGGCAAAGAGCAGCAGTGATCCTGTTGTCTCTGTATATAACTCGTGGTCACGAGGGAGAACTCCAGCTCTTAATCTTATCTTATCGCTGAGTTAGAGTTCATGCATCTCATCCATATAGATCCACCTCTGGACATTCTCCTTGAGTCTGCTCATATCCATGTGTGCTTTAATGCCACTAAAAGTACCAGTGACTGAGGAGATTATCCCTTCTAACACCTAAAGAATAGAACTCTGCTAAATGTTCCTTTTAAATTTTAATTAATTAAAAGATACTTTATTTTTAGTACATAGAAGCTGGAATGGAAAATCACAATAGAATCTGCATTATTCCATATCGGTGCTGCTTCTCCTAGATAAGAAGTGTAAATGTTCCTGTAGTATATATTAATAATAAATGAACGGCTTTAATTTTTGTTCACAAGGGCGAATTTGAAGAAGCACAGTGTTCGTATCAGAGTCCTAGGAAACCTGAGCTTGTTGCCGGGTGATATTCAGGAGCTGATTGCACAGGCAATGCTAGCAACACAGAGTTATAACAAGTAAGGATTTCTACTCTGTATACTTGTGCATATAACAAGTTAAATCCTTGTTACATCAGACCATGCGGGGGGTGAGGGGAATGGTGTCCATTCCAGATTGTCCACCATAACCAAGTAATCCAAGGGGTGACTTTGTAAGGTCTGCAAAGATCCTCAAAACCGGCGCTCGAGGCAGAAACGGGAGAGAAAGTTGTGTTATCGGATTAAGCTTAGTTTAGAGACACAGTATGGTAACAGGCCCTTTGGTCCATTGAGTCCTTGCCAACTATCGATCACCCGTTCACACTACTGTAGTTCTGTTACCCCACTTTTGCATGCACTCCTGACACACTAGATAAATAGTCTCTGGACACAGAGTCTAATTACCAAAATGACTCGAGCGTCTTTGGGATGTGGGAGGAAACCGCAGCAGCACACAGACGGCACCCGAGGTCAGGATCACATCCGGGTCTCTGGCGCTGGGATGCATCAGCTCTACCCACTGCTCTGCTGTGTCGCCCCACAGATAGACAAATCTTCTAACTTATTAAACCCCAGACCCCAGAATTAATGGCGTTTCCCTGTCACTTCCTTCTCCAGGGCAGACATTCTGCTGGCAGAGGTTTATCAGACATACAGTAAATCTCCATTTTATGCAGCCATTATATAACTATTTTCAATCCTGAAGTTTCCTGACCTGCCCAATACGAATGGATACCTCAGTTACAACAGATTTCAATTGCTATAAGCAAAATCCGTTATAATGAGGTCTGTAAAAGCAAAGGTTTATTGTACGACTGTCTTCCAAGCACTCTAGCAGGAATGGATGTAGTTCCATTAATGGTTTGGCTTTATTTCAGATGTTTCCTGAACGTGTGCTTTGCCTACACCTCTCGGCATGAGATCACCAGTGCTGTCAGTGAAATGGCACTGGGAGTTGAGGACGGGTTACTAAGACCCAGGTAATATTCCTTCACCAGGTGCACACGGAAACAGAGAGGGGTTAAGTCTCCCCCACTCTGTGGTAGACAGGGTCAGTAGTTGAGCTAAGGAAGATTGGAACTAAACATTGTGGAACCTGGGGAGTTGGTGGATAGTAACTCCCCAGGTGTGAGGATGGGAATAAACAGTGGGGATATTGGTGGGAGCAGAGACTGGACAATATTAAGTATAGAGGAGGTGAGGGAAGAGTGCCATGTAGTGGTGGGGGAGGTGTTGATTAGAAAGTGCTGGTTGTGGTGTCTGGCAGAGGGAGGGATAGTTTGGGAGATGAAGAGGACAATTCATTTTGACTGGTGGTTGTGTTAATGATGGTGCACTTCAAGGATGTTGCACCAGTGTTTCCTGCACTATTTCAGGGCAATAATCTCTGATATTTTGTGTCCTAGTGACCTTTCTGAGACTTTGCTGGGCAAGTGCCTGTACTCGAGCAATTCCCCAGACCCAGACCTACTAATTCGGACATCTGGAGAGGTTCGTCTCAGTGACTTTCTGTTGTGGCAGGTAAGGATATTACATGGGAACATCGTTTTATTCATTTGTTTACAAATTCTCATCAGTTGACCCATTCTGCTAATTTGTGATGAACATGCATTCTGCGTTTGGGAATCGTGCATTTTGAGCCTCTATCAAAGATTTTAATAACTAAATGCACAAGGCAATCTGTAAGGGATCACAAGGATTGAAAATTCTCATATTCCAGATGACTGTGAAACATGCAAAAATTAATCCATTTTAGGCAAAACTCTAATCACCAAAACAGAAAGCATCGCACAATCCATTTTTTTTACAGTGTTGGAGAATGCATTAAACACCATCTCTTTAATTTTATTCGTAACATTTAAGACTTTTTGTTATTTTAAACATAGTGATGGAACTGGTTTGATTGTGAATACTGAAACAAGACAGGTGAACACATAAAATCAATTAACCCCTCAAATAAAAACAGAAAATGCTGAAATACTCAGCAGTTTAGGCAGCATCTGAGGGAAGAGAAACGGAGTAAACATCTGGTGTAGGAGATTCTTCATCTGACAATATAGCCTGACCTGCTGAGTATTTCCAATATTTTCTGTTTTAGCTTTTAATTTCCAGCATCTGCAGGGTTTTGATTTTCAATTAATCCCTTAAATTTGTCCGTGAAATCCAGTGAAATTATTACTGCTATGACCTAACTACATATCCCTTAATATCTTTGGCTGATAAAAATGTATCATTCTGAGTTTTTTAATTAACTGATGAACCAGCATTGAATGCCACTTCCAAAAGAAAATTCCATAGTTTTACCACACTTTGGAATTACTGGCTGAAACTTTATTTTCTTCTTTTGTTGCACCCTTGGGACCTGACAATGGAAATTGTGATACCAAACCAGCATCTTCCTCGGAACAGAACAGTTTTTAAGTATTAACACTGCCCCGGGGCTACGCTGAGGTTGCAAGAACTGCCTGTAACCCAACATTTCTGTAAATTGGCTGAAATCAATCAATCAATCAACCTTTATTGTCATCTTGCAAAGCAACAATTGTACAGTGCAAAATGAGAAGACGTTTCCCAGGGAATACCGGAACATCGCACATTAAACTTAAACATTTCACACATAATAACAGTAAAAACAATCCAGTCCCTGATGGAACAGTATAAATAGTTAAAAGCAGGTAAAACAGCAACATTAAAATACAGTAAAAACAGTCATTAAAATGTCCAGGGCAGCTGATTTGAGTGGCCAGTGCCAGAGTTATTAAATTGCCCATGCAAAGCAGCAGAATCGGGTGGAGTGACTGTTTAGCAGCCTCACAGCCTGTGGCAGGAAGCTGTTTAGCAGTCTGGTAGTCCAGGCTTTGATGCTACGGTATCTCTTGCCTGATGGCAGGAGATCCAGGTGTGTGGGGAGGGGGTGCAGTTTGTCCTTAGCTATTCTCAGAGCTTTTTTCAGACAGCGGCTCTGGAATAGTTATCATCTGAGATTGCAAACGTTGCACAGATTAGTATAGATCTGCTAATTTTAGATCTTGGTTAGATCTTAGTTGGTTCTAGGTTGGATCTTGGTTAGTATTAGTTATTCAGCACAGATCTGTACTACAGATTCAAAACAAGGGAGCTGTCAGACCACAAAATGGCGGACCAGAGTTTTAACTTGTATTTTTTTCCCTAAGATTACACCTAATGGATCTGGCTCTAAATTTTAACACGTCTCCCAGTCACAGATTCTCCAACCAAACTTTTATTATCAGGAATTTGGATAAACTCTTCACTATTCTGTCACGTAAGTCATTAATAATTTGGTGAATAGGTGCGACAACAATATAAATGCCACTGGTCACTTTAGTCACCTGGAGTAAACTCCTATCATCCCAGTTGTTCCTTTTGCTGTTGAACCTATTTATGACAAATGCAAATAGCTGGAAATTTGAAATAAAATCAGAAAATGCACAAAATACACTGCAGGTCAGGCAGCATCTGTGGATGGAAAAACAGCTGATGCTTTAGGTTAAATACCTTTCATTAGAATTAATCGTTTTCCTAACAACAGGTCCTCCTCAGTTTACGAATGCCCGAGTTATGTACAGCCGTACATACTATCCAGTGTTTGGGAGACCTGTGGGATGGCTTTGTTACTGCTGGTGGACTGCAGATATCCTCTGCTTGTGGGAAATTGGTTGGCGGCCACATTTACGAGTTGCGAATTGTTCAAATTATGAACAATTCTTAGGAATCGAACACTAACACAACCTGGGAAGGGCCGTAGTACGACAATTTGCCATAATTTCTATAAGTGTCATCTTTGGCTATTAATCTCTTGTGGTTTAGGTTTATTATTGTCACATGTTACAGTGAAAAGCATTGTTTTTGTACGGTATCCAGTCAAATCAGATAACACTGTACATAAATACAATCAAGCCAAACTCAAGTACAATAGTTATTTACAGGTGCAGAGAGATTTAAAAGAGTAAGGTGATTGTCTTGGATGATAGTAGATCCTCCTCTGGGATCAGCACGTAAAGAGTCTCCATGCTCCAGTGATATAATGGACTAACAAAAACCTCTGTTTGCTCTTATGAATAATATGTATGGTCTCATCCTTATTTGATGCTACTCAAAACAATTCAAGTTGGATTCCCTTTTATGTTTGCTGCCAATTTTTTTTTCCTCTCGTGTTACCCTTTGTCTTTTTTTTTTTTTCCCCCTCTGCCCTACACTTCCTGCAATTGCCCTGGTTCCCTAGAATATATCATATGCCTTAATATTTTTTTTCTCCTATCCTTTTTAATCCTCCAAAGAATCTGGCTTTAATTTTCCTTCCTTCACCTTACCCAACCTCCTCATAGGAATGGCCCAACACTGCAACTAAAGCATCTCCACTGTACAGGCCGCCCATTGTTTCATTACTGATTGTTTACCTGCGAAGATTCAAGTCCAATTTACCCGAGGTCCACGTTGATTCGTTGAAAAAGCAATCGGGTTATTCCATTCACTAGATTTCTCCTTCAGCTTACTCCAACTCCTCCGAAGGGCAACGACAAATTTTTATCCACCATCCTTTCGGGCAGTGCACTCCATTTTTGCTTTTCAATATTTTATTCATTATTTCCGATCATTAATTGAATAATGATTGTTTGCCGTTACAGACCTCTCATTCATGCTTGGTGTTCCAGCCTGTGTTGTGGCCAGAGTATTCTTTCTGGAATCTGTGTCAGGCCATATTACAGTATCAGGTCAACTATCCCGCCCTTCAGGTGAGTGCTCTTCCCTTGTAACATTTGTTGGGAATGAAAGGATGGCATTGAAGTGTAGTGGATACGGAAAGAGGAACAAGAAAGTGAGATTTCTTTGTTACCTTGGTCCTGCAAGATGCACTGAAACCAAACAAACGAAGCTTCCTCAGTTGAGCAATCAATCTGCACATGTAGCCACAAGAAACTGCGGATGCATGAAGCTTGAGCAAAAACATGGAGTGCTGGAGGAACTCAGTGGGTCCGGCAGTATCTGGGAGGGAATTTACTGGCAACATGTCGGGTCTGAAGAAGGATCCTGATCCAAAACGTCGCCTGTTTATTCCCTCCCCAGGTGCTGCTTGACACGCTGAGTTCCTCCAGCACTTTGTTGAAAATTCATATATCTGCAGTTCCTTGTGTCTCCAAACCAATAGTACACAGCTCAAATAGTTCCATCCCGGAGTTTACCGGCACCATTAATGCTCTTCAGATGGATGAATTATATGTGAAGGTTTCAACAACCTTATTGAATTTGTTTAAAAGTCGCTAAGGTCCCATGTCTTCAGCAGGACCTTAATGATTTTTTAAACAAATTCAGCTCTAGAAACCATCGCTGGCAATTCAACTATCAGATGAGGATTAATGGCGTCTCTCTTGCCCAATTTAAGATGTGCACAGTTGGTTTGTAGACACAAGGAACTGCAGATGAACAGGTGATGTTTTGGGTCAGGACCCATCTTCAATGAATGAATTATACTTTATGAATGAACGAGACTAAGAGTCCCAACCCAAAACTTCACGGGTCCCTCAGTGTCTCGTGGCTGACTCTCAGTCTGAAGAAAGGTTTAGACCCAAAACGTCGCCCATTCCTTCTCTCCAGAGATCTGCCTGTCCCGCTGAGTTACACCAACATTTTGTGTCTATCTTCACCTGCTCATTCCCTTCACGGATGCTGCTTGACCAGCTGAGTACTTCCAGCAATTTGTAGAATTAGTCTGTAATGTATGACGTCTAGTTTTTGTAGGGATTACAGTTGTTATTTAGACATAACTGCCTACCATATGGATACTGTAGGTTGGTCTTTTAGTAACAATCACATGGGCGGCATGGTGGCACAATGGTAGAGTTGCTGCCTTACAGGGCTTGCAGCGCTAGAGACCCTGGTTTGATCCAAACTATGGGTGCTGTCTGTACAGTGTTTGTATATTCTCCCCGATTCCACATGGGTTTTCTCCAAGATCTTCAGTTTCCTCCCACACTCCAGATGTATGGGTTTGTAAGTTAATTGGCTTGGTTTCAATGTAAATTGTCCCTAGTGTGTTTAGGATAGAGTTAATGTGTAGGGATCGTTGGTCAGCTTGGACACGGTGGGCCGAAGGACCTGTTTCTGCTCTGCATCTCTAAACTAAACACAGAATCATTCAACAATAAATGTATAGACATCTGCCAAATTTAAGTTTTGCATGTGAGATAAATTAACTTTCTTTTTCAGAAAGCAAAAATGTTGCAGGAGGCAGCATATCAGCAGCAGCAGTTGGACGTAGACCATACCTGTGTACTGGAGCAGACACAGCCTGGCAAGGCAGGGGAGATGGGAGGCACAGACTGCAAACAGGAACAAATCCTAAAGTATACCAGGGAGCGGGAGGAAAGAGTCTCCAACTTTCTACTGGAGCTAGAGAACAAAAGGAAAACATTTCTCACAGACCTTGTTAAGGGCTCCACACCATTTCTACGTGTTTAGGTCTTGTTAACATAAGACAATAGAAAGAATACCCATTATGTAAGTTGGTGAAAAATCATGTATCTGTGGTGGGACTGATGTTGTTGATCCAGTTGGCTCCTCTATCCATTAAGCACGGAGTGCTGAATGCGGGATCTCATCTCTTAATTCCTTTCTAACAGGTTTCTCACTCCTGATTAATGAGCTAGTGAAGTGCAGCTGCCTCCTTATGTATGTAACATTAAGAAAAAGTGATGGCTTGGATGGCTCCCAACGGAAATGCAAATGGCTAAAATCCTGTAGCCACACTATGTTGCGAGATATCATACTCTGACATGGAGGTTGAATACCTTTTAATTTCCTAGTGTCTGGTGGAATGGAAATATGTAATAGCCAGACTTTTGTGCCAACCTGGTGCTAAAGATAAAATATTACGGTGCTCTTACCATAAGTGACATTCTGACTCCCTCCCACTGTTGTACCCACCAATTGTTTGCAATTTGAACTACAGCAACCATCCCAGCGCTGGTGTTGGTCCTCTATCCTTACCTCAACAATGATTTGAAACAATCTGTTACCAATGTCTCTTTCCCCCCCATTAGTAAAACTTGCCACTCTTGCACCACCATCATCAAGATGATCGTGGTGGCAGTTTGATCCACCAAAAAGCTGCCGTCCCCCCCCCCCCCCCCCCCCCCAACTCCTCCCATGCAGCAATCTGTGATCACAATGGTTGAATGATGTTTGTGTACAGACAATAGCATGTTCTGTAACCCGCACATTAGAACTGGAACTCAAATTGCAATCAGTGGCAAATTAATCTCATCAAAATCGTGCACTACTGGGAGATGCAAGTCATGAGTAATCTTGCGGTTCCCATTTCGGTTAATTACTTTTTCAGGTGAAAGCTTTAATATTTTAGAAATGTGATGCAAAATATTTGTACAGATCCTCTCATGTGGAGTGCATTATTACAAGAAATGTTTCTCCTTTGCATGAATCAGTATCATTTTACGGTCTGCTTCAAGCATTGTCTATTCCGGTCACAGAATGGACTTTGCATGCAGTTTCTGCCTGTTCTGAGATTAAAAATTATGCCAGAATAATATTAAATTCAATTGCGTGTAAAGTATTTATATTTTCACCAGAGATTAGATGTATTAATGTGTGCTGGACAACTGAATATGTCCTTAAATTGATTTCCCAGTAGCGAAGGGAAAGGCCCGTCTGCAATTCCAAAATGGCTGTACACGAATAAGACACAGCCCTTTTTGGCCCCTTTACCATTTTAAAACAAAAAAGATAATGGTTGACCTTTTACTTCTGTGCCACTTTCTTCTACTAACTCCAGAGACCATAATACCTAAAGCTCTTTTAATATCTATCCCGTCTTGAATATTCTCAATGACTGAGTCTTCACAACTACTTGGATAGAGAATTCCAAAATGTACTATACTCTGGGTGAAGTCATTGCCTCTCATCTTTATCCTGAACATCTCAGCTTGGGAAAACATTTCCCTATATCTACCCTGCTGAGCTCCATAAGAACTTTGTTCATTTCAATGAGATCATTTTGCATTATTTTGAACTTGATTTATATCTTAGTTTGCTTAATCCTTCCTCTAATGAATGACCAGCCGTCTGAGGAATCAATCTAGTGAACCTATGCCAGATACCCTAACTTGAGTAGGGGCACAATATGCAAGATGTGCTTCCACCAGAGTCCTATGTTAATGGTACAAGACATTCCTAGTCTTGTAATAACATTCTCAAGCAATAATGATCAAATTACTTGCTTGCTGTATAAAATTTAAAGTTCATATTGCCAAGGACAATCCAGTCTCTCCGATCTGCAATATATTTTCGTCTCTTCCCAAGGACATGGTTTGCTGGAGAAGATGCTGAAGAGCTTCACAAGGACATAACCTGAATGTTCTATCCCTGGTGATGAGGAAAGTCTGGTTAAGCTGTTTGCTGGTGATGTATGTGCCTAGGATCTTCCATACATTTTCACGATTACATGCATTTTTCAATTTGATACTATCATGAATGTATTTAGTTAATGACATATAATGGGTCCTACTCTTGGATTTCTTTTCTCGCCTAAAAATTCTGTGAATACTGGAATGTTTAGTACACTATATAAATATCCCAGCAGCATTACTCAACTAGCTGCCTCTCTACCCAAGATATTCCTGTACACTTACAACCCTGGCATGAATGCAATGTAGAAATATGCTCAAGTCGGTCCTGACCATTAAAAAATTGAAGACAATCTAGCTAATTATTGCATAGCCTACTCTCAAAGTGACAATGATGAAAAGTATCATTAACTATGCTGTTACTGATGTTCACATTGTGTTTGGATAGTGCAACTCAGCCGCAGATTGCATCCATGATTCAAATACCAACAAAGCATGTGGAATTCAGGGATGCGGTGTGCGTAACAGCTTTTGGCATTAAAGGGGCCTTGGGGAATGAGCATTAATCAGCAAACACGACATTGATAGGAGTCGTATCTCACACAAATGAAGAAAGTTGATTAAGAGGCTTTTAAGATAGACACATGGAGATGAAGGGCTATGGATCACGTGTAGATTGTTGAGATTAGTTTATTTTGGCATCATGTTCGGCACAATGTGGACCAATGCGTCTGTTACTGTGCTATACTTTTCAAAGTTCTATGAGAAGAATTGTGCCTCCTCGCTATATTTTCATCAGCACTCCATGTCATGAACCAGAAATTCAATTGGGCAAGCCACAATGTGGCTGCATAACCACATCAGCCTGCGATCCTGGCAACTGACTCGCCCTTCTCACTTGCCCCCCACAACCCCCTTCTCATCACAGCCCTTCAACTGAGACACTCCCTCCGCAATCCTAACCTGCACTTAAATTTCCTTCCTGTCATTTCCTACTCCCTCACTGCACACCCCCAACATAGCCCTAATTTCATCCCTATCTGCAATCACCCTCATTCCTTCCCTCTCTGCACCCAATACTTTTCCTCTCTGCACCCTCCTCAATACTCTGCACCCCCCCCCCCCCCCCCCCAAATCCTTCCCCCCCTCTGCACATCCCTCATTCCTTCCCTCCTTGCACTCCCATCTTTTTCCCCTCTCCTCACCCTCTGCATTTCTCACGACCTCATAGAAACTTACAAAATTCTTAAGGGGTTGGACAGGCTAGATGCAGGAAGATTGTTCCCGATGTTGGGGAAGTCCAGGACAAGGGGGTCACAGTTTAAGGATAAAGGGGAAATCCTTTAGGACCAAGATGAGGTAAACATTTTTCACACAGAGAGTGGTGAATCTCTGGAATTCTCTGCCACAGAATGTAGTTGAGGCCAGTTCATTGGCTATATTTATGAGGGAGTTAGATGTGGCCCTTGTGGCTAACGGGATCGGGGGGTATGGAGAGAAGGCAGGTACAGGATACTGAGTTGGATGATCATATTGAATGGCGGTGCAGGCTCGAAGGGCCGAATGGCCTACTCCTGCACCTATTTTCTATGTTTCTGTTTCCCTCTGTACTCTTCCCTCCATCCCAATTCTGTCCCTCCCGCACTGTCACTAACCTCCCGCCTCCCTCATTCCCTCACACCCCCTCCCTCATTCCCTCTCACCACCCCCCCCCCCCAAATTCCTCTCATAAGGTCATGTGATAGGAGCAGAATGAGGCCATTCGGCCTACCCCGCCATTCAATCACGGCTGATCTATCACTCCCCATCACCCTCCGCCTATCACCTCTCACCCCCAGCCCGCCCGCCCGCCGCCACGTGACGGCGCTGGCCAATGGGGTGCGGGCTGGGGCATCTGGTTGGAACCGGTTGCGGCGGCGCGGCCAGTCAACAGCGACGGTGCTGAGGAGCGGCGAACGGACCGGACACCCGAGCGACCACCCATCAACCCGATCAGCGCCGCGCACCCAACCCAACCCGACCCGACTCGACCCAACCCACCAGCAGCCAAGATGCCCCGCAAGAAGGTGAGTGCCGCCATCTCGCGCTCCGCCGCCCAGTTTGCGCGGGATGGCGGGCTGAGGCGGCCGCGGGCTCGGTTTTGGCGCCCACGAGGGAGGCGGCTTCGCGCCAGCTCATCGCCGCCATCAACAGATTTTTTTTTCCAGCTGCGTGCACCGGTCCCCGCCTTCACTCCCTCCCGGTAATCGCCCGGGACCCCCCCCCCCCCATCATCTGCGGCAATCCCGCGCTCTCCCTGGCGGGTCTCAGCCTCTCCCCCCCCCCCTCTCTACCCCCCGCGGAACCGCCAGCCCCGCCCCCCCCTCCCCTCCCCTCCCCTCCCCCCCCCCCCCCCGGCGGGTCCAGGTCTCCACCCCCCCCACCCCTCGGGCAACCCGCCCTTCTCCCAGGGCGGACCCTCGTCTTCGCGCCCTCTCTCCCTCTACCCCCCCCACCCGGCGGGACGAAAAGATGGACTTTAAGATTCAGTTTGTTGCTCTTTGTGTCTTCACAATTTGCTGCTTCTCACTGTTTTTGTGCCTCCAAGGTGCGTAGGGCTTTTGATTCAATTGACAGTAGGTTATTACATTTTTAATTCCACTGCGTGCTGCAATTTTTTTTTCAAGCCTTTGTCTCCCAAGGATTGTTCAGAAATAGGCATTAATCTAGGCGACTGATCTGGCGCAATTAACGCAGAAGGTATATTTATTCCCAGCTGTTATATTGGCATGAAAAACGGTAATGGCGATGTTTAATTTTGAAATTGCTGGAATCCATTGTAAGGACTAATCTATTTGCAGTTGAAAGCTGGCTTTTCTGATTCTTCAGTGTAATCTGGTTGCTGCATTCAGTTATATTGTTGAAATTCAAGTCAAACGAGGATTCCCAGTTTTTGCAGTTAAATATTATACTATAACATATGACACTATTCTAGTTCAAGGACTTGGTTAATCCGTGAGAGTATTGGGAATCTTGAGTTGTATGAATTTCTCCCTTGTTATCTGGTACATGAAGGGGATAGACATGTTTTTTTCTATGTTCTGACAATCTACTGAAAGCTTAACTTGAATGTTTTTATAGAAATGCAAAATTGGGGCTGGACATAATTGTAATTGGGTGATAGCTTCTGCACGTGGGATGGTTTGAATTTTGATTTGCATTGAATGGAAACTACAATCGCTCTAAATAAACGGCTCGCTACTTTCAGAAAGTGAAATGCCGCTCATTAATTGGAACATGTGAAATTACAGGAAGTTAGTAACCATTTTGTAGCAGCCCCTGAACCAATTTTTTTAATGATTTTCTGTCGACTCGTTCTAAGGATGTGTTCATTAATTGAAAACAATCAAAAATCTGGAGTAAACAGATTTTGAATTTGTAAATTGTTTAAAGCTGAGGCCCTAAAAAGAGTGCAATCAGTTTAGTTTGAGCTCCATTTTAATCGGTATTGAGGTTTTATGAAAGTTTTGATTACATCATTGACAGAAGAGTAAAATAAAAGTGATATTAGCTTTCCTCCACAAAAAGTGTTAACAGTCCGGCATAATTTTTCTTGCCTTAATATGTGCTTCCTATTTACTTGCTGTATATCTCAAATCAGTCATTTAGCTGTTTTTGTTGCAGGAATGTTTTTTTTCTCATTTGCAATAAAATACTAATACTTATCTCTCTCTTACTCTAGACCGAAACTCCAAACATTGATGTAAGTATTATTACCGGTTTCACAGTTATCCATGTTTAAAACTGATTTCCTGTCTTTAAACTCTTGATTTGTTTTACAGGAACTGAGAAGATCGACACGACAACGGGTAGGTTTTAATTTGTACCTATGATACCACATCAGCTGGCTTTTAAGTTTTCATGTCCATCATGACATACATACATACAGACATACATACAGAGTATAGTAAAACCTCCTTGCAGGACTGGCTGCATCTCTAATATGTGTAACATCTCAGCTAAAATCCTCGTGGATGTTCAAAATGGAGATTTTTTAAAGGAAGAACATGTAGATCTAGCACAATTGTAAATAATTAGCATGTTACTGTGGTCAACCCATGAAAGATATGACTGATCTCATAGTTATACTAAAATGTACCTCGTCTGGAAGATCTTTCTAACTCTATCCACTGATTCACAGAATGACAAAAAACAGCCGGTGGTTCCAGCCAAGAAACCAGCAGCAGTGAAGGTAAGTTCTTCACGCTGTAGAAAACTCTCATTGTCAACCGACACTGTTCTGCTAAGGTCAGTCAGGCAATGGGTGCAGATCACCTTGTACTCGCTAGGGGGCGGGGATGGGAATCAGAATGGTTCCTGATCGTGTTTTCTAATGTAGGTTGAGTGATATCAGAATTAATCTTTGGCATTGGTTAGAAAAACTTCACTTATTTCTGCAGCCTCTTGCTGGCTCTGAAGTGGTCATGAGCCTAAATGTTCTCATGCTGTTATATATGATGACAAATTGCTCTATCCACTGAAGAGTCAATTAGGTGCATTCTGTGTTCTTAATTACATTGTTGCAGCTTTCCGGGTTATAGTGGATCTTTAAGGGGATAGATGGTGAGTTATGGGCCTGTCCCACTTGCCGATTTAAAAAAAAAACAAAAAAAAAAAACATTTAGGCAACTGCCAGCGACTTCATAGTCGTAGCAGGTCGCTGAAAAACTGGTGACAACCTACGATAGCACCTACGTCGGGAGAAGTCAAGCTACGCTCTTTGGCGTCAAACCCACTAGCCAAAAAACATGTTGAAAATTTGGCAGTGATCAGAAAGACACGGCGACTTTTTGCGTGACTGAGGAGACTACTCCCGGCGAACATGTGGCGCCAAGCTAGTTGCCTGGAGTTGCCTTAAAAAAATCACCTAAGTGGGACAGGCCCATTACGTGCATCAAGATCATAGAAACATGCAGCAGAGATTCGGACCTTTTGACCCTACACAAGCATGCCAACTGATGTCTCTACACCAATACCATTTACCTGCCTTTCCAGCACGTCCCTGTCCAAATTCCTCTTAAACATTGTATTTGTCTCCATCGCTGCCATCTGCACCTCTTTCCATGTGGAAAAACATTTTCCTCTGATCTTCTTTGAATTTCTCACTCTAAATTCAACGGTCTCTGACACGCTCTGGCTTTTGTTGTCCTAGGTGTTTATTTGTTGTAACATTGAGGAAAGTTAAGATCACCTTTCGCTTTCTTCTATGGCAATGTTTTAATTAAAGTTTTCATAAAATGGAGCCCAATTGAGGATCGGTGATCAGGAAGTAGGAGACCATCCATTACTTGAACAGTATTAAGCGAACTTTGGATTTGGCCTGCTTATTGATTAAGATACGGATCGCAAAAGATTATGGCGGGAATTCTCCAGATAACTCATCGATCGTAGCATTGGGTAAAATGGTTGATTTGGGTATAGGTGGGGGAAAGTTATGTCTTGGAATCGCATATGTTGTAAGTTTTGTTGGGTGGTTCTGAGGATGGTGGAAGAAACTGCTGTATGGCAACGATTCAAAAGCAAAATTAAACTGATGCTGTTGCTGAAAGAGGGTGATGAACAAGCCTTCCTGCCAAACCGTGCTGTCACCGAGAATCTGCGGTTGGGCTGAATGTTTTATTTTTGCCTTGCAGAAACCTATTTCGAAATCTAAGAAACCAAAGGTCACCAAAGGCAAAGCAAATGATTCAAACCAGGAACCCAGCGCTACTCCAGCTCAAAATGGAGAAAATAAAGAGGTAAAATCATACTGTGTACTGCCTTGGTTATGTCTGAGCCAAGAACTTGCCAGAATCTTCATTTATAATTGGTCCCAGTTCCAAACTTTTGTCCTCGTGTGAGTTTTTAACTGCATTGGCCATTGGACAGCTAGTTTTCTCATGGCAAATAGAGGTTTTTGATCTGAGAACCTGTGATAATTTGAGTTTTATTGTAGGCTGGTGAATTAGTCACTAACCCATCTGGACGCCTGTGGCAGTCCCCAATCACCCATAAAATTTATTCTGTACGCTTCATCAAACAATCACAGTGCCCTCCATAATGTTTGGGACAAAGACCCATCATTTATTTATTTGCTTCTGTACTCCACAATTTGAGATTTGTAATAGAAAAAATCATGTGGTTACAGTGCACACTGTCAGATTTTATTAAAGGGTATTTTTAGACATTTTGGTTCACTATGTAGAAGTTACAGCTGTGTTTATACATAGTGTGTTTAATTGCCTCATTAATGCAGGGATAATAGAGCTCTCAGCACCTAGTCTTTACTCCAGTCTTTCCATCTCCTTTGGAAACCTTTATTACTGTTCATTAACATGAAGACCAAAAGTTGTGCCAATGAAAGTCAACAAAACCATTATGAGACTGGGAAACAATAATAAAACTGTTAAAGACATCAACCAAAACTTAGGCTTACCAAAATCTACTGTTTGGAACATCATTAAGAAGAAAGCACTGGTGAGCAAAGGCATTGGCAAGCCAAGGAAGACCTCCACAGCTGATGACAGAAGAATTCTCTCTTATAATATAGAAAAATCCCCAAACATGTGTCCGACAGATCAGAAACACTCTTCGGGAGTCAGGTGTGGATTTGTCAATTACCACTGTCCGCAGAAGACTTCATGAACAGAATACAGAGGCTTCATTGCAAGATGCAAACCACTCGTTAGCTGCAAAAATAGGATTGCCAGGTTACAGTTTGCCAAGAAGTACTTAAAGAGCAACCACAGTTCTGGAAAAAGGTCTTGTGAACAAATGAGACGTAGATTAATTTATATGAGAGTGATGGCAAGAGCAAAGTACGGAGGAGAGAAGGAACAGCCCAAGATCCAAAGCATACCACCTCATCTGTGAAACACAGTGGTGGGGGTGTTATGGCCTGGGCATGTATGGCTGCTGAAGGTACTTGGCTCACTGATCTTCATTTATGCTACTACCATCAGCAGTTGTATCATCATGAATTCTGAAGTGTAGACGCATCCTATCTGCTCAAGTTCAAACAAATGCCTCAAAACTCATTGGCCAGTGGTTCATTCTACAGCAAGACAATGATCTCAAACATACTGCTAAAGCAACAGGAGTTTTTCAAAGCTAAAAAATGTTCTTGAGTGGCCAAGTCAATCACCCGATCTGAACCCAATTGCGCATGCCTTTTATATGCTGAAGAGAAAATTGAAGGGGACTAGCCCCCAAATCAAGCATAAGCTAAAGATGGGTGCAATACAGGCCTGGCAGAGCATCACCAGAGAAGACACCCAGCAACTGGTGATGTCCATGAATCGAAGACTTCAAACAGTCATTACATGCAAAGGATATGCAACAAAATACCAAACATGACTACTTTGATTTGCATGACATTGCTGTGTCCCAAACATTTTGATGCCCTGAAAATGTGCACTTTAACCACGTGATTTTTTTCTATTACAAATCTCAAATTGTGGAGTATAGAGGCAAATAAATAAATGATGAGTCTTTCCCCTAAACATTATTGAGGTTTATTATTAAATGTGTTGTGTAAACTTCAACATGTCTGGTAAGCTAAGAGCTCTTGACAAGAATAAGTGGGGATTCTAAACTTTGCAATTGGAAACTAACTAATAGTTATTTCACGATGGCTGTTGATGTCGAGCATGTGTGAGAATGGAGAATTAAGCTGGATGATCAATCTTCGTTCTCCCTTGATCTCATTTTGTGTCCTCACCATCTCTTTCATCAAGGAACCCGTTACTCTCTAATTAAACCTACCTCAGGAATATGAAACTAACCTAAATTATGTCCTTTTTTTTGCAGGCTTGAGAAGCAAAGTTGTGGATAGGCAACAGTCAACAGTGTCTGGAAGGCTTATGAATCTCCTGCAACTTGTGCAGTTGAAAGGAATATTTTAATCAGTTTTTATAAAGGCAACATTTTTTTTTTACTTTGAGTGGGCAAATGTTGTGGGTGCTTGCATTGTTTTATTTTGGAAACTTTGTATACTGATTGCATGTTGAAATGCTTGAAATTAAACTCCTTTTTGCTCCTTCCTATATCCCCAAAATTTGACCATTTTCTATCTGTCCTGTCAGATGAAGCAATGTTTGTAATGTCTGTTCCTGTTAATGGTGTTTTCTGAAGCACCAGTGAAATCATCATTATTTTCAAATTTGGCAATTTTAAATTTTAAAAATACCATTTAAAAAAATTACTGTTTGAAAGTGGAAATATTCTTTAGAATCTCTTCTGGTTCAAATGGAGTTTTTAAAGTCAGTCCTATTTTGCTGAGTTTCCATGAAGTTTTAAATTTGCTACTTAAATAAAGTTGGATATTGTTTTGCTTTGTCACGTGTCTCTCCATTATATCCAAAGGGCACGGCTTCCATTAATGGTGGCTATTTATGGTTCTGCAGCCTATTCAGAATTTCAGTCGGATGATGAATGTAATCTAATCTTGACCGTATGTGCAACGCACAGCTCAGAGATGCTTTTGTATTAGAACACATTTTTACTTCCATTCTTCCTCGACTGGAGTTAAATGTGTCTTAGAATAAAGGAGAGGTCATCTTAGATAAAGTGGAAGGTACACAGTGGAGGTCATTTAAGACTGAGGTAAGAAAAAAACGTTTTCACCCAAAGAGTTGTGAATTTATGGAATTCCCTGCCACAGAGGGCAGTGGAGGCCAAGTCACTGGATGGATTTAAGAGAGAGTTAGATAGAGCTCTAGGGGCTAGTGGAGTCGAGGGATATGGGGAGAAGGCAGGCATGGGTTATTGATTGGACGATCAGCCATGATCACAATGAATGGCGGTGCTGGCTCGAAGGGCCTTTTTTCTATGTGTTTATCATTGTAGCTCTTGACTCGTCTGTCAATCACTTGCAATACATTCTGGCAAGCAGTGCTGTGAATTATCCAGAATTTTTTTTTTTTTTTTTAATGAGAACCAGCTCTCCTGTTCACAATGAGGTTTCGTTTACACCCCTTCCCCAGAAGGTGCTGTTCACACCATAGTTTAACATCAGGATGCTTGAAAATGCAGGGTTTTGAGTAGAGGCAGTGGTGGCCAATGCTCCAGAAAGAGCACAGAAGGTGTGCCATAAACCTGTACCCTGCAGCATAACGGAGTGTTGCCCTGGGTATTTCTAAAATGGAGATTGATAGATTTTTGATTAGTACGGGTATTGACTTGGGGAGAAGGCAAGAGAATGGAATTGAGAAGGAAAAAGGTCAGCCATGATTGAATGGTGGAATCATATTGCATTGGAGTTCTGGTTGATTACTGCACAAACACCTCATCAGTGGTTATCTCGAGTTGAAGAATTGTAGCCTAGCCCACGATCGTCATCTCAGTATAACATGCCAGAGAGCAATGGAATTTAATATCAAGTCCTTTTTGTAGCTCCTGTACAAGCAGGACAAATATTTTCTATTTTCCAATTTCTTGCTTCTGAAATTTCTTGCTTGGGGGGGGGGGGAGGATAGGTAAGTATATGCCTGCTTTTAACACACAACAAAATCTGTAGTCTTAACTAGGTAGTGAAATTGTTTATTTTATCTGCTTTTTGAAACTGGAATGGGCCCTGGGCCTCTTTCTGAAACCAAGTCTTGAGTCAGACACATGCATTGGGGAATTACTTGGTCAGTTTTCAAGCTTTCCACATCAGAATTTACAGCTCCAGGCCTTGGCATTATTGCAGGAATCTGGACAGCAACCAATATGAAGGAACACTTGTTTTTACTTATATAAACGCAGCATTAATTATTCATGAGGAGCCCAACACTGCAATGGGAAATGGCAGAACGTGGATTACAGTTGATGAAATTACGGATTTGTAAGAAGTCAATAGGCCTAGTCCGTGACCTAGGATAAAGTACGCTTAATTAGCTATAGTTACCGCACAGAAATGCCCTTGGGAATCACACAGCTGTGCAGCATGGAAACCGACCCTTCGGCTCAACTTGTCCATGCTGACCAAATCCCTCTAACCCCATCTCAGTGAATTATCAACTACCTACATTAAACTTTGTTTCAAAGCCTTCAAATGTTACTACCCTCCTGAACACTTTGTGATGATGGAGACCGATTAATCTACCTGACCTTTTGAGATGTGGGGGGTGGCCTCCGTGGTAAGAACTGTGTTGCTGGGCGCGTCTTCAAAGAAAGAAAGCGGAGAGGACGATTAATCCCTGATACTGACACTTGAATTCCGGCGGGTAACCTCGAACATCAGTGGGAGGATATAATTCTCCTGAGCAGCGAATGCCAGCGAGCGCTATAGGATCGTTGAATGCCAGCAGCCTCCTCAGGTATTGGACTGAGACGGACTTGGAGCCGCTCCCAGCGGGCTGGATTCAGAGGCGTTACCCGTGGGGCGGAACTGTTTACAGTTGCCATTCTCCGCTCGCTGCCATGTACTGTTGGGGTCTCGGTTGTTCTTCTGTCCATTTACCGCCTCGCACTGTAAGTTCTCGGGGTCTTTTTTTCTCTCGTGCTTTGTAGAGTTTTCCGTGCCTAAACTAGTTGAGTGCAAGCGGCTTCGCGGGTCACTTTCCGCTCAGCGACCGCATCTCGGTGGGAAAATGAGAGCACTTCTGATCGGCAATTTGAAAATTAAACTCAAGGACTGACGTTTAGTCGAAAACGAACATCCTGTCTCGCTTATGTAATTTACGTCATACAACAACAATTTCTACCCTGATTCACGTTACATAAAGCATATTAAACAGAATGATACTATCGTTACTTTGGAGGGACCCAGCTGAGCTATTGAATTCATATAGAACAACGCTGTCGGTCCCATCCCACCGTTCTTTTATCCAATTATTTTCCCTCGAGTGCTTGTCCAACTAACTTTTTAAAGCCCGGTCTATTTCCACGTTCGTTACAGCCAGTCAGCACCAGAGCAAAGCCACTTAATTTTTGTGAAGATGTTATTTTTTTCTTCCATTAGATTATCTTTTTCCCATCACTTTTCTGGAACTTTCAACATTTTCTTTTGGAGATAGCTCTCCACTTTCTCAACTGAGTTTTGTGCACCTCCACAAAATCTTTGGTCCAAAAAGCCCAGCCTTGTCTTTCCTCATTCAACATCAGAAAGTTCCCTTTCCAAGCACATCCCATCGGCACTGTAAATCTTATCATTGATTCAGGGTCAAATTCTTGTTATCTGATGGAACATTGACTAGTGGTTCAAGATTGTATCTCATTGCCACATTTTCACGTGACATCCCATGAATATTAAACTCAAATCTCCGAAATGTATCACAGGTCATCCCAATGTTTTCACCACCACTGGATTATTGAGCTAAATGCCTCCAATACTAAATAATATAGGTGTTGCCCACTGCTTAATATAGTTCTGCCATTGTTAACTTCACAGGTAAAGTTTGTGATTGACTTGGTGTTAAGACATTGGAACAGGTGGGTTTAAGATTTGGGATAGATGGGGACGGGATAAGACGTTGAGAGTCAGTTAAGGTTACCCTGCCCTCTGGGTGGGGAAGGGAATATACAGGTTAACGAATCTAAAGGTGGGGAGGGGAATCTATATGTTGAAGAGATACGCCATTTTAGCTAGAGACACAAGAAAATGCAGGTGGTTGAATCTTGAGCAACCACAAAGTGCTGGAAGAACTCAACAAGTCAGGTGGCATATTTGGAGAGAATGGATAGGTGCCCTTTGGGCATTTAACTGGGTTCCTGCTTCCATGTCTTAATTAAGGTGCTCCAGACTTAAAGGGTTGAAATGTTCATACCAAATTCATTATCAATTATTAAGCTGAGGATTGATGGCCCATGCAATAAGGCAGAGAACTTGGTGTTTGATTCACAGTTTTAAATCAATATTATGAGCACCTACGGCAATTTGCATTTTTATAGCATATAAAATGTAGAAAATATGCCATGATGGTAAACAATCTTTAATTAAAGGCATTCATTCCACATGGGGGGGAAAAGAGACATTCAGCCCTACATTATGGGTTTAGGGACTGCTTGGGGTGGGGAAAAGAGATGGCTTCGGGAAGGGATTCTAGAGCATCGGCATCAGAAGGCTTGGCCACTAGTATTAGAGCAAAGGAAGTCTTGCACATGCGGATTAGAGTCAGGAAAATAATTTGTGGCAGGTTCCAAACACAATGATTCCAGTATTAATCTAGAATCTGGCCTGTGGCATGTGAAAGTTATTACAGAATGTAAGTCTGACTGCTAGTAATCTGTCTGGCATTCCTTTCAATAGGATAATGCAGAAACAATTTTTGATTTCTTTATTTCTTCCATTGTCAAACATCAACTTGCACATTATGCACAATGATTTGTTTGAGGCAAATAAAATAATTGGCCAAATAACCTGTCAAATTGTGAGTTGTCTTCACCTTCCCCTCAGGCAATGTGATAGGCATGAGGGCAACACCTTGTTTTCCTCCTGACTTGCAGTATGCAGCAGCTGTTTGAAAACTCATTTTTGATAAGTCATGGAGTGATACACCATGGAAATGGGCACCGTCCCAACTTGCCCTCACCAGCCAACATGTCCCTTCTACACTAGTCCCACCTCCCTGCGTTTGGTACATATCCCTCCAAGCCTGTCCTATCCATGTACCTGTCCAACTGTTTCTTAACTGTCTCAACTACCTCCTCTGGCAGCTTGTTCCATACACCCACCACCCTTTGTGTGAAAAAGTTACTCCCTCAGATTACTCTTAAATCTTTTCCCCTTAAACCTATGTACTCTGGTCATGGCGTTAAATCACTGGATGAGCAGCCGGGATATTATTCCATGAATTCCTTGGATTTTGCTCGAGAAGATCCTTTGACTGTGTCCTGGTGATTTGCCTCTTGCTGTCTTCATGAGCTTGGGGCTGCTTCACACCTGCAGTTTCCCAAGTATGGCGTTGCAGTTAGGAAGGTATCTATTGAGGAAACGGGGAATGAGTCCATTGATAACAATGATTTATAACACACAAAGTTTAGAGGTACAAATTCCATCCAGTCTGTGCTGAGTTAGCATCCATCACTTGGCCTTGGCAGCTCAGGACAAATGTCTGGTGCCTGTGGTGACTCCTGCTGGCGTACATAGCATCACATGAAGCATAAGCTTGTCTCGTTGATGGATAACCAGCATTACTCACTGACGCGCACTACATTCAGTGTAAGGCATGACTCGCAGGGAACAAAAAAATGTTTAGGAGAAGACCAGAGTCATGTAGCAAACTAGTCCAAAATGTGGGCTATTGATGAGAGGTAGAGCCACTGGAAAATTATTCTAAGATTACTGTCTCTGCCATTCAATCATGGCTGATCTATCTCTCCCTCCTAACCCCATTCCCTGCCTGCTCTCCATCACCCCAGACATCTGTACTGATCAAGAATCTGTCTATCTCTGCCATTAAAATATCCATTGAATTTGCCTCCACAGCCTTCTGTGGCAAAGAACTCCACAGATTTACCACCCTCTGACTAGAGGGTCTTCCCAGCGCAAAAAGACAAAGGTTAGCAAAGGTAGGCAATGTTTACTGTGATTACTGGTGCCATTCATGGGTTCAGGATCGCTCTGTCTGGCTTTTCAGAGAATATTGTCTGGTCTGTCCTCGCAAATTGAGGTCGGCTGGTTGGGATGTGAGGCGGAATTTATTGCCCACAGAGTGATTTCTACAGCTCTGAAAATGCACATCTTAATCGTGCCTCTCTGATGTGATCCGCTCAGTGCAATGGTTACACAATGTTGGCGTTGAGGAGACTGGGAGTGCAGAGCCGAGTGTTGATAATAGACAGATAGGGATGAATACTTCTAACTCGAAACCCATGGAATGGATGTGAATGCTGGTAACTGAGAAAGGAGAGGTAAAGCGAGTGAAAGGCAAACAATAGGCCAGCTCAAAATCACCAGTTATCTGGTGGAAGATTGTGGATGTAATCGCGTTGTTGTTTGGTTAAGCCTGAGCCAGGACCCTTGAGTCCTGTCGGTACGGTGATCGTGGAGAGAACTGATGTGTTTATGTCTGTTCCTCTGTAGAGCGACTGCCTTGATCCTGGATGCACAATGCTGATGCTCTTTGACAGATGGTACAATAACTCAGTGACATCACTTAGAGCAAAAAGCTTAGTATAAAAGGCGGTGTACAGCCAGACATCCGGTAGACCAGAGCTTGTGCTGAATTCCACTTCATCGTGCAGGACGGCATTGGGATATTCTGCCAATAATGTGAAGTCGTCGTGTCATCTTCTCGGGAAGAACATTTGGAATTGCACGCTGCCCTCATTTGAAGCAAGTATAATTCTTTCCCCATGCTGGATATGATTATTCGACTGAACAGATTAACTCCTAGTTACTTCCGATTATTACAGGTGAGTAAAACTTAATTAAAATTGGGAACGTGCAGGGGAGGAAGCAAGACCACTTTTGGTCAAATTTAGATCAGAATGCAAAGAATCAATGGCGTAAACCTCAGCAGTATTTGTACAGTAATATGTGAAGTGGCAGAAAGAGACAATGAGGAGAATGCAGTGGATGTAATGTATTTGTATTTCAAATGTCATTGACCGTGCTAGTGCATTGTAGACGCATGATTAAATTCAGAGCATGTGAGATTCAGATAAATAACAGGATGAATGGTAAACTGGTTATGAAGCTCTGTTTTAACATGTTGTACCAGTCTGAAAAACTACCTTAATACCTAACTCATAACAGTTTTGTAGCCAACTATTACCTGGTATTTGTCCACAAAGATTGGTGGCGGGATCATTCCTCTCCTTAATTTATAGAAATGATTTAGATTCTGAAATACGAAGTAGAATTTCAAAATTTACAGATAATATCATATTTTGCTTTTAGCTAATAGTAAGGTTGACATCAATAAATGTGAGCATGGAA
Organism: Amblyraja radiata; assembly: GCF_010909765.2. Lineage (NCBI taxonomy): Eukaryota > Metazoa > Chordata > Chondrichthyes > Rajiformes > Rajidae > Amblyraja > Amblyraja radiata. The sequence continues at coordinate 10,727,283 of NC_045982.1, read as the reverse complement.
TTAGCATTCGAATTTTAATGATTTTGTAGTACATTTGGTAGGAAGGGACATTTGTTTATTTGGAAAATAAATATCCAAATGGAGTAGAGGAATTGAGGGAACTGTAGCGACTGATCTGTAATTCACTACGCTCAGCAAGTTAACAATCTTAATAATGAATCACTTGAACCGTTTCTAGGAAAGGAACAGCATAGTTATGTTAAATTCTGGTTAATAATTTAAAACTGTTTCGAGACGTTGGAGAGAGTACAAAAAGAGTTGTAAACGTAATGCTAGAAATGACAGATTATAATGATCTGAAATGATTTAAATGGCTGGTGCTTTTTTTTAAGAAAAGAAAAATCTAAAAGGTGACCCAATAGAGATAATTTATATAATGACATCTTTGGGAGGGCGAGATATAGAAAAAAGTTTCCAACCAAATCTATGGGTTTTGAATTAATGGCAGCCATTACGTCCAATAAGCAATCCAGAAGAACTTTCTTTACTCAATGTGTTCAAAATGGGGAACTTGCCACCGCGTTAGATGTCGAGGAGATTGGCATAAAATGTCAAGTGCTAACGGGAGAAAAGAATGGAAGAGTAAACTGATAATGTGAAATGGGGTGAGGGCAGGCCAGTGTGGACCAAAGCACCAGCTTACACCAGTCGGGCTAAATGATCTGTATTGCAGACAGATTTGCAGCTGGTGATTTGACTGATATAATGGTCATTATTCACAGATTAATTTGTATTAACTGATGAGATCCTCTTAGGGATAAGAATTACATTTTCTCTCCATTTCAATCATTTAAAAGTAAGATTGGATGGACATACCTGAGACTATTGTGCATTGCTGATGAAACTGGGGAGTGTTTTTATGGCAGCACTATGCAATACTCAACCTTCACACAGGGACATCATTGAGGAATCCAATCCACTGATTGGAACAGCACAGTCCCTCCTGATCTTGTCTGCATCTGGTACAAGGCCAGAGGGAGCGACTGTTTACAGTCCCCACCTTTGGACATTGAGGCTAACATCAATAACATTATTGTGATCCTTTTTGCGATATGCCAGTTCATCCGAGACCCGGAATTGAACCATAAATAGTGGGGATTTTGGCCATTGTGCTTACGACGGTCCGCTTGCAAAGTTCCTCTTCAAATTCAAAAGAATTCCCAAGGAACAAGTTTGGGATGTACATTTGCCAGCCACACCCATGTGAAGATTGGACACTGAAATGAGACACTGTGTTTAAGACGGAACTGCAGATGCTGGAAAATCGAAGGTAGACAAAAGTGCTGGAGAAACTCAGCGGGTGCAGCAGCATCTATGGAGCGAAGGAAATAGGCAACGTTTCGGGCCGAAACCCTTCTTTGGTTTGTTTGCATCTCCCATGGTACAGCACCCAGCTCAGGTCAGAGTGGGGGAGGGGTGAAGGGAGAGGAAATATGGACCACCTAAATTTAAGGTGGGGTTGCATAGGAAGATAGACTTTGGCAGGATGCAGGGGCTGGAATGGAGGTGATGTGTGGGGAACACGGAGGGAATGACTGAAGTGAAGTTCATTATCACGATTCTTTGACCACTCTGAAGTGACAGCTGGATGTTTTTGTCCTTTCATTCACATTCCTACTCTGGGTGGATTAGAATCAGCAGGTCTTATGTAAGAGGCAGAATTAAATATTGAAACCAAAGCCATAAACGGCATCAGTGCTCTGCTGAGTTTTAACTCTTTTGCTGCTAAGCTCAATGTTTGTTATTATTCCTACCAAGGTTCCAGTGAATATATTAGAACATCGGAGAATGTAGCATCTAATAGTCCAGAATGTAATTGTGGGTTTCCGCCGGGTGTCCCGGTTTTCTCCCACATCCCAAAGATGTGTTGGTTTGTATGTTAATTGGTCTCTAAAATTTCCCCCAATGTGCAGGAAGTGGCTGTGAAAGTGGAATTATATAGAACTTGAGTGAACAGGTGTTTGATGGTCAGCATGAATTCACTGGGCCGAACAGCCTTCTTCCATGCTGTATCTCTAAACTAACCTAATTTCTACATATCTGTGAGCTGGCCATTCCCTCAATTCCCATTCACTATCAAGCTACGAGAATAGCCTTCACTCAGTTAGGTGCCCTAATACTGCATGAAGTATGTTACTGCTAAATGAGATATGATTGAAGTGTCACAATCTATGTTGAATAAGATGTAGGTTCAGCAGAACCAGCACAAGGTTCATTTACCTCCTGCAACACAATGTTAGATACAGAGCATCTATATGGCCCCAGAATCAAATCAACCCACAGCTCTGTTGTCTTATAATTTCCAGTTGAGAATAATGACCAGAAACCAGAAGGGTCTGTGATCATTCAAATTAGTAACAATGCTGGATCCCAATACATGAGTGCAGGAGCCCAGGCTGGCTATGTATTTCTGTGTGAGAAGGAACTGCAGTTGCTCGTTTAAACCAAAGATACGCTGGAGTAACTCAGCGGGACAGGCAGCATCTCTGGAGAGAAGGAATGGGTGACTTTTCGGGTCGAGACCCTTCTTTAGACTGGTTAGGGATAAGGGAAGTGAGAGATATAGACAAGGAAGTGGAGAGATAAAGAACAATGAATGAAAGATACGCAAAATGTAATGATGATAAAGGAAACAGGCCATTGTTAGCTGTTTGGAGGGTGAAACTGAGAAGCTAGTGCGAATTGGGTAGGGAAGGGATAGAGAGAGAGAGAGAAGGAATGCCGGGGCTACCTGAATGCCGGGGCTACCTGAATTCATGCCACTGGGCTGTAAGTTGCCCAAGCGAAATATGTGATGCCGCGTGGTGTTGGACTCTGCATCATGGAGACTGTGGGTCTGGTGCTGAGCCTGGAACTCAGGTGAGGTGACGGTTCCGGCCCGCTGGTGTGTGGGTGGAGAGGCGAGGGTCGGCGGAGTCGCTGGTGGAGGCCCGCGAGGGGCTGGAGTAGAGATATGGGTCGGCGGCAGCAACATCGGTGGCCCTGGGGTGACAGTGAAGATCGGCGACCATCCAGTCTGAAGAAGGGTCTCGACACTTGTGTGCCTATGTATTTCTACTTGGCTTCTATCTAAAGTTGCCATAATCTTTCGGAATCCAGTTCACAAATTGAGAGCCTTGGACAAAACTATGTGAGCAGGTTCCGTAAGCCAAGCGGGTTTGTGTGACATTTCAGTGTAGGTTATCTATTCAATAATTCCCTAATTACAAAAAAGGAAATGATATACCTTAAAGGGCCTGTCCCACTGTACGTGGTAATTCAAGAGTTCCCCCGAGTTTTCCCCTGATTCGAACTCGGAGAATGTCCGTAGCGGGTCCGTAGGAGTTCGTGGATGTCTCGAAGCGGCTTGTCCGAGTAAAATGTAACCATTTTTTTCATCACGAGTATTTTTTTACTCGTGGATATATTTCACAGTGTTGAAAAAACGTCACGAGTTTACCGGATTTCCTGGGTACCTACCGTTACTCGTACGAGCCGCTATGGGACATCCACGAACTCCTACGGACCCGCTATGGACACTCTCTGAGTTCGAATAAGGGGAAAACGCGGGAGAACTCTTGAATTACCTCGTACAGTGGGACAGGCCCTTAACTAATTAGGACCCTTTACAGTTGTCTCAGAACCATTAGTGACAAGGTTGGATTATTGATAGCAGAATCAATGCTGGTTCAGAGATTATAGGGGAATCAGACCAGCAAAATGGTGCAGGTCAAACATAGGTGAAGGATGGGAGGTATTTATTTAAAACACAGGATGTGTACACAACCCTTAGCAAAAATTATATCCATCCATAACTAGGAACAGATTTTTAAATATGAGGCTTTAACATGGAAGGGAAGGGTAAGAGGGAAATGGTATTAAAAACTGTGATCAGTTAAAAGGAAGATTAACAGGAAAGTCAAAAGGAAAAAGGAATTATTTTGTACTTGAAGAGAAAATAAAGTTAAGCTCTCTTGACAAAATCAGAAATGCTGGACGCTCTCAGCAGGTCAGGCAGCATTAGTAGGAAAGATAAAGTCAATATTTTGGGTCAAGGATACTTGGTTTAAGAATCTTTCCTCTGTATGATAGGCCTGCCACATCATCGGTTAAAATGGATGAAAGAATCTTGCCTTTCTTAGCCGAGGCACGGAATATTGCAGCAGAGAAGTCACTGAAATCACCGGCCAGGCCATAGCTAGAGTACTCTGTGTGGTCACTAGAATATGAGAAGATGCTAGAGCACCAGGGGACACCCATCCAATGTTACTATGGTGAAGCATTTAGTTATGAGGTGAGATTTGTTACACTAGGTTTGTCTCTGGGACAAAGAGGCAATGGGGAGATTTAATAAATCTATAAGATTAAGTGTGGCCTATATAAGTGGGCTGGAAAAACCCAGTTAACTCACTGAGTAAGTCAACAAACTAAGAGACACAAATTTAAGATAATTGGAATGAGGATCAGAGAGAAATTGCGGAATAAGACTGTGGTAAAGGTTTGGAACCCAATGCCTCAAAGAGTGGGCCATAGTTCCAATCACGTTTTAAAGGTAATTTGACAGGCGTTTGTAGAGCCAGATTTTAGATGGAAATGGATTGAGAGAAATGGTTGAAGAGTGAGATTTAGCCCAAATGGTTATGTTTTGGCCAGCATACAAATAAAGTGTGTCAAATGAATTCCTTCTGTGCTATATTTTCACATTCTATGATGGGTGGAGAGCAGAAGGTGGATGTGAGGGGGGCACAACCGGAACATAAATTTCATCAGAAAATGTTTATATTAAAAAATTGATGTGCTGAAAGTTGAAAAAGGTTCAGCAGACGAGAATACTGAGAGACTTTTAAGGAGAGGGAAGTCGGAGAGGTTCCAACCACACTTTAAAAATTGGTGAGCTATTCAGGTCAGGAAGGGGGTGAGGGATTAATAAGGAATTGAAGTCAATTGTATTCACTGGTGTGTTTTTGATTTGCACAGATGCAGCTTGCGGGTGAGGCCGTGGTCCACAGTACTGACCGACTCATCAACCTATCTGCGCTGCTCCTTGCCATGATGGGGGTTGGTCTGTCTTCCTATAGTGTTAGGAGGATGACCGTGAAAAGAGACTCTCCGACAAGCAGCTGAAACCGTTACAGACTAGGGGACAAGGACCCAAGCAGACAATCTGCAACAACATGTATACTGGACCGATACCCACGTAACATGGCTCCTTTGTGGTATTCTGTACAGATAGAGGGGAAAAACCAGGGAAATTGCTGAGAAAGCGAATGACTGATGCAGCTTCAGAATGGGATCAGTGGCACAATGAGAGTCTTTCATGTGGACTTGATAAGTGAGAGAATGTTGATGACGTCCAGTGGAAGGTCTCACTGCAAGAAATCACTTAAAGTCATTGTTTTAACAGCAAGTTGCAAACTCAAGAAGTGTTTGACGTCATTTGTAATAAGGACTCTGAGACCTGTGTGTCCGAACAATTGTGATTTAAGGGCGTACCAATGTAGTGCATCAACTTGTTCAGGCCTTGGTTCGATCTGAGCACTTCAGCTCCCTGTATGCTGTATCCTGGATTTACATATTTTTTCTACAGTGTTTACGAATGGTTCAAAATATAATGGTCAAAGTGTGGAGAATGGATGCAGTATCAATGGGGGGTGAGCCTAATGAGCAGGGGCTTCCCTGCTACCACTGGTACATCACAGTAAGAGATGGGCATTCATGGACAATGAAGAGATTCACATTTGCTCATTTCTCTGTGTTATTTTCAATGGAAGTCCAGCTCGAAATTGTGAGACAAGCCATTCACACCTCAACAGCCGACTCAAACATGCTCTTCGTTGTAGTGTTCTCATGTCTGAGTAAAGATGCTACTGCAGTTGTACAGGGCCCTGGTGAGACCGTACCTGGAGTATTGTGTGCAATTTTGGCCTCCTAATTTGAGGAAGGACATTATTGCTATTGAGAGAGTACAGCGAAGATTCACCAGGTTAATTGGCGGGACTGACGTATGATGGATTGGGCTTGTGTTCACTGGAATTTAGAAGGATTCCCTCCCTTCACCACCTCCAGTTTAAATTCCAGTTGGAATATTTTGGAGGACCAAGTAACCAAGAACCAAGATGAAAGGGGATGTTATAAACATATGACATTCTTAGAGGATTGGACAGGAAAAATGTTCCCGATGTTGGGGGAGTCCAGAACCAGGGGTAGGCCATTTAGGACTGAGATGAAGAGAAACTTTTTCACCCAGAGAGTTGTGAATCTGTGGAATTTTTTTGCCACAGAAGGCAGTGGAGGCCAGTTCAGTGGATGGTTTCATGAGAGTTAGATTTAGCTCTTAGGGTCATGGGAATCAAGGGAAATGGGGAAAAATCCGGAACGGGTTACTGATTTTGGATGATCAGCCATGATCACATTGAATGGCAGTGCTGGCTCTCAGGGCCGAATGGCCTACTCCAGCACTTATTTTCTATGTTTCTCTGCCATCATTGCTGAATTCAATTTGGCTGGAGATTTGAATACGTATAAAAATAAGTTAATTCAAATACTTCACTGTCCCCTGAACTGCCCGGACACACACTTCCAATAACGTCCAAGCTTGAATTATAATAATGAACAAACAAAGATCAGATGTGTTGGTGCCAGGATCTTAACAATTACAACAAAAGCAAATATCACAAAAATGAACTCATTAAAATCATTGACTGTGGGATTAGGAATGTATGTTCTGCCAGCAGACACACCTCACCTTCTCATAGTTACTGTCATGTTCAGCAGTTTGGATTAGCGTCCAATATGTACAAGGGCCAGCGGGCAGCTGTCTCGACCGTTTCCAGTGGCACTAAAATGCGAGTTACATAAGGGCTGACGTTACAAGCTTTTCCTTTATGTAAGTACAGCCCCAAGCCTGGAGCTGCCCTACATACGCTTCAGAGAGCATTGTGTTTCAAACCAACCAACAGATGTGACAGTCAGAATGTTCCTCTGGGAGGAAACTTGTTAGATACAGTGCAATGCACTTCATTCCTGGACTGCATTTCAGGCTGGACTGCATTTCAGGCTTGTTCAGTCAGGGCTTGTTTGCTAACACAACCTCCTTTGAGGCTAAAAGAGTCTCAACCCGTACACTTCATGCTCATTTTGAGCTACCGAAATTGAAACATTACAAACCTGATTTCTGGCCGTGGAAAGCCCACTATATTGAGATTATTGCACAGTTTTCAATTAGGACTGAGTCGAGGTTAATTCCCTCAAATCAAAAATGTTACTTTGTGGTTTTGATGCCCCAGACAGTCCTGAAATAAGACCTAGACTAGAGTGCGTTGAGAGTACATAAGATGCCCAAATACACTGAGCAAAGGAATCAAACAAAGATTGGAAAGTAGACAAAAATGCTGGAGAAACTCAGCGGGTGAGGCAGCATTTATGGAACGAAGGAATAGGTGACATTTCAGGTCGGGACCCTTCTCAGTCTGAAGAAGGGTCTTAACCCGAAACGTCACCTATTCCTTCGCTCCATAGATGCTGCCTCACCAGTTGAGTTTCTCCAGCATTTTTGTCTACCTTCGATTTTTCCAGCATCTGCAGTTCCTTCTTAAACAAAGATAGGAAGAGCACCTGCCTTCTGTCCACAGGGCCTGATCCTAAGCTTCTTGTTGCATGGTATGTTAATTCTCAATCCCACTCCCGTTCAGATTTATCTTTCTGCAGCCTCCCCAATGCCTCAGTGAGGCCCAACGTGAACTAGAAGAACAATATCCTGTCTTGTGTCTGGGCATGATCATTGCATTTATTAAATTTAAGGTAAACTGTTCTCCCATCACCTTTGTTTCTATAAACGTTGTTTCTATAAACTGTCTTGCTAATGATCCTTATTGGTTGAACTACCTTAACCTAAACTATATAGTCTTCTGAGTCTGAACAGTCCTGAATTGAAACATTGTCTGTCCATTTCTTTCCACTGATGCTGCCTGACCCACTGAGTTCCAACAAACATTATGTTTTTTTTACTTGGGAATCCAGCATTTATAGTTTCTTGTGTCTCTATATAGTCTTCTATCTAACTCTTACCTCCAAACTTTGCATCAAAGATTCTTCCTCTGGTTCTGAGGAAGAGTATCTGGTCTCAAAGGTTAACTAGTTATCTTTCCACAGATGCTGCTTGGCTTGCTGAATTCTTCCAGCATTTCTATTTTGCTTCCTACAAGAACTCTGTTTGAGTGAGATGAGTGCATAGTCAGAGTTACCTGGATTTGTGGCTCCTATCCTATCTCATAGGACCACTTCTGAGTCCTTCTCTTGTATTTACACTGAGGTCTGAAGCTTCCTCAATGGGAAGGTACTGAAAGCAATGAGACTCATGGCCATTTTCTGGAGAGATGATATTTGCACTCGCATCTTGCAAACACTTGGAATGAAGCATAGTATTAAACAAATCTTTCAAACCTGGTTGAAGTTTGACGTTCGCATAGATCTGCAGGACTTCCAATGAACCCATAAATGTCCTTCGATGCTGCCTGTGATACCTTAATCTTCTGTTCATCAGTCTTCTGTGGATAAGTCACTCCAAATTATCTATCATGTTGATTGTTGCATTTAAAATGTCTGTGCTGCTTTGATGTGATATTAATGTGTGAGTTAATATTGTGGCTTGTGATCCTATGGCTATGATTTCCAATCCAGCTGATGCAAAATGGCAAATTAAAGTTCTCTTCACACCCAGTTACTGCGAAGGAAACAATGACAAAAGGGGGTGAGTGATGACTTTCTGAGTTTGGAAAATTCAGAATCTGTGCTGTTTGACTCTGTTTGACTCATGAACTGTATTTTACCAAAGCTCTCTGGATCACCTATCTTCCCAAACCATGCTCACCAAAGGCAGTGGGGAAGAGGTGCAGGCATTGCACAGGTTATCCTGAAGCTGTTCTCGTAAGTTGTTTCTCAGGCAATACAAGAAATCAAAGGGATTGAAACTAGTTGCCACTGGAAACCTTGCAGTAATTGGGGCTGTGTTTCAGAGAATCATAGTCATTAATGTAAAGGAGGTCATTTGACCTATCATGCCAAAAAAGGACCTTCATGTTTGTCTCTCAATCCATAGCCTTATAAGTAATGGCTCTTCAAGTGCTCGTTAAGTTATCCTCTAAATATGATGAAAGTTTCAAACTCCACCACTCTCTCAAGAAAAGAAAGCAATATGTCTTCAATTAGTTCCTATCAATTATCTTCAATCTATGCCCCTAATGGTTAACACCCTTCTACTGAGCAAAGTGGTTCATTTTGTTCACCCCATCTCTACCTCTCACTAATGTATCCAGCTCAATTTTATTTCTCTTTAATTTCCTTTGATTCAAGGAAAATAACCCGATAAGCTGCTCAGAATTTAAACTTTCCAGTTCTGGCAACAAACTGCAAATCTCCTCTGCACCCTCGAGTGCAATTGCATCTTTCCTTCCTGTCGTGACCAAAACTATTCATTTTATTCTAGCTGAAGCCTATCTAGCATTTTTATTGCTTCCAACATAACTGGTTTGGTCTTGGTGAATAAAAATATTCCCCATGTCTTCTTATTTATTTTAGCTACCTGTCCTACTACATTCATAGGTCAATGGACATTCACCTCTAGATCGTTCAGTTCCACTAAGTTTTCCCGAATCCACCACTTATTGTGTATTCCCTGGCCTTGTTTGTCCTCTTTAAACACATTACATTTTTCTGATAATTTGAATCTCATTTGCCACATTTATGCCTGTCTAACAAGTCCATTAATTCTGTGGAGCCTTGCTGGACAGTTTTAAAGTAAGCTATTCACCCCTATTCTCCATTTTCTCTCTGTTAAATTATTGCCTTCTATGTCATGAGTGTGTGAAATAATCTTTTATATGGCAGCTTATTGAAAATCTTTTTGAAATGCATATATACAACATCCACTGTTTCTCAAAGGTAGACAAAAGTGCTGGAGAAACTCGGCAGATGCAGCAGCATCTATGGAGGGAAGGAAATAGGCAACGTTTCGGGCCGAAACCCTTCTTCAGAAGGGTTCAGAACCTCAGTCTGAAGAAGGGTTTCAGCCCGAAACGTTGCCTATTTCCTTTGCTCCATAGATGCTGCTGCACCCACTGAGTTTCTCCAGCACTTTTGTCTACCTTCGATTTTCCAGCATCTGCAGTTCCTTCTTAAACACTTAATCCACTGTTTCTCCTTTATCCATCCTGCCAATTTTATCAACATGTCATAGTCTTACTGCGTGGAAACAGACCCTTTGGCCCAACTTGCCCATACCGTCCAATATGTCCTATCTACACCAGTCCCACCAGCCTGCGTTTGGCCTATATCCCTCTAAACTTGTTCTATCCATAGTATTGTTTCTTGATTAGTGCAGGTGTCAGAGGTTATGGGGAGAAGGCAGGAGAATGGGGTTAGGAGGGAAATAGATCAGAGATAGATTGAATGTCGGAGTAGACTTGATGGGCCGAATGTCCTAATTCTACTATTCCTTATGACCTTATGTACTCCAATGAATTTGCTAAACATGATTATCTTTAATTATAACAAAATTGACGCTGCACTATTTTCTGAGTGACCCGTGTGACTTCCTTAATAATGGACTCCGTTATTTCCCTAAATGACAGACCCTGACCTAATTGGCTTCCATGGTTCAGTGCTTTTTTTCTCATTCCTTTCTGGAATAGAGGTATTACATTTGTACTTTCCTAATTCACTGAGAGCTTTCCATAATCTAACGTGTTTTGAACATGATTATCACTGATGGTCAGCAATGACAGCATCTCTGAGGGAGCTCAACCTCCCTCAAGGTGACACCATTTGTGCTCACACCTCTGCCATTCTTACTCATTGCCTAAGATGGAATAGTAGGACTGGGCATTGAAGCAGTAGGGCAGGCAAAGAGCAATAGAGGAATGCTCAAACGTCCTTAGTGATGAGATGAATCTTTGTATTGATTAGATGTATTGAATTGTTTGGTTGTGCATCCTGTTCTCATTCCATGCACAAAAGGATAGATCAAGTTGATTTCCCATGGTATTGATAGATGATCAGCACCAATGGGATGAATATGGGAACACAAGGGAACAAGGATACATATTTCCACATTAGGTTGGTGTGACATCTTCCACGTGTGAGAGGATCAAAGTGGTGGTTGCCTTGGCTTCAGGGTGGTAGAGGTTGAGACTTCACCATGTGCTGTCGAGGAACCTTTGATGAATGGTAGACACACACTTTGTTCTAAATGTGCTCAAACCTTTTCAATGTTTTTGAACGTACTCAGATTACACAAAAATACAACTACAAAACTACAAACATCTTCCATACCAAAGGCTTGGGACCTTGCCGATAGTGAGGTGCCTTTGCAAAGTCAGCCGATAAATACCTTGCTGCAATATATGCACCCTCCAAAATGCCCTAGCAATAGTAACTAAGTGCCATCTCTGATCCTCCGGATTTTGTTTATGGGAACTGTGCAATAGTAATGCTGTTTGAATGCCAATGGGAAATGGTTGGAGATTAGTGATGGGGGAATGAATTGGTTGGAGATAAGGGGGGTGTGCATACATAGAGTGTTGGGTGTGTGTATTCATGCATATATGAATGGTGTGTGCATGTGTGTGGAAGTAATGACTTTTATGATAATGGTTTATGTGTGTGTGTACATAAGTATAGCAATTCAAATAAAGGAATGATGGTATAATTATGGGGGTGGTCTGCTATGTATGTGTATATATATATATAATATATATATATATATTTATACATATATATATATATATATATATATATTATATATATGTATACATATATATATATATATGTGTGTGTGTGTGTATATATGTGTGTATGAGAGAGGGAGATTTACATATATGTTGGGATGAAGTAACCATAGTATCTGTTCTACAACAGTAGTATAATTTCCACTACTCTGTATTTCAACTCCCTTGAGATGAAGGTTAACATGTCAGCAGACGGTTTCATTCTTATTTTAACTATTATGGATTGTTTATTGTGTGCTGGCCATTTGTTAAATAGAAAGAGTAAATGGCGCCGTCTCCTGGTAGATAATGTTAAAATCACATTACATGGGCAGTCATATGAAATTAACTTCTTGTGTCATATTTTAACACTTAGACATGACATCACTCATGCCTCGTTAAAATGCAAGTCACAAATCTAAGAAACACATTAAGGGTTCTTCTTCTGAGAGTCTATCCGGGTTGAGGATGACTTGTTTCCACTTCTGTTCTGAGGAGTGGAATATGCTTATGAATTATTTTTTATAATGTTGGATTGTCATCACATGGGTTTAATAAAAAGAGGCCTTGATCCAATGATATGGAGGTTCAAAAAGATGAGACGCATTTTGACTACAAAGTACAGAGACTGTGCCTGTTCCAGTTGCACTTTGACAACTGTAAAAGTTGAGAGTTGCTGCCTGTCCCCCTGAGTTACTCCAGCAATTGGTGTCTATCTGAACTTTTACAATGTTATATAAATATTATTACTGTTGTTATATTGTTAATGCTCTAACTATATAGATTATTTGCTACTGTTTCTTTATCACTACTGTCTCTGTAATTACAATATATATACATTATATTACACATAACAAATTAAAACATCTAAAGCACTTTGTAGAAGTATTATTAAATAAAATGTGTAGGCAGGAACTGCAGATGGTGTTTACACCGAAGATAGACACAAAATGCTGAAGTAACTCAGCGGGACAGGCAGCATCTCTGGAGAGAAGGAATGGGTGACATTTTGGGTCGAGACCCTTCTTCTGACTGTTTCAGACTACTATCAAGAGATGCTGCCATTCCCACTGAGTTACTCCAGCATAATGTGTCTGTTTATCTATATTAAATCAAATTTGTCTGAATAGAGTATCCGACCCAAGTTTTGGGCAGAGCTCTTGAAAGGCGACCCCCGAAAGGGAGAAAGAGAGACTGAGAGATGGAAACTAAAGATGGGCAGATTCCAGAGCCTCAGCCCTACACTCTGAAGGTACAGCTGCCACAATGGTGTAATCACTTTGGGGCATGTATGGAGGCCAGAAATGGAGCAACATGGAAGGTTGTACATCCAGAAGAAGTTACAGATACAGAGAGAGGTGAGAAGCATAGATGATTTGGAAAGAAATGGGAAGTGAATTTTAATACTGAAGTACTGTGCACACTGAGAGCCAACATTAGAATGAGAGGAATGGGTGAACTGTACTGCTGTTGTGTTGGTTAGTTAATGGCAGCAGAGGTTTGGCTGAGCTCCAGGTTTATAGAGGGGTCAAGGTGGAAGGGTGGTCAAAGCAGTCCTTGAGTAGATAAACCTAGGAGGAACAAATGCATGGATAGGAGGTTTTAGTAACAGATGCAGTAAAGTAAGGCCCAGGATGAGCAAAGTTTTGGATGTGAATAAGAAAAACTTCCTTGAAACTACATGGGTTATTCACCATATCATGATTGGTGTCTGATCATATTCCTGTGAACACAGGAGCGTGAAGACTTTTATAAAAGGCTTCTTCTATTGCTGTTCACCTTACTGTTGTTTCTTCATGGCTAATCCGTATTTTAAATGTTTCAAATCAATTTTAATTCAAGTGGCCTTCCCCTACCTTGTTCTCTAACATGCCCCAATTAGTTTAGTTTAGTGATACAGCACGGAAACGGGACCTTCGCCCCACCAAGTCCACGCTGAGTTCTGTTATCCCACTTTCTCATCTACTCCCTACACACAAAGGGCAATTTACAGAGGCCAATGAACCTGCACATCTTTTTGGGATGTGGGACGAAACCGGACACCCAGAGGATACCCACGCGGGCACAGGGAAAATGTGAAACTTCGCACAGACAGCACCCAAGGTCAGGATTATACCCGGACCTCTGGCGCAGTTTTTGCAGCATCCCCATCAGCGGTGCCACTGTGCCACTCTTTACCAACCTTACAAGGTATCTGAGTTTCTTTATTTCATGCATTCTTGATATTAATCACACCCATGCAGTGGATGCCTGGATGTCTGGGCAGCAGTCGTACAGAGGGTGCTGGAAATACTCAGCGGGACAAGTACTGTTCTGTCGCAAGAAAAGCAGAAATATTTCAGGCCATCGACCCTTCATTAAAACAAGAGAAGTGAGAAAACAAGTGTTTATATTTTTGTTCTCACTTCATAAAAGCCTTCCTGACCTGCTGAGCTTTTCTGCCATTTTCTTTTCAATTTCAGTTTACTTGTTTGTAGTTTTTTGATTTTCGATTAGGCTGCTTTAATTTCCTCCTCTTCCTAGTATATTTCTCCCACACCTCATCAACATCAGCTTCTGGATGTTCCATCCACCTTTCCCTTCATCAAAAATCAATGTGCTGGAGGAAGCCAGCAGGTCAGTCAGCATCTGTGGAGGGAAATGGTTTGTCTGAAGAAGGCTCCTGACCCAAATCGTTGTCTGTCTGTCCATTTTCCTCTGCAGATGCTGTCTGGCCTGCTGAGTTCCTCCAGCACTTTGTTTTTTTGCTCAAGTTACCAGCATTTGCAGTTTTCTTCTATCTGCTTTCGCTTCGTGATCACTTTAACAGTTGCTGCATCTTTAGGAGCCAACATACAGGCAGTGTTTCTTTAAGAGATCCCGGGATTGTTCAAAACAAATCAGTAATCTGCATATACTCTTCTTAAATTATTCCTTGGCTTTCACAAGTCTCCTTTCATTCTTGTAAATTAACCCTCAACAGATCTGCATTCTGACAGTTTGGATGTGTACTTCTGTAGGACTAAGCTGCTTCTCCCTCTCTCACTCCATCACCTAATAAAACCAAGAAGCAATGTTAAGGTAAGGAATAGGAGGTTTGGAGGGGACCTGATAATGTTTTTAAATCTAGAAGTGAATATGGAACACATTGCAGGTGAAAATGTTGGAAAGCAGAGACTATTACATTATTTAGGAAGTAACTAAATAAGCATTTGAATAAACAAGACATAAAGGTTATGGATCAAAGGCTGCAAAATTGATTTTATATAGATGGGCACTCGATGGTAGGTATGACGATGGCAGGCTGTAGGCCTTGCTTCTGTGCTGGATGAACATGCCATTTTTCACACTTTAATGTTCTGATTTCCTGACATTTTTCTTCAATTATCATGGGACTTTTTCGTTTGTTTGTGGCTTCTGTACATTCCCACCCTTCACTGAAGTCAGTCTGCCTCCCCCTGGGTCTTTTCAAGGTCAGACTAGAGGTCCTGGTTTGCTTATTCCATGGGTATGACGTGTGCACTGGTGATTATTGTGCGTTGGTTGCATATTTTGAGTGCACGGAGGATCATGAGGAGTCACTGAGGCAAGAGAGCAGCTCATTCTTGATTGCAAAGCTCTCACATGAAGGCAGTATTTGCCCTTCTTCTGCCTTGTCCTTTGTGTTGGCTGCTTGCTGTTTATCATGTATCCCTCAGGGTGACGATAACGATAATGGATGGGATTTATATAGCGCCTTTCTAATACTCAAGGCGCTTTACATCGCATTATTCATTCACTCCTCAGTCACACTCGGTGGTGGTAAGCTACTTCTGTAGCCACAGCTGCCCTGGGGCAGACTGACGGAAGCGTGGCTGCCATTCTGCGCCTACGGCCCCTCCGACCACCACCAATCACTCACACACATTCACACACAGGCAAAGGTGGGTGAAGTGTCTTGCCCAAGGACACAACGACAGTATGCACTCCAAGCGGGATTCGAACCGGCTACCTTCCGGTCGCCAGCCGAACACTTAGCCCATTGTGCCATCTGTCGTTCCAATGACAAAGTGTCTGAGTTTCCACAGCATGATGGCAGAGTATCGTTCAGGTCTGACACCGAGAATCCTGATATTCCAGGTCCTGAACTTCATACTGTGGTATGGAAGTGGTCTGCCTGAGTTCTCTTAGCATGTGCTGCCAATTGTAGCTACCAGATGGTTTGACAAAGTGAAGCACTGAGCCAGTGGCAAAGACACAAACCACTTGCTTCTGAGCTGTATGACTAGATGGCCTTCATCTTTCATGCAATTAACTTTTATGTTCTGATATATTTCCTGGTATTTTTCTTCAGTTAGCAAGGAGGTAGAGGCAAAGTTATCTACAGAGGTATCCTTTTCCTGTCATAATGCTTGGAGTATGGTCTTGTCATTAAACAACAGCCCTGTTTCACCAGAAAGACGAGCACAAGATCTTGGCATCTGTTCGATTGCACGATCATTCAAACGACAGAACACAAGGATGTCTACATCATCTACATTGTGGTACATTAAAGCCTCCTCATGAGACAACATGCAGCGTGAAACCAATGGGAAAAATACATTATAGGGGGTCGCAGACAAGTTATGTGAAGAGGGCAGAAAAAAATGTATGTTTATGAAGTGTGAGATTTTCTACTGAGCAACCAAAGAAAGATAAACTGTGGAGTAACAAAGGAATTTGAAATTCCAGGTACCTAATCATCAAATTTTGTGGGGTTTTATTTGAGACGGCCAAGAACCTAAAAGCTGGTAAGTGGTGTTTCAGTTGTACAGAATGTTAGTCAGTATCCCCTTTGGGAAATCAATCCGTGGGAGAACGGGCCAAACTCACTGGGGTCTGGGAAAGGATGAACCACCTCAAATGTAGCTTAAGTTTAAATGCATGAGATCGACAACTGTTGATTGGTATTGTTCTAATAAAGACTGGAAACAATAAAAGGCGATGAATGCCCTTTACCTATGGGTTTGTCTGAGTAAGTTTGTGTGCCTACTTCTCTTATTCTTTCTTGCATTGTGTGTGGAGAATAAACTTCCAGCCACCCCCAAAAAAAGACCCTTTTATTCCTACTGTCTGCTTCCTGTCTCTCAGCCAATTTTCAACCCATGCAAGTACATTACTGCTAATTCCATGTGCTTTAATTTTGCACAGCAATGTTTTATGTGGGATTTCAATCAAAGGAGTTTTACAAATCAAAATTTATCACATCCACTGGTTCTCGCTTATCTATTCTACCAGTTACATCCTCAAAAATCTTCTGTGAATTTGTTATTTTGCATTGATCCATGCTGATTTTGTTTCATACTCCTGACATTTTCTAAATACCCTCTCCTCACATCCTATAGTATAGACTAACATTTCCCCTCCTAGTGATGTTGGGTTAACCCTGTTTTTACTCCTTTTTTAAATAGTTATGCTCCATTGCCATTGCACAATCTGCAGGAGCCATTCCATGATCTCTGGAATTTTTAAAGATGATAACTAATGCATCCACTATTTCCAAGGCAACCTTTTTAATTCCCCATCAAATTATCAAGCCATGGGGATTTATTGGCTTTTGGTCCCATTAATTGCTCCACCACTAATACATTTTACTTTCAGCTTATTTCTTTAATTCCTTTTTTTCTTTAGACTCTTTGTTTTCAAGCATTTCTGGGATGTTATCCGTGTCCCCTGCATGAAAGCAGAATCCAAATATTTGTTTAGTTGTTCCATTATGTCTTTGTTACCCATTATAAATGTCCCATTTACTGACTATAAGGGACCTATATTTCTCTTCATTAATCTTTTAATCTTACTTACTCATGAAAGATTTTCCAGTCGACATTTATGTTCCTTGAAAGTTTATTCTCGTGTTCTTTGGTTGCTTGTTCTTGTTCAATGCCTGATGGATTCGAAACTGCTCCCAATACTTAGCCTTGTTATTTTTATTGGCAATAATAAAGGACTCTTTGTTGGACCCAATATTAAACTTGTTTTGTTACCCATGGTTGGGTCACTTTTCCTTTTGTGCTTTTGCACCATGAGTAATACATACCTGTTGCAGTTCCTGCATTCAATCCATGACCTTCATACATTGCCCATCCATTGCCATGCCACTCAATGAAGCTTTCATATCTGTCATTGCCAACACACTCCTCATGTCTCCAATGTTTCTATTATTCTAAAATGAACCTAGTCCTGAACCACCTGACTTCTTTCATAATGAAGCATTGTATCATGTTAAAGAAGGAACTGCAGATGCTGGAAAATCGAAGGTACACAAAAATGCTGGAGAAACTCAGCAGGTGAGGCAGCATCTATGGAGCGAAGGAAATAGCCAATGTTTCGGGTCAAGACCCTTCTTCAGACTGATATGAGGGTGGGGGGGACGGGAAGAAGAAAGGTAGAGGCGGAGACAGTGGGCTGAGGGAGAGCTGAGAAGGGGAAGAGAAAGCAGGGACTACCTGAAATTAGAGAAGTCAATGTTCCTACCACTGGGGTGTAAACTGCCCAAGAAAATTTGAGGTGCTGTTCCTCCAATTTACGGTGGTCCTCACTCTGGCCATGGAGGAGGCCCAGGACAGAAAGGTCGGATTTGGAATGGGAGGGGGAGTTGAAGTGCTGAGCCACCGGGAGATCAGGTAGGTTAATGCAAACCAAGCGGAGGTGTTCGGCGAAGCGATCGCCAAGCCTACGCTTGGTCTCACCGATGTAGAGCAGCTGACACCTAGGGCAGCGGATGCAATAGATGAGGTTGGAGGAGGTGCAGGTGAACCTCTGCCGCACCTGGAAAGACTGCTTGGGTCCTTGGATGGAGTCAAGGGGGTAGGTAAAGCGACAAGTTTTCTTGCGGTTGCAAGTGCCAGGGGAGGGGGTGGGAAGGGTGGGAAGGGACGAATTGACCAGGGAGTTACGGAGGGAGCGGTCTCTGTGGAAAGCAGACAGGGGAGGAGATAGGAAGATGTGGCCAGTGGTGGGATCCCGTTGGAGGTGGCGAAAATGTCGGAGGATTATTTGTTGTATGTGACGGCTGGTAGGGTGGAAGGTGAGGACAAGGGGGACTCTGCCCTTGTAATGAGCGGGGGGGGATGGGGAGTGAGAGCAGAGTTACGGGGTATAGAAGGGACCCTGGTGAGAGCCTCATCTATAATAGAAGAGTGGAACCCCATTCCCTGAAGAATGAGGTCATCTCCAATGCCCTGGTGTGGAACACCTCATCCTGGGTGCAGATGCGGCATAGACGGAGGAATTGGGAGTAGGGGATGGAGTCCTTACAGGAAGCAGGGTGGGAAGAAGTGTAGTCCAGATAGCCATCGGAGTCAATGGGTTTATAGTGGATGTCAGTCAGTAGTCTATCACCTGCGATGGAGATAGTGAGGTCTAGAAATGGTAGGGAAATGTCAGAAATGGTCCAGGTTATGTGATTTATTCGCTTTTAATTCTGGAAGATGGTACTATGATTATTAGGTTAAGTCATATTATTGCCATATAATGGTAAAAGTAATTGTCAAGACGCTGGAAAACATGGGCCACCTCCCATATCTGGGAAGTAGTCTCTCAGCAAAGGTAGACATCCATGTTAAAGTTCACCACCACCCTTTGAAGATCAAGATCCCAAGCCCAGCACAAAAATATTGGTCTACCCAGCAGCAGTGATCCCAACTTCCAGGATGTGAACCAAATACATCAAGCAACTCAAGGCATAGGAAAGCTCCCACTAATGCTGCCCTTGCAAAGTCCTCCATATCCGCAGGAACGTCAGTGTCCTCTCTCAGACCAACAGCTTCAGCTTGGAACAGAATCTCTATTTTGAGCACTGTCATGGGAAGACATCATAAGGTGGGTATGAGAACATATTGCAAAAAATTCAAGAAACCTTCTTGAAAAATCAACTCCTGGGATTCATTGAACAATGACTGCAAAAGTGGAAAGGGAGCATTCAGGATGGCATTGAGAATGTTAGAAGTGCACAGAAGCCCGCACTAATGGCAGAAGGAGCAGATTACTTCCCAGCCAAACTGCTCAGAACCTTCTGCTCCACCTGTAGCTAATTCTGCAGGTCCCACACAGGCCTCGTCAGTCACCCACAGAACTGGAGTGGAACCAAGTCATCCTCAATCTCAAGGAAGCATCTAAAGAAACAATATGTACATTAATGCGAGTACTGTTTTAATTTTGGCAGAATCACCATTACCTTCCACAACCAGAGAGCAGTGCTGAACTACTATTTACCTCTTTGATTTACCCTCGGACTATCCTTGATCGGACGTTGCTGGCTTTACCTTGCTCTAAACGTTATTTCCTTATCAAGTATCTGTGCACTGTAAATGTATCGATTGTAATCATGTATTGTCTCTCTGCTGACTGGTGAGCACGTTATAGCCCTGTCCCACAGTACGAGTTCATTCCAAGAGCTCTCCCGAGTTTAAAAAAAATCAAGCTCGTGGTAAGCACGGAGAATGAACGTAGTGGGTGCGTCGGAGCTCGGAGACGTCTCTTAGCGGCTCGTTACGCTAACGGCAGGTACTCGGGAAGACTCGCTAACGGCAGGTAAGCACGGGAAGACTCGTGAAGATTTTTCAACACCTTGAAAAATGTTCACGAGAGCCCCGAGTACCGACGAGTGGCCATTACCGTAAATCTCCGAGTTCGTATCAGGGCAAACTCGGGAGAGCTCTTGGAATGAACTCATACCGTGGGACAGGGCTTTAACAAAAGCGATTCACTGTACCTCGGTACACAGGACAATAAACTAAACTAAACTTGCTGTGCTATGATGCACATAACATGGTTTGGAAATTGACTGCCATAATTGTAATAATATGCTTCTTTGGGAAACATTTAAAGCATTTGTACGAGGAGCATTAATTTCTTCCCAATCATTTTTTAATAAAGAGAATAGGGCCAAACAAAAGAAACTGGAAATGGAAATAAAGCAATTAGACACAGAAAATGCAGCAGCACCATCCACGATAAAACACAATAAAATTGCAGTATTGAAATATAAATTAAACAAGATTTATTCAGACCAAGTTATAAAACTTTATCAACATACAAAACAATTAAATTTTGAATTTGGTGACAAACCACAAAAACTATTAGCGCGTCAACTTCGCAAATTGGACGGGGAAAAAACAATATACAAAATTAGAACAGATAAGGGAGAAACATTAACATTGCCTAAAGATATTAATGATAGATTTCTACAATACTATCAAAAATTGTATTCATCTAAAATAACAGAACAATCAACGGGAATGGAAACATTTTTACAGAATTGTAAGTTTGCGGGTCTAGATCAGAAAGAGAGAGAATTGCTAGGGGCTGAAATTACGATAAAAGACATTGAAGAATCAATAAAGTCCTTAAAAAACGGAAAGTCGGCAGGACCCGATGGTCTAAATTCGGAATTTTATAAAAAATTTTATGACTTGCTTTCCCCACGCCTACAGACAATGTACGAATATGATTATACTCAACAGAAACTCCCAGAAACTCTAAATGAATCAACAATCATACTTATACCAAAAACGGACAAGGATCTTGAAGACCCAGGTTCATACAGAGCTATAGCCCTCTTAAATACTGATCAGAAAATATTAACTAAGATTCTATCTAATAGATTGAGCTTAGTGATCAGTAAATTAATACATCCTGACCAAACAGGGTTTATCCCCAAACGGTATTCATTTTTTAATCTGAGAAGATTATTTAATATTATATACTCCAATAGAATCCCCAACGCAGAGCTAGCAATTATCTCGTTAGATGCTGAAAAAGCATTTGACCAGGTAGAATGGCCATATTTATTTTCGGTGATGGAAAAATTTCAACTAGGAGAGAAGTACTGTACATGGGTTAAATTGTTATATTCTAACCCAACAGCTAGAATATTAACAAACAAAATGTTATCAACTAAATTTAATCTCTCTAGAGGCTGTAGACAAGGATGCTCACTATCACCACTATTATTTGCTCTTGCAATCGAACCCCTAGCAGAAAGCGTTAGAAACCATCCAGGAATATTTGGATACAATACTAGAGACACAAGGAATAAAATCTCCTTATATGCAGATGATATATTAATATATATTACAAAATTAGAAACTAGTATTCCAAACCTATTAAATCTAATAACTCAATTTGGTCAGTTTTCGGGATATAGAATCAATTGGAATAAAAGCGAAATCATGCCAATAACAAAATTCAATTTACATACAATACAACAATCCCCTTTTAAAATAGTTAAAGATAAATTTAAATACTTAGGAATTTGGGTAACTAAGACATATACCTCTTTATTTAAACTAAATTTCCCACCCTTACTGAATAAACTACATAAGAATATTCAATACTGGAAAACACTCCCCATTTCAATGCTTGGGAGAATTAATGCTATAAAAATGATTTTTTACCGCAACTACTGTACCTACTTCAATTAATTCCGATATATATCCCAAAAACTTTTTTCAAAAAAGTCGACTCCATTGTTACAAGTTTTGTCTGGGATTATAAGAATCATAGAATAAGTAAAAAACATTTATGTAAATCAAAGATAAATGGAGGTCTGGCTTTGCCAAATTTCTTATTTTATTTTTGGGCAGTCCATATTAAAAACATGAATTTTTGGCTGGAAGAAATGGACCAACAACCAGATTGGCTAATGATGGAAAAGGAAGACTGTATACCTTTTGAAATTGGACCGATCATATTTGCCCCCACAAAACTGCACAAAAAAACCTATAAAGAAAACCCCATAATACATAGTGGAATACGAATTTGGAAACAAATAAAAAAAGATTTAAAATTGAATAATATACCACTCTGCCTTCCCATTGTAAATAATCCTTTGTTCAAATCATCCTTTATGGACAAAGGTTTCACACAATGGAAAAATCATGGAATCAAAAATATAGGACATCTTTATGGGAAAGGTACTTTTCTTTCATTTCAAGAGTTACAACTGAATTATGGATTGCACTCAAATAATTTTTTCAGATATCTACAAATTAGAGATTATGTTAAATCTAATACACAAGTTTACAGGAATAGGGAATCAGAAATTCTTGATGAATGTCTGAACAAGCATCCTAATACTGAAAAACTAATAGCTTATATTTATAACACCCTACTAAATAACGAGGTACCACCGACCGAACTACATAGATACAAATGGGAAATTGAAATAGGTCATCCTATCACGAAAGATATGTGGGACGAAAGTTTACAACAAATACATCAATGTTCATTAAATGCCAGACATATTTTAATACAATTCAAGGTCTTACATAGACTACACTTCTCTAAAATAAAACTAAATAGAATCTTCCCACAAATCTCTCCTATTTGTGATAAATGTCTACATTTAGAGGCTAATTTAACACATACTTTTGCAAACTGTATCAAACTTAAACATTTCTGGACAGATATTTTTGAAATAACTTCAAAAGTTATTAATACAAAACTGGACCCAGACACAAAATTAATAATACTTGGAATATCAGAACAAAGCTTAACACTCACAACAAACCAAAGAAACTTCCTCAATTACAGTATAATAACCGGAAAAAAATTAATATTAAAATTTTGGAAAGGCCCTACAACCCCCACAATCAAAATGTGGATTACGGAAATGTCGGAGACCCTATACTTAGAAAGAATTAGACTTGTCTTAATGGACAAACAAGATCTTTTCCATAAAATTTGGGCTCCATTCATTAACTATCTGAAGGGATAGACTGGCACAGCACGAGGACCCAGCTGAAACTTGAACTCAGGAACAGATGAAAAACTATACTCTATACTTTATAACCTACGAACCTATCTCCATTGATGTATCACAGGTAACCCATTCCACCTCCCTTGTTTTTCTGTTGTGTTTTTTTTTTGCTTTCTTTTTTATTTGTAACTTTCTACCCTCTTTTTCTCGCTTTCTATAAAAAATAAAAATACTAGAAGCAGAAGTAATTGATAATGGAAAATTTTAATAATGTATGACTGATGTATATGAAAAGTTTTTTTTTTCTACTATAATATGTAACTACATTGTATAATATGTCTACTTCTAATAAATAAATTAAAAAAAAAAAAAAAATAATTGTAATATTTCCTTATGTCATAGAAACCATTCAGCTGGATTAGAACAATTCCATCAATGACATTCTCCTAGTTATTTTGCTATAACTTATTCTCCCCCTCAAGTCCATTAACACCCCCATCTGATTGTCCTACTCTCTACCTATATTAAGAGCAATTACAGTAGCCAATTAATCTACCAATGCATCTTTGGGATGTGGTAGGAAATTGGAGACATCCCGGGGAAATCCATGCCACACACACACACACACACACAAACAAACTGCAGTAGAGGTATGGATCGAATCCAGGTTGTTGCAGCAATGAGTACCTGTGGCACCTCTGTGCCACCATTGCAACAGCGGTGTAATAGGCAGATGTTTTCCTGGTCAAGAACATAAAAATATATTAAATAGGAGGTTCTGCCTTTCATTCAATATAATCATGACTAATCCTCCATCACAAATACCATATTCCTGCCCTCCTCACACACTCTTTGATGCCTTTTCTATTTATCACCTTCATAAACCTGGTTGGTGACCTGGTCTCGATGGCCATCTCATTAGAAAATTCTTCCTTCTCTAAATGTTTTGCTATGTATCTTGATTGTGACCCCCTATGCTCCAACCAAAGACAGCAACCTCCCAGCAACCAGTCTGTCTAACTGTGTCAGAATTTTGTACAAAACACTCCGCAGAAGGGAAATGATTTTTTTTTTCATTCCATCCTCCGTTTTTAACCCATTTATTCTCTTTCTCTCACATCCTCTGGTGAGCATTTAAAATCTCGGGGTCAATTAGTTTCCTTGCATGTTTCCACTTACCTGCAGGTGGCCTCCATGAGCTACTTTTCTCCATTTGATCCGGGGCTTGTTCGACATATATGGACGCACGCACATCGGAAATACTAGAGCAGTCAGCATAAAAATCTACAGACAAACCCAGAAGTAATAGCTGTTCATCAGCCAGCCTTTTACTGGGACCAGCCTTCTATTTCCAGCCTGTATTTAAAACAATACCAATCAACATATGTCGATCTCATGCATTTAAACTCAAGCTACATTTGAATTGGTTCATCCTTTCCCATGCACCACAGGGTGTTGGGCCCTTTCTCCCACAGTTCTGATGCTCCAATACTGACTAATGTTCACTGCACTGCTGTTAGGTTCTTATTCCTCTGAAATAGAATCCAAGAATTTAGGTGATTTATTCATCTGGGATTCCAAACCTCTTTATTCCTCCACACCTTATAATTTAATGTTGTTTATTTTTCGCGTGTCCTCAGTACAAAACCTCACACATTAACACGTTGAACTTTTTATGCCGCATTTAAATAATGTGCTTGTACACCTTTTAGTCTCCTCCCCACCCCCTTTGATAAATCTTATATCTTATGGTATTTTGTACCATAATGTCATCAGGAGAGTTTGATCTGCAGGTTTAGTTCTTCCACAATGTTTAATCTATATATTGAAGAGCTAATACAGGTCCCTGGGGAATCATCTTGCCAATATCCAAATCCCTGGCTCCTATTCTTAAATAATTATCAGCTCATTAAACGATTTATCTTTAAGTCTCCATTTTGCTGTTTATTCCGAGTGCTCTGGAAATCCACTTTGAGTATCTCTCAAGATTTGAGTATCTCTCTAAATGTTGGTATAAGGCTGTATTTTTCTGCCCATTGTGTAGAGTTGGTTACTGTGTGTGGATCCAGGGGGCAGCATTTTGCTAGATCACATTTCACAGACGAACGGTACGTCTGCAATTACCAGCGTACAGCATTTCTCAAAAAAGAGGACACAGACCACACTGTCTTTGTCTCGTTCAATGTCCAATATTCCTGGCTATATCTCCCCATATTTTATATTCAATGTCCAATTTCTTACAACAGCTTTTCATAACCGACTCCCTCCTGCAATGGAGAGTGAAGGTCAGTCAGCAATGTTAGACTCTATCTGGCCAACAGTACTTTCCCTGTATTACCATCACAACTAAAACGACCTCCTCATTCTTTGGGGTCTGCGACTAATAATCTACCATTCTCCCCTGACCTTAAACCATCCAATCTTGACATGAGTAGGATTGAAGCGGTGTAGTGGTTGTTACTAGCTCAATAATCCAGAGGCCCAGAAAACAATATAAATTTCAATACAGTTAATTAAATAATCTGGAATTTAAAAAACATTAGTCGCAGCAATTCTGACCACGAGGCAAGTGGATTGATGTAAAAATGCATCTGGTTCAACAATAATTTTAAGCAAAGGAAATCTGCTGCATTTACTTGGTCTGGCCCCTATAAATCTGGACCCTTAACTCTTAGTTGTCTGATGAAAAGACCTAGGAAACATATTGTATGAATTAGTTATGCTACACTTTAAAACTGGATGAACTATCCATAAATAAATTCAGCCAAGGCAGAGCAGTCCCAGCCAAATCAATCTTGCAGGAACCTCCTCATGAACCTCTGGAGATCAGCATGGTCGCAGTTATAAGCCGTGACAAGATTCATCAAATAACAGTTTGATGTTGTCATATCCACTTATTCAAACGTGATAACTAATGTGCCAGAATCCTCCGTCACATTATCTGGTTATGTTCTGTCCCACCAGTTGGACACAACCGCCGAAGGCTGCAATGCTGTAGAATACAGCAGGAAAACGCTAATCCCGTTGCAAAATACTGTCTCTTGGTCCTTTGTAATCATGAGGCATTAGGTCAACTGAGGGTGTGGAACACTCTCCTGTTTATTGCCTATAGTTCTTCTCTAGCTTGAATCCTAGTAGGATTTCATCAATTACTCCCAACACCCACTCCTCGTCGATCTACCAGTGCACACAGCTCTGTCCATGCTGGCATTAGTGGGAGTGACATCCCTAATCCTGTTTTCATTATAAAAAACACAAAGTAATGGAGTACCACAGCTGGTCAGCCAGCATCACTGGAGAACATGGATAGATGACGTCTCTGGTCGGTACTCTTCTTCAGATGATTGTGAGTGGGGGAGTCGGGAGAAAGCTGGAAGAGATGAGGGGCTGAACAAAGCCTGGCAAGTGATAGGTAGATATAGATGAGGGGGGGGGGGGGGGGGGGGGGGGGGTTAATAGGCAGATGGTTGGACAAAGGCCAGAGATGGAAAAGACAAAAGGTATGAGATATGGATTGAAGAATTGTGAATTATGAAGCCAGAGGAAGGAATGTTGGGGGAAGGGGAGAAATGGATATGAGTCCAGATAAGGTAGAGGGAAGAGTGGGGGAGGAAAGGAAGGATTGGAAAAAAAAGGGGGGGGGGGGGGGGGGGGGGGGGTTGGTTGGTTAGTCACATAAATTGGAGCTGTCGAGTCGTAAGCTATCCAAGGGGAATATGAGATGCTGTTCCTCCAATTTGCATGTAGCCTCACTCTGGCAATGGAGGAGGCCTAGGACTGAAAGGGAAAGGGAAAATGAGTTAAAATGGTTAGCAACTATGAGATGCAGTGGGCCTTGGTGGACCAAGTGCTTGGTGAAATGTTCTTTGAGTCTACACTTGGTCTCACTGATGTACAGGAGTCCAGATCAGAACACTTCCATATCGGAACACTGGATGCAGTAGATAGGGTTAGAGGAGGTGCACATGAACCTCTGACTCGCCTGTAAGACTGTGGGAGAGGAAGTACAGAGATTGGTGTAACATCGCCTGTAGTTTCAGGGGAAAGTATCTGTGGAGGGGGTTTGGGTGGGAAGGGACAAGTGAACCAAAGTTGAGGAGAGACTGGTCTCTGCGGAAGGCAGAAAGGTGTGGGGATGGAATGATGTGACAGATGGTGGGATCACGTTAATGTTGAATGCAGAGGCTGATGTTGGATGCAAAGGCTGGTGGGGTGAATGGTAAGGACCAGGGGAACTCTATCCTTGTTCTGTCTGGGGGAAGAGGGAGCAGTACTACAGGACACGGGAGATATGGGTGAGGGATTCAACTATGGTAGCAGAAGGGAAAGAGGACATCTTGGATCTCCTAGAATGGAAAGCCTAATCTTGGAAGTTGATGCTGCAGAGATGAACAAATTGAAAGTAGGGGTTAGCGTATTTGCAAGAAGCAGGGGAGGAGGCGATATAGTCCACTTAAATGTATGAGTCAGTGAGTTTGTAGCAAATGTCAATTGCCAGTCTGCCCCCTGTGATGGAAACATGGAGATCATGAAAGGGGAGAGAGGTGTCTGAGATAGTCCAAGTTAATTTGAGGGCAGGGTAGAAGTTTATGGTAAATTTAATGAAATCAACAAGTTCCTGGCGGGTGCAGGCGACAGCCCCAATGCAGTCACCGATGTAGTTTTATGTCTTCATTATGTTTTATGATACTACAATTATGCTAATTGATAGAGTGGGAACATACCTGATAGCTCAGAGCAGGAACTGAAGGGTCAAACTCAATTTACACAATTGAACGGGCTCAACTCTTTCAATAAGGGATTGTTGAGGGGTGACCTAAGCAATATTGAGTAAAGGGAAGACCAAAGCAAAAGGCTTTAAATGTAAGATCGTTACTAATAAAATCAATGGGGAAATCAGAATAAATATCTTTACCCAGCGAATGGTTACAGTGGATTATATGACTTTGAGGAAATGTGGCAAATTATTGAAGGAGAAGCTAAATAAATGCCAATTATATATGAACTGCAAGGAGGCTTAAAAGGAACATCAATACTGCAGTAGAAACTGTAGATGCTAGCTTATACCAAAGATGGACACAAAGTGCTGGAGTTACTCAACAGGTCAGGCAGCATCTCTGGAGAAAAAGGATGGGTGACATTCCGGGTCATGACCCTTCTTCAGACTGAAAGTAGGGGGTGGAAGGGGGAGTGAGGAGCTGGAGGCTGGAGAAAAGACACCGACCAATAGACGTACTAGGCACCACCCCGCCTGAGGTCATTTTTGGCTGGGTCTGACTGGTCCAGGTCTTTTCTTGCCACCAGCTCTTCACAACCCCTCTGCCCCCTCCCCCCACACCCCGCCCCCACCTCTACTTTAAGTCTGAAGAAGGGTCCCGACATGAAACGTTCTTTTTCTCCAAAGATGCTGCCTGACACGTGGAGTTACTTCAGCACGTTGCGTCTATAAATAGCACAGTGTTCTGTTAGGCTGAATGATCTGTTATAGATGTACGTTTTCCACTTGCTGATGCCCTCCTGGGATAAATAAAGTTCTATTGTATCTTTTCGTATCATAGAGAAGCCTTTCATTTTCTTGGCACTGACTTGCAATCTAGTGCCTTTGCAGAAGGCCTTTAACATCATTTTTTCCATCTCGTAGTGGTTGTTGCTGAGGGTCACAATGTTATCTGTAATATTCCATCTATAGTTCCTCCTTCACTCTGAAGACATGGACTATCATGTTACAAGGCGCTACAAATCCAAATAAAACAGATTCAAAGCAGACTTGCAGTTCCAAACTGGACTTCCATGAGGTACTGTCATCCCTTGGTCCAAACAAAAGTCCCTCAAGCCTGCTCATAAGGGCCCTCAGATCCATAACAATCTGGTTGACTCTAATTACCTCTGAAATATCCTAGCAATCCACTTAACTGAACAAAAATTGTTATGCAAAAGCTATAGTTAAAATATTTGGTAAATCACTCGATGAATCAATAATTCATCTTGAATACTGCGTGGAATAATCACTCTGGTTAGCAAGAGTACAGAATGCAATATGGGCGAAGACTTTCTAGAAAGCAGCAGTCGTAATAAAAATGGCTACATTATTCATATTCAGATAAGTTTATTGTCTTATACACCAGGGAGCAATAAAATTCCTAGTTCACCTATAGTTATGAAAGATGTACCTGCCAAAATGAACTTGCAGTAGGTTGATACTGTCCAACATAAGAACACTTAATTCACCAATCTAATTGTAACCCGCGACAATATTAGCAAGAGTGATCAACACTTGTGCCTTCCTGAGGAGACAGTATATAAGACATCAGATCTATGCATTTTTCCAACATGGTTATATGACAATATGCCCTAGACACCACATGTATCTTTAGCTGCCCAGTTTTGTGAAGTGGTTGTAATTGTATCACCTTCATATTCTCAGAGCATCTTTCAAACTTTCTGGACTCAAGAGATTGAAGATGCTGAAATCCTAATTCAGGGTCTCGACCCAAAATGTTAGCAATTCCATTTCCTTCACAGATGCTGCTCGGTCCTCTAAGTTCTGCCAGTGGTTTGATGTTTGCTTCAAACTTTCTATACTAGCTTTCCATTGTGATGGCTCTCTATGAATTTCACCTGCTTGGATGTAATCTATGATTGCCTAATTGATGCACCAGTGTGCTGAAATGTTATGGATGTATGTTTAACTCTTGCTGATCAGGTTGAAACTTTTCATTTTATTTTTATTTAACATTTATTCCAGTCCAGTGGCTTGCAGAAGGCCTGTAGGATCTCAATATTTTTGGCCATCCTAGAGTGGGAGTCAATAGGCAATAGGTGCAGGAGTAGGCCGTTCGGCCCTTCGAGCCAGCACCGCCATTCACTATGATCATGGCTGATCATCCACAATCAGTACCCCGTTCCTGCCTTCTCCCCATATCCCTTGCCTCCACTATCTTTATCTAACTCTCTTGAAAGAGAGTGGATGCATTGGTGATCATCTTCCAATGTTCTATAGATTCAGGATCAGTTCCTGTGGATTGGAGGGTAACTAATGTTATCCCACTTTTTAAGAAAGGCAGGAGAGAGAAAACAGGGAATTATAGACCAGTTAGCCTGACATCGGTGGTGGGGAAGATGCTGGAGTCAATTATTAAAGATGAAATAGCGGCATATATGGATAGCAGCCACAGGATCGGTCCGAGTCAGCATGGATTTACGATGGGGAAATCAAGTTGGCTAATCTTCTGGAATTTTTTAGGATGTAACTAGGAAAATAGACAAGGGAGAGCCAGTGGATGTAGTGTACCTGGACTTTCAGAAAGCATTTGATAACGTTCCAAATAGGAGATTAGTGGGAAAAATTAGAGCACATGGTATTGGGGGTAGGGTACTGACATGGATTGAAAATTGGTTGGCCGACAGGAAACAAAGTAGGGATTAACGGGTCCCTTTCAGAATGGCAGGCAGTGACTAGTGGGTACTGCAAGGCTCGGTGCTGGGACCGCAGCTATTTACAATATACATTAATGATTTAGATGAAGGGTAGTGCAGAACCAGGGGCCACAGTTTAAGAATAAGTGGTAGGCCATTTAGAACGGAGATGAGGAAAACCTTTTTCACCTAGAGTTGTTAATCTGTGGAATTCTCTGCCTCAGAAGGCAGTGGAGGCCGATTCTCTGGATGCTTTCAATAAAGAGTTAAATAGAGCTCTTAAAGATAGCAGAGTCAAGGGATATGGGGAGAAGGCAGGAACGTGATACTGATTGTGGATGATCAGCCATGATCACAATGAATTGCGATCTGGCTCGAAGGGCTGAATGGCCTATTCCTGCACCTATTGTCTTGTCTATAATAGTGTTGAGGTGAGAATTTCAGTATTTAGACAATGATGGGATCGCTACTATATGTACCTAAAATCAGGATGAGGTGTCCTTCTAAGTGAGAGAGATTGTAAGTTTGTGAAGTGCAACATTCACAGTAACCTAAGCAGGTAACCACAATGCATTTTGTTCATAGCACACTGCAGCCACTATGTGGCAGCAGATGAGGAAATGAAAGGTTAGGATGGGTAAATGGCATATAATAAAGTAGGATGCTTTGTCCTGGATGGTGTTGAGCTTTTTGAATGTTGTTGTAGATGCTGATATTACATGACTGAATCAAATTGCCTAAAGGCTGCTTCTGTGATTATGGGAATCTCAGGAAATTATCTACTCAGGACATCTGGCTGATCATGATTACAAATGATCAGCCTTGTATTGAGCACTCCAGTGCTGGGCTTGACATCTTTGAAAGTGAGCAAGTTGTTGAAGCCACCTTCTTCTTTCTGCTGCTTAATTGTATATCACCACTTATAATTAGTGTTATATATCAGTGTTATATCATATACTAGCTGTGGCATGACTAATCACTACATTGTGAGATTGCTTAGGTCTATCTGTTGCATGCTCTTCTTACTGTTTACTGCACATGTGGTGTAGCTTTGCCAAGTGTCATCTCATTTTCCCTTCTGCACTCCTCGTTGAACTAGAATTAATTCATCACCTCTAACCTTATTTGTTCCATTTGATGCTCCCGAAACGTGGTCTTCCAGCTGAGAGAGATGGTCATAAGGGATTGCTGTCAACTGACACATTCCAGACTGCAGGAGTTCATGTTGAAGATTGGTGTACATCAGTCACTGAAAGTAAGCATGCACGTACAGCAGGCAGTGAAGAAAGTAAATGGCATCTTGGCCTTTATAGCAAGAGGATTTGAGTACAGGAGCAAGGTCCTACTGCAGATGTATGGGGCCCTGGTGAGACCACACCTGGAATATTGTGTGCGGTTTTGGTCTCCTAATTTGAGGAAGGACATTCTTGCTATTGAGGGAGTGCAGCGTAGGTTCACTAGGTTAATTCCTGGGATGGCGGGAATGACAAACAATGGAAGAATGGGTCGACTGGGCTTATATTCACTGGAATTTAGGATGAGAGGGGAACATATAAAATTCTTAAGGGATTGGACAGGCTGGATGCAGGAAAAATGTTCCCGTTGTTGGGGGAGTCCAGAACCAGGGGCCACAGGTTAAGAATAAGGGGTAGGCCATTTAGGACTGAGATGAGGACATTTTTTTTCATGCAGAGAGTTGTGAATCTGTGGAATTCTCTGCCACAGAAGGTAGTGGAGGCCAATTCACTGGATGTTTTCAAGAGAGAGTTAGATATAGCTCTTAGGGCTAATGGAATCAAGGGATATGGGGAGAAAGCAGGAACGCGATACTGATTTTCGATGATCAGCCATGATCATATTGAATGGCGGTGCTGGCTCGAAGGGCCAAGTGGCCTACTCTAAATGCACCTAATTTCTATGTTTCTAACTTAAGGCCCTGTCCCACTTAGGCTATTTTTTAGGCGACAAGGCTGTCACCACATGGTCGCCGGGGTGTCGCTTGTATGGTCGTGAGTAGTTCCCTCAGTCGTCCAAAGAGTCGTAGTATCTTTCTGGTCGCCGCTGGATTTTCAACATGTTGAAAATTTTTCGGAGACAGTCGGCGACAGTGGGCTTGACGCCAATGAGCTTAGCATGACTTCTCCTGACGTAGGTGCTGTGGTAGTTGTCGCCAGGTTAACATAGGTTGTCACCAGGTGACGTAGTTTGTCACTGGTGCTGACTTAGGATTTTTGTTGTTGTTAAAGTAATGATTCTATTTCAAATTTTATGTCGAAGGAGGGTCCAGTCGGCGTTTTTTTGGCGACCTGCTATGACTATAACAGTCGTCTAAAAATAGCCTAAGTGGGACAGGCCCTTTAGGTAGTATCTGTGGACGCAAAGGGACAGCCAATGTTCCAGGTCAGGATGCTGCATCAGTACTGTGAGTGTAAAGGAGAGATCGCCAGTATAGAGAGGTAAAGGGAAGGCATAAGGTAGGAGCTGGCAAGCGATAGGTGGAACCGGTGAGGAGAGGTTGATGGGTAGATGAACCAGATGGGAGAGGGAGTGGTGGAGATCGCAACAGATGGGAAATGATCTGCATTAACAAAGAGCTGCAGATAATGGAATCTGATAGGAAAGGAAAGTGATGAGTGAAACCAGATCCACCCATCAATCTCCACGCTTTGTCCTGCCCACCCCCTTTTGCAGCTTTCTCATCCACCCACCACCACAATCAGTCTAAAAAAGGGTCCCAACATGAAACGTCCTCTGTCCGTGTTCTCCAGAGATGCTACCTATCCCGCTGAGTTACTCCAACACTTTTGAGTCTTTTTTTCAGGGTAGGATGCTGGGCAGATGGGAACAGTAGTGGGCGGAAGGGATTGGCGGCTGAGTGGGTTGAATGTGTGGGTGATGGCACCAGGTCGGGGAGGGGAGGGAAAAGTAACCTGTTAACAGGCGGCTGGAGGAGATTGTAAAGAAGGGAGAATGCGAGAGGAATTGGGTGGTTCAGGAGGAGATAATGGAACAGAGGGGCTGTGGTTTACCAGAAATTAGAGAATTCAATGTTCATCCCATTGAGTTTTATTGGAGAATTCAATGTTAATGCTGTTGTGATGTGGACCAAATGTAGACTGGGCGACCACTCTGCCGAGTACCTGTGCACCTATGCTCCCTCCACAGTGGCCATCTTGAACTGCGGGTTGCAAGCCATTTCAACTCCCCTCCTCATCACTGACCTGTTTATGGAATCTTTTACAGCCAGGCCATAACTCAATGTAACTGAGACAGAGAGGAACAGCATTACTTTCCCTTCTCCCACCTGCTTCCAACTATCACCCACACACCCGACCTACTCGGTCACCTATCTCCTTCCCTCCACCACCATCTCCACCCTTCCTTTCCCCACCTGACTCCATCTGCCTATCAACCTCTCCTATCTTGGATCACCCGATTGCTTACTAGCATCCACCTCATCCCACCCTTTCACTTCTTTAGACTGACTACTCTCTCTGTCATAGTCATAGAGTGATACAGTGTGGAAACAGGCCCTTCGGCCCAACTTGTCCACACCGACCAACATGTCCCAGCTTCAGTAGTCCCACCTGCCTACGCATGATCCATATCCCTCCAAACCTGTCCTATCCATGTACCTGTCTAACTGTTTCTTAAACTTTGGGATAGTCCCAGCCTCCACTACCTCATCTGGCAGCTTGTTCCATACACCCACCACCCTTTGTGTGAAAAAGCTACCCCTCAGAAACACAATTCAAGTCCAATTGGTAGAGCAAAGGGATATAGAGTGCAGAATATAGTTCTCAGCATTGTATCGCATCAGTTCTGTAGACAAAGTCCAATGTCTGCATAGTACCCTGGCATATGGAAGGACCATACAGATGCCTGATAACAGAGAGGGTGGAACTGTTCCTGAGTCTGGTAGTGTGTGATTTTGACCTTCTGTACTTTCTGCCCGATGTATGCAGGAAGAAGAAGGAATTACCCAATGTGGGACAAATCTTTGATTATGCTGGTTACTTTTCCAAGGCATCATGAAATGTTGATGGAGTCAATGGTAGGGAGTCTGTTCTGTGTGATGGACATCCACAAATCTCTGCAATTTCTCGCAGTCTTGAGCAGAGCTGTTTCCTTACAAAGCTGCGATACAACCTGTCAGTATGCTTTCTATGGTGCATCTGGAGAAGTCATTGGAGACATGCAAAACTTCTTCAAGTAGAAGCATTGAGGACTTCTTGGTTGTCGCATCAATATGGTTGGTCCATGGCAAATCGTTAGGAATTTTAACCAAGGAACTTGAGGCTCTCAACCATGTCTACTTCGGCACTATTGATGATAATCGGGGCACGTACTCAGCCACGCTTCCTGATAACTATCCTCTTCATCTTGCCTGCATTGAGGAGAGCTGGGTTGTCCAGACACCATGTTACTACGTTCTCCATCTCCTCCTGTACTCCGTCTCATCATTGTTTGTAATCATTATTGTGTCAAAATCCATCCTATTTTAATGTGAATGACAGGCTGAGACAAAAGGTGAATGGAAGAGAGTTTGTAGAGCTGAAGATGTACCTTTACACATTGATGGAAAAGTATGATGTTCAAAGCCAACTCCATTGGCATTAAGTGGGTTCAATGCATAGCAGACCAGATGCAAAACTGATATATTTCAAGATTCATATGTCTTTGACTTTAACAAGTCAAGTGGAGAAGGAAGTGGATAGGATTAAACAAAATGGTGATCTTGTGGAAGCTAATTGGTAAGTGGACCACACCAATACTGGCTGTGCCTGAAGCAGTTTGATAACTTGAATAGCAAGTGAACAAAATCCACTACCTATTTTCTAATATTGTACATAGAATTTGTAGTATCAAAGGAATTCATAAAATCAGATCACTACCATGCCCACATGCAATTGTATGTCAACAAAGATAGTCAGCAGTATCAAACTATCAATATGCAAGAAGAGCTCTAGTTATACACTAGTTACCCCTACATAATCAAGTATGTGTCCAAAGTTTTCAAAGCCACAGTGGATTGATTCTTGCAAGGAGTGGATCAACTCTTGTGTAACCAAGATGATCTGCTGATTTTGAAGGAAGTCCTCAGGAAATTACATGAGCATTATGTGAAGTTGAAGCAAAGCAAATGCGTATTTTCACAAGGTTTACACTTAGATTTGAATGTTAATGCCAATGGCCCACAACTCATGGAGGAAAATGTAGATCTTTTTGCTTTTCTGATTTGTTCTGGATCCTTTACTTAATTTTCTTTCTTTACCTGTTTTAATTTGCTCAGGATTTTCTACATCTTATGATGTCTCTGATCTGATTTCTTATAGAGCTGTAGAGCACAGAAATGAGGCCCCTCTACC
The DNA here is from genome assembly GCF_010909765.2 of Amblyraja radiata. Taxonomy (NCBI): domain Eukaryota; kingdom Metazoa; phylum Chordata; class Chondrichthyes; order Rajiformes; family Rajidae; genus Amblyraja; species Amblyraja radiata. Next base: position 10,691,059 of record NC_045982.1, on the reverse strand, counting down.
TATCATGTCCATGTCATCCTTTCTGCCCATCTACAGAAAACCCATTTGCCCGCATAAGGTCCATATCCTTTTGCCTTGCCTATTCATGCCTCTCTAAATGCCTCTTCTAGCAGTGTGTTCCAGATATCCACCATTCTCTGTGTAAAAACTTATCTTACAGATCTTTAAAATTCCTTCCATTCACCTATGTATCCTATATATCAGCAAGACAATAGAGCAGGCTCGCCAATCATTTCTCTGAACACCTCCGAACAATCTGCCTAGGCCTACGTGATCTCCCGGTTGCTAAACACTTTAACTCCCTATCCAATTCCCATACTGACCTCTGCGTCCTGAGCCTCCTCCACTGTCAGAGTGAGGCCCAATGCAAATTGGAGGAACAGCACCTCATATGTTGTTTGGGCAGCTTACAACCCAGCGGAATGAATATTGATTTTAAATTTTAACTTCAAGTAACCCTTGCTTTCCCTCTCTCTCCATCCCTCCCCATCCTAGTTCTCCAACTAGTTTTACTGTTCTCCTGATTAAATATTACTGATTGTATGCCGCGTTGTCACCTTCCCCATAGCTAACAATGAAGCATTCAACATTTCCTTATCATCATCTGCTTTGATCTGTTGTTTTCACACCTTACTCTTCCATATCTCTAGCCTCCCTCTTCCCCCAACTCTCAGCCTGATGAAGGGTCTCGACCCGAAACGTCATCCATACCTTCTCTCCAGAGATGCTGCCTGTCCCGCTGAGTTACCCCAGCATTTTGAGTCTATCTTCACCTTAAACCTATGTCAGCTTGCTTTGGATACTTCTTATTCTCGGCCCTCTATGCAGAACTTATTGTTTCTTCACACTTGTTTCCTCTGAGTTACCTGTACAGTGTCTCCCTTTTCTTGTTTGTTCTGTGCCATCCCCTCAGGTCATGTCATTTTTTGCCCTAGTTGGTCTTTCATCTCCTTAACTCTTGTGGTTTCTCTACTCTATTGTCTACTCTGTGCACTCTTGCCAGATCATGTTACTTGTCTGTTCTTGTTTGTCCTATATTTGTAAAATCTTGTTGCTTCTCAATACTGATTCACTTTGGATGGATCTGCAGATCTTGCATTTTCTTTGCAGTTATTTGCTCTGGGTCTTCATATCTCACTGTTTCTGTTTTTAGTTAGTTCTGGTTCCTTCCCTTCTACTTATTTGGTTGTTTCTGTTGTCTGGTTCGCTTTCCGATATCCTGTTAGATCTGGTTGTAGCTCTGAAAGTTAACAGTATTTAATGGACCATACCGTTTCTTTCAGGTCCTCTTTCCAGATCTTACTGTTCATCTATTTAATTTTCCCTTTGCTCCTCTCTTTAAATCTCTGCTGTTTTCCTGCTCTGGTTCATTCTTGATCTTCTCTACTGATTTATTCTTTCTGTCATCTAGTTTGCTCAGTGACTCTTGGATGGTCTTGTTCCTAATCAGCTCCAATCTGCTTGGGGTCCTTTAGACAGGTTTCTCATCTCTAGTTTGCAAAACCTGTTTCTGAAGATAGTTAATATTTTACCTCAGCACCACTTTCCTACACCAACCCACTATCCCCAGATCTCTTTAGTATTTAAAAACTCATCTACCTCTGTCTTGAGTCTACTCAGTCTGAAGAAGGCTCCTGACATGAAACATCACCTATCAATTTAACAGAGGTGCTTCCCACTCCAGCACTTTGTGTCCTTCCCTCTCGTCTAGTTTACACTGTGATCTCCCTCAGATCTTGCTGCTCTCATCTAGTTTATTTTGGATCCTATTAATTATGTTGCCTCTCACTTCTAGTTTGTGATTTTGTTGTTCCTTTATTCTAGTTTACTGTTCTTAAATTGTGTCATTGTTGTTTTGCATCGTCCTGGATCCTATCTTTGGATATTATTGTTGCAATAATTCAGGCACAATTACATATCTTGACTTTTCTCTGATCTTATTTGCTCTGGATTCTCGTCAAACATTTTTAGTCTGCTCTAATTTTCTACAATCTACTTCTAGAAATCTAATTAGTTGTGGACGCACTCTACAAATATCCATTTTCCTCTCATATTGTTTTCACTGGGTCTTCTCTACAGATTGTGTTCTGGGGTTGAGTTTGGTCTGAGTCTCCTCTCAATTGCTCTTGTTCTTGCTCTTATTTCTTCTTTATATTTTTACTCAGATCCTGCTGTTTTTTGGGTCCTGCTGTTCTGGGTCCTGTCCAATCTTGTGTTTTTTTTTGTTGCTATGACCTCAGGTCAAATTTTTTTTTTGTGTGTTTTTCCTCAGCTCCAGTTTGCTCTTCGTGTCCTTCACAGCCCTTTCTGTTCCTCTGCTTTGGTTTGCTCGGGCCCTTCTCCACACAACTTGTGTTTCGGCTCTAGATTGTTCTGGAGCACAGACTTTGTTGTCTCGTTGCTTTGGGCGGGAGTTTCCAGGAAGAGCGAGAAGCAGAGCTCTGCGCAATAACACAGGAATGTGTCAAAGGGACGTCTTGGGGAAAAATAGTGCCCCGGTGTCTCATGCGTTGAGGGCCGCAACAAGTGGCAGGGGACAGCGGGAGGCGCCGCATCAAAGCGGACAGGATGGGTTGGCAGGCAGTACAGGGGTGAGAAGCTGTGTGCGAGCTGCCTGTGAGGCAGGGCAGGGTGGAAGGCGCCGCTGCTGCCGATGAGTGCTGCAGCTCTGAGCGCACAGTGCACAGAAGAGAGGAAAGCAGCTTAAAACCCGGACTGGATTCTGAGGAGTTGTCGTCAAATAAAATCGAAAAACAACCAGATAATGTAATATCTGGGTCAGAAGCTGTTGTAGCCCCCTCCCTCAGGGCTGTTGCCTTGCTCTACCCCCATCTGCAGTGGGGACCTATGCAGGGATTGAGGTTTTGTAGCCTTCAGAGTGGGTGGAATCCAGAGGGAGTGCAGCCTGTTCTTTCTGACCTGGACACAGTCTGCATAAAAACAGGAACCTTTCACACAACTCACCCTTTGAAACAAAAGAAACTGCACGGCAAACTAGCATTTTAATCAATGCTCTTTAATAAACTTACTGTTTATCATTGGGGGAAATTAGCAGAAAGTTGAATGTGTTTTAAATGCAACAGAAGGAGGTATTGAGAATGTAGTTTGAGAGAGAGAGAGAGAGAGCGCAGACTGATACTCAGTCACACAAAATAATCAGCCCCCATGAGCAGCAGTGTTTAAAAATAGAGCCTAGCCTGCAACACACAGTCCCAGCATTGCAATGGAGTTCTGGTGAGCCTCACTCACTGCTGGCAATGTGATCACGCTGACAGCTGGGAGAGAAACAGCAACGCACAACACACTCAGCTCGATGCCAAGTGTACTTATTGAGTGGGAATAAACTACTGGATGTTATTTTTTTTAATGTGACCTACATTTAACAATTGTGAATGATTAGAGAGATTAAAAGTATGTGGGTTTGTGCATGTGTTCCAGGTGAATGGAGTTTTAACAGGATTTTAGCAGTATTGATGTGAAGGTTAAAAAATCAAATATTTAAAACAAATAATTATGGTAACTAGATTCAGCCTGAAATGGAAAATTCCATAGTTTTGTGAACTGGACTTTTAACATGAAAGCCTTTTACCCGAAAGTAATTACATATTTTTGGTGCACAGAAGCTCTTTTGTGAAGATATGATCCAAGAAAATCAAGATTTGTTTTGCATACACCCTTTACCTTTGTTTGTCTCTCCCTGTTCCTCCTTTTAGTTCATTCTCTTCCCTGCTTTCTTACTCTCACTTCCATCCTGTACATTCTCTACTTATGGTTACAGACACATAAAGGAGATCAGCACACTCAGCATAGAAATGCAAGTGAATGGAGAGCCCTTTCAGCCCATCATCTATGTCAGGGGTGTTCCACGTCAGAACGAATCCCACTGCCCAGAACACACTTCCAAGATTCCGTGACTTCAAGTTTAAATAATCTGATTATTTTCCAAATAAATTGATTGATTCAGCTTCAACAAAGGTTTGTGGCAGAGAATTCCACGTTCAAACCATTGTTGAATATAAACAAAAAAGCCGGAGTAACTCAGAGGGTCAGACAGCATCTCTGGAGAAAAGGAATAGGTGACGTTTCAGGTGGAGGCCCTCCTTCAGACTCAGTCAGGGGAAAGGGAAACGAGAGATATAGATGCTGATATAGAGAGATATAGAACCAACCAATGAAAGATATGCAAAAAAGTTACGATTATAAAGGAAACAGGCTATTGTTAGCTTTGGGCTATGTGAAAATGGGTTACAGACAATGAAACTCAACAAGACTACTTTGAAGTTTGTACAACGACTTGGGTAGGGGAAGGATGGAGAGAGAGAGGATGTAATGGTTACTCAAACTATTGCCTATGGAGGATACTTTGCTGTGGCTATCCTTTACAAATGGAAGCAACAGCGATATTACGTTTATGATAATCCTGAAGACCATCTTCTACTCGCATTTAAACTAATCTGTGAATAAACATTTAGCAAATTTAGATCTTTTCATTGATTATATATTCATATAATATTGGGACGCTTCTGATTGCAGGCCAAATAAGGCCTTGACAATCTTCAACATTTCCTAACTGCTTTGTATTCTGTTCTCTATCAAATTACAGGCGTTTGTTCTTTGTTCCAGCATATATCGCCTCATCTTTTCCTTATTAGAGACATATTGTCATACAACGTGGAAACAGGCTTTTCGGCCCAACTTGACCACACCGACCAACATCCCCCATCTACCAGTCCCACCTGCCTGCGTTTGCCATATCCTTCTAAACCTCCCCTAGCTATATATCTGTACAAGTGTCTTTTAAACATCGTGATAGTACCAGCCTGTTTCCTCTTCTGGAAGCTCGTTCCATATATCCACCACCCTTTGTGTAAAAAAAGTTGCCCCTCAGGTTCCATTTAAATCTTTCCCCCCTCATCTTAAACCTATGTCCTCTGGTTCTTGATTCCTCTACTCTGGGTAAAAGACTCTATTCATTTACCTTATCTATTCCTCTCATGATCTTACACATGATCTTTATAAAATCACCCCTCGTCCTCCTGCGCTCCATGGAATAAAGTCCTAGCCTACTCAACCTCTCCCTATAGCTCAGGTCAAGTCCTGGCCCTGTGAATTGGACTGCATCTTGCCTTTGATTTTGCCAATCTCTTAATCCTGCCTCAGACCTGCACTTCAAAGAAAATGAGAGGGTTAATGACCTATTCTTAGCTCCTTTCCATTTCTCATCTTCATCGTACCAGTGCAGCCCTCAGCATGTACTCCTGCACCCTGGAATGTGCAAGTCAGCAGCATTTTCTTGGGGACATTACCTTTACCTTACACCAGAAGACACCAGCTTCAGACAGGGCAAAGTGTGTTTTTCACCAAATTGATGATTATCAGTTGATGTCCGTCTCAGTGTGTGTCCCTGGGAACAGTCTAGATCAGAGAGTCTTCTGTTATGCAGCTGCTTGAGACTAACCTTAACAAGGACCTCTATATCCTTTTCCAGGCTTTTTTTTGTCACAGTTCACATAGAAGTGAACAATCATTTCATCTGCACTGCATCCATTTTGAGAGCACAGGCTCTGAATGTACAGGAAGGATCTGATGGAGAGGGTCCCTGTAAATGCCAGTCAAGTGAGGTCTTGGTGTTTGTCATTTTTGGTGATGAGACTTGATAGTCTGTTCAGGAAACCATCTCACAAAATCCATTCGTCCTTCTCCCACAGTATCTGCAGGATCACTGGATGATGGACTTGTGGTCAAAAGTAGTTTTCTGGAGAAACCTATCTACAAAGAACTGGTAGTGTGGCAAGGTCCAACTGAGTGGCAACAACCCCAGCCCCATCTTTCAGAACAACCAGGGATGAACAGAATCGGAGCACATAATGACATATGGTCTACCAATCCTCCAACCAGATGCACAACAAGGTGGCCATCAGGACGAGGGCTATGGTCAGTACTTGTGTTCCCCCTTTATTTTGAGACTTGCACATCAGCTCTAACCTGAATCTCCAAATTAAATGGAGTATGGCTCAGATGATTGCCAGAGTGCAGGAGTAGGGTATGGGTCACACCTGAGGTACTGCTGAAACTTTTTTTGGTTGCCTTGTATCTTGATTATTCCAATGTACTGCTGGCAACCTCACTTATTTTATCTACCATTAACTTGTGGTCATCAAAATCTGTTTCCCATGTACTTTGCCCGTACTAATTTACATTCAATCTTGTTTAAGCATTGCCTCGATTTAAGCATTCTCAGCCACTTTTTCAAATTACTCCATGGCCTTATAATTCCCTATCATTATGTAGAATAGAACCATGAAATCATAGAAAATCTCTTCCGGCTCTATGACAGCTAAGATATCTGCATTCCTTCAATTCTGTCTTGAAGTAATTACTCAGCTATTAAAGGCTGTACCTTCATATGTCAACACCCGAAGCTCATGAACGCCTTCCCTAACTTTCGCAGCCTGATATCTCTATCTCCTCAAAATCACTCCTCTTTGATAAAATATCTGGTCATTTGTCCCAAAGAGTCCTTAATTAGTTTGATACTAAATTTTGTTTGACATTGTTCCTGTAAAGTGCCTTTGAATATTTTGCTGCTTTGATAACTATATCAAGAAGAAGAGCTGAAGAAGTGTCCCGACCCGAAACGTCACCCATTCCTTCTCTCCAGAGATGCTGCCTGTCCCGCTGAGTTACTCCAGCTTTTTGTGTCTATCCAGGTTTAAACCAGCATCCGCAGTTCCTTCTTAAATATTAATGCAAACTATTTTGTTTCTTTCAGATTTGTTTGTTGTTTCCCATCCAGGCCAGAGTCTCTTTATAACCTTTCTGCAGTTGTCCTCTGACTTTGTAATTTGGTGTTATCAGCAATCTTTTGTGTTGTTCACTCAAATCCTGTACATAGAAAAGAACAGATATCAAATACAGATCCTTTGGAACTTCATACCCTAGTAAAACATGTGACCATATTATCCTGTGGTTTAGAGGGACAGCATAATCTTTGATACAATTTAGGAATCTGTGTTTTTTTCCTAAACTATCTTTATTTTTATCCCCATTTTTCAGTTTTCATCCAATACACATGTATTATTTTCAATATATCCTGCTCATTCTCCACCTATCTCTCACTGGCCATCTTTTTGTGATTTAGTTTTTTCTTCCTCGAGGTGAAATAACATACTGCTTTTATCTCTGGCTCAATATTGTATCTTTGTGTCTTCCATTCCCTTTTCTCTCTCATTGTCTTTCTTTGCCTTTTGTTGTTTCTTTCTCAAGCTCTGTTTTGTTACTTCTAACTTCCAATGGGTGGTTAGGATATGGATGGCATCGTTCAAGGGTAATGGATATAAATATCAAAATAGCATTCAGGAGGCAAGAGTATTTAATTGTTATATACACCAGCAACTGAACAATGAAAGTTTTACTTGCCGCAACTTAGCAAGCCTGTTATTGCAATAACACACAGATAAAAATATAATAATTAATAAAACAATAAATTAATAATAGTAATACTAGGTAACCACAAGAGTGCAAACCCAAATACTGTAATGCAACCACAGACACAGTCCATAGAAGATCATAGTTGCTGAGATAGTGGCTAGTGTTGTGCAGTGTTCAAGATCCTGTTGGTTGCTGGGAATAGCTGTTCTTAAACCATGTGGTCACAGTTTTCAGTCCCCTGTATCGATGATGGCAGTTGCAAAATAAGAGCATACCAGGGTGCTGTGGGTCCTATATGATATTGGCTGCCTTTTTGAGGCAGCGTCTTTATAGATCCCTTCCATGGCACGGAGGTCAGTACCCATGATGGACCAGATGACATCTACCACTCTCTGTAGCCAAATCTGGCTGAGATACAACAGGTCAGTTTGATTTCTACCATTCACCTGTAGAAATTTGCTAGAATATTTGTCGACATAGCTTATCTCCTTAGTCTCCTAAGGAAGTAGAGGCATTGATGAGCTTTCTTTGTGATTGCATTGATGTGCTGGGGCCAGGACAGATCTTCAAAGATATGCATGCCCAGAAACTTGAAGCTGTTGAGACTCTCCACCGTGCTCTAATTCGGAAAGTTCCTATTCAAATTGGAATTGGATAAATACAAGGCTTAGATGAGTATTTGCATAACGGTAGAGCCAGGAATTGTGACTAATTTAATTGCTTTTCAGTAGAGAGCTTAATGCCTTCCTTCTGTGCTCTACTATGCAGCAACTTTCTGTTTCTGTGATACCATATCTCCTCCCCAGTCCATTAGTGTTGCCAAACAGAAAGTGCTGGAGGAACTCAGCAACATTTTGTGTTGGGACCTGACCAAAAAACCTCACCTGTCATTTTCTCTCCAAATGCTGCCTGACCCTCTGAGTTCCTAAGGCTCTTTATGTTTTGCTCACGATTCCAGCATCTGCAGTGTCTCGTGTCTCCATTATTGTTGCAATGTTGTTCTTTACTGCCTTTCTCTTTAACTTGTTTTGCTTTGTTATCTCTAGTCTCCTTTGTCTCTGTTTCTGATTGTTATAGAGTCATAGAATCATAGAGTGATACAGTGTGGAAACAGGCCCTTCAGCCCAACTTGCCCACACCGGCCAACTACATTAGTCCCACCTGCCTGCATTTGGTCCATATTCCTCCAAACTTGCCCTTCTAAAAAGGGATAGAAAATAGTGGGAGTTGTTTAATGTCTCGTAAGTTGAGGTGACAACCTAAGGTAAAACTATAAATCATGAAATGAATCTGCAGCTGGAATATTGTGTGTATTTCTGGTTCCTTTGCCTAAGGAAGGAGGGTTGCAACAAAAGTTCACATTTTGATTCCTGGGATGGGCATAGTTGTCATATGAAGAAAAATTAAACATACTTTCTAGAGTTAGAAGAGTAAGAACTCTAATTGAAACATAAACTTTCTTATTGGCCTTGAGGTGGTAGATGCGATACGATACGATAGAACTTTATTGATCCCAGGAGGGAAATTGATAGAACATGGATGATGTAACATCAAGATAGGTATTCTAGAATCATGGGTCTTACAATAAGTGGTAAGCCATTCAGAATAATTTTTTTCCTCAAAGGGGTAGTGAATCCGCAGAATCTACAGTGACTTTTCTGTTCAAGCACTTACTATTCCTAGTTACATTGTACAGAGAGATGACAACAAAATGCCTCCTGAAACATCCTGTTTAACAATCAGAAAAAACAAAGAACTCCAGCAACTTTGTCTAATAAAAGTAGGATAATTTCATCAAATAAATGGAGTAAATGGGGGATAGTTAAGGGGCTGTCCCACTGCGGCGACCTAATCTGCGAGTTTGCCCTCGACTCATACTCGCAGCATAGTCGACACGAGGTCCTAGGAGGTCTTTGTAACTCTCCTTCATAGTCGACACGAGGTCCTAGGAGGTCTTCAACATGACATTTTTTCAAACTCCCCTAAACTTTTCTAAACTCGCCAATTAGGTCGTCGCAGTGGGACAGCCCCTTTACTAACACATTTTAACTGCTTCCATCAGCCTCTTCCACCCCTACCCTCACCCCTACCTGGTGCCATAAACAACCCATTGGACTGGCTGACTGCATCTAAGTCCACAAACTGCTACCTGCGTTTATAGATCATTTTCACTTAATACCGGCATTGCAAAGTTTAGCAAGTGCTGAACCAGAATCATGATTCGATCCAAGCATCTCCAATTTAAAGGGCCTTGGTCAGACAGCATCTCTGGATAGAAGGAATGGGTGATGTTTCGGGTCGAGACCCTACTTCAGACAGAGCGTTAGGAGAGAGGGAGTTACAGAGATAAGGAAGTGTAAGAAATCAAAAGAGATGAAGGTCAAGGAAAATGTAGAATAGACCATTGTTAGTCAGGAGAAGGTGACAACAGCAAACAGGGATACAATGTAATTAGGGGGACAGCAGACTGGTCGGAGAACTGGGAAGAGGGAGGGATGGAAAGAGAGGGAGAGCAAAGGTTACTTGAAGTTAGAGAAGTCAGTATTCATCAGGCTAGTGTGTAAGCTGCCCAAGCGAAATATGAGGTGCTGTTCCTCCATTTGCGCTGGGCCTCACTCTGACAACGGAGGAGGCCCAGGACAGAAAGGTCAGTGTGGGAATGGGAGGGGGGAGATAAAGTGTTTAGCAACCAGAAGATCAGGTAGGTTGAGGCGAAGTGAGCGGAGATGTTCAACGAAACGATCGCCGAGCCTGCGCTTGGTCTCATCAATATATAAGAGTCCACACCTGGAACAGCGGGTTGAGTAGATGAGGTTGGAAGAGGTGCAACTGCCACACCTAAAATGGCTGTCGGGGTCTTTTGATGGATTCATGGAAGGAGTTATTGGAACAGGTGTTGCATCTCCTGTGGTTGCAGGGGAAAGTACCTGGGGAGGGGGTAGTGCAAGGGAAGGGACGAGTTAACCATTGAGTTGCGGAAAGCAGAAAGGGATGGAGATGGAAAGATTTTGCTAGTGGTGGGATCCCGTCAGAGGTGGCGATAATGTTGGAGGATTATGTGTTGTAAGCGACGGCTGATGGAGTGAAAGGTAAGGAGTAGGGGGATTCTGTCCTGTTGCGACTGGGGGGAGGGGAAGCAAGAGCGGAGCTGCAGGATATCGACGGGGCCCTAGTGAGGGCCTCATTTATGATGGAAGAGGGGAAACCTTGATCCCTAAAGAATGAGGACATCTCAGATGTCCTGTTATGGAGCACCTCATCTTGGGTGCAGTTGCAGCGTACACAGAGGAATTGAGAGTAGGGGATAGATTGCGGCGTAGACGGACGAAACAAATACAGATTGGTTGCATATTATGACAACTGTATTCCAAGACAGAGTATAGATTATTGTGTAATTTCACTGTCAATGAAAGTTGTTGAGCCCATTGCTGTAGAAGGCAAATATTGATTTTATGCACAAAGTTTATGTTTAACTATCCTCCATTCACTGCATTTTTCCTGAGAAATAACTCTGCATTTATAGGGGAAAAACTGCTATAGTTTCTATTGTTATATATTAAGTTGTCTCTAATATATAAATTACCAGCTTCTGCAGATGCTCAATGTTTGGATGTTACGCAGCTTGATATGGTAACTGCTCTGCCGAAGGACACAAGAAATAGAGAAGTGGCAACAGGGAAGTCCATTACCCTAACCAGTCTTCCCCCAACTCCCCAATTGACTCAATCTACACTTCATGCTGCCTCAGAAAAGAAACCAACATAATCAAGGACCACTCACACATACTCTCTTCTCTCTTCTCCTGCCAGGAAGAAGATACAACTGCTTGAAAGCACATACTTCCCACTTCCGAAACAGCTTCCTACCTACTGTGATCAGACTCTTGGGTTCTCAGATGAATTCCCGATCTCTCAATCTATGTTATTGCAGCTCCTGCACATTTTTCTAAATGAACTTTCTCTGTCACTGTATTGCTGTAACACTCTAATCCCTTTCTCTTTTTACACTACCCGTATGGCATGACTGCATTCATGCATGGTATGGCATGACTGCATTCATGCATGGTATGATATGCTTGGATAGCATACAAAACAAAGATTTCCACTGTATTTCAGTGCAGGTGACAATAATAAACCACAAAATTTTGTTTTCTGATTAAATTTACATTGTTTGCTGTATTATCAACTATTTCCACTGGGCACAGAGATACACCTCCAATGTGAGACATGGGGTAGGCAATTTTACATTGACTCGATTACATAAATTATCAATTAATGTACAGCTCTTGTTGTTGAATATGATATCAGGAGAAATAGATTTTCATTTTCATATGGTAGCACAAAATGTTTTATATTCACCTAAACAGGCTGAACCTTTGTCTATTGCTCTATGTAAGTCATAGAGTCACAGAGTGATACAGTGTGGAAGCTGCCCCTTCGGCCCAACTTGCCCATACTGGCCAACAATGTCCCAGCTACCCTGGACCCACTTGCCTGCACTTGGTCCATATCCCTCCAATCCTGTCCTATCCATATATCTGTCTAACTATTTCTTAAACAATGGGATAGTCCCAGCCTCAACTACCTCCTCTGGCAGCTTGTTCCATACACCCACCACATTTGTGTGAAAATGTTACCTCTCAGATTCTTATTAAATCTTTTCCCCTTCACTTTGAACCTATGTCCTCTGAACCTCGATTCCCCTACTCTGGGCAAGAGATTCTGTGCATCTACCCGATTTATTCCTCTCATGATTTTATACACCGCTATATGATCCTCCTGCGTTTCAAGGAATAGAGAGCCAGCCTACTCGACTTCCCTATAGTTCAGACCCTCTAGTCCTGGCAACATGCTTGCAAATCTTCTCTGAACCCTTTCAAGCTTGACAATATCTTTCCTATTGCATGGTTCCCATAACTGAACACAATACTCTAAATGCAGTCGCACCAATGTCTTAAACAACTGCAACATGACCTCCCAACTTTGTCTCCACCCTTCTTTCTGGTTTGCTTTTTAGCTTTGCCTTGTTATTTCACATTTTGGGGATGAAACCTTTTCTTTTATTTGCTATTTTCTCATCTCCCACAGAACCATTTTGCAATCTGGTCTAGAGGTGTTTCTTCTTCAACCTTTCCTTTTCTTCCATTAGTTTATTTGCTGATTCCCGTTTGTCCTTTGTGCTCACTCCATCTGCCCCTCAGTTTTTTTTACCTCAACATTTTTTTGTTTTCATTTCTCTCTTTTGTGCCCATTCTTTCCTCGCTTTTATTATGTCTTCTCACATTTGTTGAGACCTTTGGTTGTGGGTTCTTCTTTAACTCAGAATGTTCAAACTGTATCCAAAAGAGCTGAACACATATTCTAGGCTTAATGTCCATGGCAGAATTGAGGGAACATCTTAGTTTTGGAATTGTCAGCTTTTGAAATAGATATTAAACCAAAAGCCCGGAGTAACTCAGCGGGTCAGGCAGCATCTCTGGAGAAAAAAGATGGGTGACATTTCGGGTCGGAACCCTTCTTCAGACTGAAAGCAGAGAAGAAAGAACTGGAGGTAAGAAAAGGTCAGAACAAAGCAGGACCGGTCACCCTTCCTTGATCATCTGTTGCCGGTCCTGCTTTGTTCTGCCTTCTTTTACCTCCAGTTCCTTCCCCTCTGCTCTCAGTCTGAAGGAGAGTCCAGACCCGAAACGCCACTCATTCTTTTTCTCCAGAGTTGCTGCTTGACCCACTGAGATACTCCCAACACTTTGTGTCTACCTTCAGTATCTGCAGTTCCAAGATGGCGGCGCGCACAGTCGCAGCGGCACCTCGGGAGATTGTCGGATTTGATTCCTTTCTACATATTAAACCAAAACCCTCTCTCCTCAGACATTAATCCAGATATTCATGGTATCAGACAATAAGGGATTATATGGAGGTAGAAGAGAACTGGGTCTTTCTCTTCAGAGGAAATTTTATAAAGCTGTTCAAAATCATGAAAGGCTTCAACAAGAGCAACATTTGAATGGAGCAAACAAAAAGAAACAGCTTCTATTGGAAGTCAGGCCGTTACGAAAGGCCACAGATTTAAGACAACTGGCACTCATGAAATGATGTTTGGAGATATTCGTTATGCAATGTGGTGATGATCTGGCATGCTTGGGTTGAAAGGATAAATACATACAAGTAATGACAGACAGGAAATGATCCTCTGGCCCATTATGCACCCCACCCACATGCAAATGTGATCTCTTGCACTTCATCTGCCCCAAACCATATAAACACCTTTCTCCAGGAGAGCTTAGGAAAATAACTAGGCAAATCCTCTCATTCATGAAATATATACCCCACCCACCATCACCAAAAAAAAAACTAGGTGATCAAAATCAGTGCAGGAGAATTTGGAAGACAACCTATTTATTCTGTATGAATTGATCTTCACCCAGCCAGGAAATAATCTCATACTATAAGAAATCCAGTGAATCGGCATTCACTGCACAATATGGCAGCTGTTTCAGGGATCACTTTCTGACATTTAACACACATTTAAAATTGTAACTTTCATGTCCACCCAAAACTATTTAATTTGAACAAATCGTCATCTCAAACATTGTCATCCTGTAATCACCCCCATATAGTGGGTTACTATAATGAATTGTGGCCCAGCCCGCTCATTCTTTCCTGATAATAAATTGCTTTAAAGTGGGAATTAGTCCAATGATCTTCATTTGCACCCTTTCCAAAGCTTCAACATCATGCAACATAAGATCAAAACTGGTCCTAGCATTCCAAATAAAGTTGATTTAAAGTTGAAAATAAAGGTATTTCTTGTTATTATGGCTTCTTGCTCCACCCCAGGACCTTAAAGTAATGCAGGCTGACAGCTTACTGCAGCTTTTTAATGGCTACACAATTTGGTATGCCAACACTTACATGGAGCAATAGCATTAAGGACAATCCCAAAAGATTTCATAAATACATAAGGTGGAAAAGGGTAACTAGAGAGAGAGTGGGACCTCTCAGGAATCAAAGCGGTCACCTCTGTGTGGAGCCACAGGAGATGGGCAGGGTCCTCAATTAGTATTTCTCTGTATTTACCGAGGAGAAAGACAGTAGGATGGAGGAACTTGGGGCAGTCAATGGAAGTATCTTGAGTGCAGTCAGTGTTACCGTCAGTACTGAAAGTATAGTCGTGTATGAATGTAGATAAATCTCCAGGGCCTGATCAGATATATCCGAGGACATTGTGGGAAACTAGAGTGGAAATTGCGGGAGCCCTGGTTGAAATTTACGAGTCGTCCTTAAATACAGGAGAGGTGCGGGAGGACTGAAGGGTGGCAAATGTTGTGCCTCGTTTCAAGAAGGGCTGCAGGGAAAATGCTGGGAAGTATAGGCCAGTGAGCTTAACATCTGTAGTTGGAAAGTTACTAGAGAGTGTTCTGAGGGATAGGATATACAGGTTTTTGGATGGGCAAGGGCTGATTAGGGATAGTCAGCATGGTTTTGTACGTAGGAGGTCGTGTCTCACAAATCTGATTGATTGTTTTGAAGACGTGACCAAAATGGTCGATGAGGGCAGAGCTGTAGATGTTGTGTACATGGATTTCAGTAAGGCATTCGAGAAGGTTCCGCATGGTAGTCTGCTCTGGAACGTTAGATCGCATGGGATTCAAGGATAGATAGCTGAATGGATAGCAAATTGGCTCCATGGAAGGAAACAAAGGGTGATGGTGGAAGATTGCTTCTCATGCTGGAGGTCCGTGGCTAGTGGTGTGCCTCAGGGTTTGGTGCTGGGCCCGTTACTGTTTGTCATCAACATCAATGATTTGGATGAGACCATACAGGGCAAGATTAGCAAGTTTGCTGATGATACAAAAGTGAATAGTTTTGCAGATAGTGAAGATGGTTATGAAAGATTGCAGCAGAATCTGGATCGATTGGCCAGGTGGGCAGAGGAATGGTTGATGGAATTTAATACAGAGAAGTGTGAGGTGTTGCATTTTGGGAGTCGAACAAGGGCAGGACCTACACAGTAAATGGTAGGCCTCTGGGTAGTGTTGTAGAGCAGAGGGATCTAGGAGTACAGGTGCATGGTTCCTTGAAGGTCGAGTCGCAGGTAGATTAGGTGGTCAAAAAGGCTTTTGGCACTTTGGCCTTCATCAGTCAGAGTTTTGAGTATAGAAATTGGGAGGTCATGTTGCAGTTGTATAAGACGTTGGTGAGACCGCATTTAGAATATTGTGTTCAGTTCTGGGCACCATGTTATAGGAAAGATATTGTCAAGCTTGAAAGCTCGGAAAAGATTTGCGAGGATGTTGTTAGGACTAGAGGGTCTGAGCTAAAGAAGAGGTTGAGTAGGCTGGGTCTCTATTCCATGGAGCACAGGAGGATGAGGGGTGATCTTAAAGAGGTGTACAAAATCATGAGGAATAGATTAGGTAGATGCATTGTGTGAGGAATAGATCAGGTAGATGCAGATAGAGTCTCTTGCCCAGAGTAGGGGAATCGAGGACCAGAGGACATAGGTTCAAGGTGAAGGGGAAAAGATTAATAGGAATCCGAGGGATATCTTATTCACACAAAGAGGGGTGGGTGTATGGAACAAGCTACCAGAGAAGGTAGTTGAGGCTGGGACTATCTCATTGTTTAAGAAATAGTTAGACAGATACATGGATATGACAGGTTTGGAGGGATATGGACCAAGCGCAGTCTGATCACAGTAGGTAGGAAGCTGTTTTGGAATCGGAAAGTATGTGCTTTCAAGCGGTTGTATCTTCTTCCTGAAAGAAAGGAGAAGAGAGTATGTGTGAGTGGTCCTTGATTATGTTGGTTTCTTTTCTGAGGCAGCATGAAGTGTAGATTGAGTCAATTGGGGAGTTGGGGGAAGACTGTAATGGACTTCCCTGTTGCCACTTCTCTCTGCAATTTCTTGTGTTCTTGGGCAGAGCAGTTACCATACCAAGCTGAGTAACATCCCAACATTGTGCATCTGCAGAAGCTGGTAATTTATATATTAGAGATAACAATATATGAAAATAGAAACTGTAGCAGTTTTTCCCAATAAATGTAGTTATTTCTAATGAAAAATGCAGTGAATGGAGGATAGTTAAACATAAACTTTGTGCATAAAATCAATATTTGCCTTCTACAGCAATGGGCTCAACAACTTTCATTGACAGTGGAATTATACAATAATCTATACTCTGTCTTGGAATACAGTTGTCATAATATGCAACCAATCTGTATTTGTTTCGTCCGTCTATGCCGCAATCTATCCCCTACTCCCAATTCCTCCGTCTATGCTGCATCTGCACCCAAGATGAGGTGCTCCATAACAGGACATCTGAGATGTCCTCATTCTTAAGGGATCAGGGGTTCCCTTCTTCCCTCACTAGGGCCTCCTCGATATCCTGCAGCTCCTCTCTGGCTTCCCCTCCCCCCAGTCGCAACAGCATAGAATCCCCCTAGTATCACCACCTCCAACGGGATCTCACCACTAGCGTGGATAGAGTGTCCAGCTTTAAGTTTCTGGGCACTCACATTTCAGAGGACCTCACATGGTCCACCAACACCGCTGCGCTGGTCAAGAAGGCACAGCAATGACTGTTCTTCCTGAGGGCATTAAAAAAGACTGGTCTGCCCCAACAGCTGCTGACAACATTTTACCGCTGCACCACAGAGAGCATATTAACGTATGGCATCTCTGTGTGGTATCTCAGCTGCACGGAGGCGGAGAGGAGAGCTCTTCAGCGCGTCGTCCACAGAGCGCAGAGGATCATTGGGACAGAGCTACCAGCCTTGGAGGGCATCTACCACACACGGTGCCTCAGGAAGGCCGTCAGCATCCATAAAGACTCCTCACACCCTTGTAACGGTCTGTTCGAACTACTTCCCTCCGGCAGACGTTACAAGGCCTTCTACGCCCGAACCTCCAGACTCAGAAACAGCTTTATTCCAAGAGCTATAGCGGCTCTGAACCGGCCCTGCTGAGTGCCCCCCACCCCCCCTGGACTGTCTCCCTCGGATGGTCACGACACACAGCTTATTTATTTATTTTACTTTTCTTTTTCATCGGTTGGAGCTGCATACTAAATCTCGTTGCACTGACGTGCAATGACAATAAGATATTATTATTATTATTATTATTATTATATCTTCCCATCCATCCCTTTCTGCTTGCCGCAACTCCATGGTTAACTCGTCCCTTCCCACCCAAACTACCCCTCCCCAGGTACTTTCCCTCTGCAACCGCAGGAGATGAAACACCTGTCCCTATACCTCCTTCCATGAATCCGTCAAAAGACCCCGAAGGTCATTTTAGGTGTGGCCGAGGATTACGCACCTCTTCCAGGTGTGGACTCTTTTATATTGGCGAGACCAAGCGCAGGCCTGGTGATCGTTTTGCTGAACACCTCCGCTCAGTTCGCCTCAACCTACCTGATCTTCTAGTTGCTAAACACTTTAAATTCACCCTCCCATTCCCACACTGACCTTTCTTTCCTGGGCCTCCTCCATTGTCAGAGTGAGGCCTAGCGCAAATTGACTTCTCTAACTTCAAGAGTAACCCTTGCTTTTCCTCTCTTTCCATCCCTCCACCTTCCCAGCTCTCCGACCAGCCTGACTGTCACCCTAATTACAGTGTATCTCTGTTTGCTATGTTGTCACTTAGCTAACAATGGTCTATTCTACATTTTCCTTGACCTTCATCTCTTTTGATCTCTTACAGTTCCTTATCTCTGTAACTCCCTCTCCCTTGACGCTCAGTCTGAAGTAGGGTCTCGACTAGAAATATCACCCATTCCTTCTATCCAGAGATGCTTTCTGACCAAAGCCCTTTAGGGCGGAGGTGCAGAACCTGGCGGACTGGTGCACATGTAACAACTTGTCACTAAACACCTGCAAGACCAAGGAGCTGATTATTGACTTCAGGAGGTCCCATAATGGAGAATACGCCCCAATCTCCATTTACGGGGAAAGTGTGGAGAGAGTGTCCAGCTTTAAGTTTCTGGGCACTCACATTTCAGAGGACCTCACATGGTCCACCAACACCGCTGCGCTGGTCAAGAAGGCACAGCAACGACTGTTCTTCCTGAGGACATTAAAAAAGACTGGTCTGCCCCAACAGCTGTTGACAACGTTCTACCGCTGCACCACAGAGAGCATATTAACGTATGGCATCTCAGCTGCACGGAGGCGGAGAGGAGAGCTCTTCAGCGCGTCGTCCACAGAGCGCAGAGGATTATTGGGACAGAGCTACCAGCCTTGGAGGCATCTACCACACACGGTGCCTCAGGAAGGCCGTCAGCTGGGAGTACAGAGAAGGTTCACCAGACTGATTCCTGGGATGTCAGGACTGTCTTATGAAGAAAGACTGGATAGACTTGGTTTATACTCTCTAGAATTTAGGAGATTGAGAGGGGATCTTATAGAAACTTACAAAATTCTTAAGGGGTTGGACAGGCTAGATGCAGGAAGATTGCTCCCGATGTTGGGGAAGTCCAGGACAAGGGGTCACAGCTTAAGGATAAGGGGGAAATCCTTTAAAACCGAGATGAGAAGAACTTTTTTCACACAGAGAGTGGTGAATCTCTGGAACTCCCTGCCACAGAGGGTAGTCGAGGCCAGTTCATTGGCTATATTTAAGAGGGAGTTAGATGTGGCCCTTGTGGCTAAGGGGATCAGAGGGTATGGAGAGAAGGCAGGTACGGGATACTGAGTTGGATGATCAGCCATGATCATATTGAATGGCGGTGCAGGCTCGAAGGGCCGAATGGCCTACTCCTGCACCTAATTTCTATGTTTCTATGTTTCTATAAAGACTCATCACACCCCTGTAACGGACTGTTTGAACTACTTCCCTCCGGCAGACGTTACAAGGCCTTCTACGCCCGTACCTCCAGACTCAGAAACAGCTTTATTCCAAGAGCTATAGCGGCTCTGAACCGGCCCTGCTGAGTGCCCCCCCCCATCCCCCCTGGACTGTCTCCCTCGGATGGACACGACACACAGCTTATTTATTTATTTTACTTTTCTTTTTCATCGGTTGGAGCTGCATACTAAATCTCGTTGCACTGACGTGCAATGACAATAAAATATATTATTATTATTATTAATTGGAGATGCTTGGATCGAATCATGATTCTGGTTCAGCACTTGCTAAACTTTGCAATGTCGGAACTAAGTGAAAATGATCTACAAAACGCAGGTAGCAGTTTGTGGACTTGGATGCAGTCAGCCAGTCCAATGGGTTGTTTATGGCACCAGGTAGGGGTGAGGGTAGGGGTGGAAGAGAATGAGGAAAGCAGTTAAAATGTGTCAGTAACTATTCCCCATTTATTCCATTTATTTGGTTAAACAGATATTTTTTCCCCTGAGTAAATTAACATATGAACGGGATAGCAGAGTCCAAATATCTATATGAGCAGAGGTTTGAATGAAGGCTACAAGGGGTCTTTGAATAACTATGAAGATGCTTGTCCCTCCCAGATCAATAATAAGGAAAGTAAAACAGTTCAAATGTATGTTTCAGGATGCATTTTGTTGTCATCTCTCTGTACAATGTAACTAGGAATGGTAAGTGCTTGAGCAGAATAGTGACTTGTGGATTCTGCGGATCCACTACCACTTTGAGGAAAAATATTCTTCTCAATGGCTTACCAGTTTTTGTAAGACCCATGATTCTAGAATACCTATCTTGAGGTTACATCATGTTCTATCAATGTCCCTCCTGGAATCAATAAAGTTCTATTGTATGATATCGCATCTACCACCTCAAGGCCAATAAGAAAGCTTACATTTCAATTAGATAAGTTCTTACTCTTCTAACTCTAGAAAGTGTTTAATTTTTCTTCATATGACAACTACACCCATCCCAGGAATCAAAATGTGATTTTTTTTGCAACCCTCGTACCTTAGGCAAGGGAACCAGAAATACACACAATATTCCAGCTACAGATTTATTTCATGATTTACTTTTACCTTATGTTGTCACCTCAACTTACGAAACATTAAACAACTCCCACTATTTTCTATCCCTTTTTAGTAGGGCAAACCTAGTTGAACTGCTTGATTTTGAGAGCCAAGATTATTTCTTTCCTTCATTACAACCTCTGTCCTTGGGGCTATCTCTCCACCTTTTCCATTTGGACTATCTATAAATTGAATATCCTGGAATATTTAATGCCCAACTTTGAACATTTTCCAATCACTTTGCTGTTAGATCATATCCATGTATGCCCAATTGTGCCATCAATTCATTTGTCTTGTGCCAACTCTGTCTACCTTCATATAAAGAGCCTTCAAATTTGTTTTACTTTCTTTCTCTATTCAAATTGTAATTGGATGAGTAATCTTATGTTTGTATACTGTCGTTTCCTGAAAAACTCAGTTTATGATTACTATGGACTTTTGCCACTTTCTTTCTCTTTCACTTTCTCATTTTCTTCTGGGTATAAATGAAAGATGATCATAAATGGGAAAATGAAAAGGCTGTATTCAGCTTGTAACGTATCCTGATAAGGATAATAAAGCCAAAGAATCATCACATAATAAATTGGTTATTTTTTACTGCAATTGGATGACTGAACAGTTTAAGTGACAATATTACAAAAAGGTTGCACTGGACAAATTCTCAACCAATTTATTATCATTGGGAAGATTTTCATGATCTGTAATTATTATGAATGCTGGAATTCTTTCCTCTAGAAAGGAGCGTGATTTGAAAAATAAATCAAGATTACAAACGTGTGAATTAGAGTGGATTAATGTAGAGTGGGATAATCAAAATTATCCTAGGGATCAAAATTATAAGTTAAAAAATAAACAAACACATCAGGGAATTCAGGTGAAATTCCTTTTCACTAGAGTACGTGGATAAAATGAATAGTTTGGATATGTTAAAAAAAAGTTAGATAAAAGAGGAGTGAAAGAAATGGAAGATCATGCTGATTAAATGAAATGGGGTGAGAGGAGGCTTGAGTGGAGCATACACGGCAGCATTGACCAATTGGGCCAAATCATCTTTCTGTGCTGAAAATACTTTGTAGTACAAATGTTTACATTATTTATCAGTTCTGTGTAAAGGTCTGGTTCTATTCCTGTCATGGTACATCTGATGACTAGCCAAAAAACCTATTGCTTGAAAGAGTGTTTTATAAATTTACGACATAAATCCCACTTTCCAGCTTTTAGTTTGGAGCCTTGTATGTTGTGGCTCGTCCAATGTTCATCCTTGTGGTGCAGGCAGAAAACCTCAGCTTGTTTAAAATGCATACAGTTGAGCACGAGACACTGTAATCAATAAAGCTACAGGCCTGTAGTTTACCGGAGCCAGGTAATGGAAGTGACCTAAACAACTAATTTTTTGGCCAGCATGAGTCAGATTGGCCAAGTGGCCTCTTCTGTGCTGTGCTCAGCATGCCTATCTATTAGATTATGGGTAGATATTAGCTCCACGTGCCTGCCTTTGTGATGCAAGCCTTACCTGACAAATATATATTTCTCAAATTTGACTTTTCCTCCCCATGTAGACCTCAAACCATACTTGCTTTTTGCTGGAGAGACCTTCAGATTTCCACTACCCTTGGTGTGAAAAATGCTTTCCCAATGTCATTCCGGAATGGCTTTGTTGTAATCCTTGCTTTGAACTGTCAGGATTTTTTTTCTGTATCGTCTTTTGAACAGGTTTTAGAACTTAAATGTCATCAGTACCTGCGATTTTTTTGTTAGGAGATGGGCTGTTGTGAGCAGAATCCCTTGAAGGTGTCTAGTGGAGGGGGGGGAGGGGGCTGAAGGAAGCTTGTTGTTTGGCAGTGTGTTGAGACAGAGTGGGGGAGGGTGGAGTGATTGACAGTTGCAGGTACCGCCCACAGCCCGCCTCTGGGCCGAGGCTCCTCCCCCCCGCTAGAGTCCCCGCCCCCGGATGTCTCCACCCCCCCTCCCCCTCCTCCTCCCCCCCCCCCCCCCCCCCCCCAGCGCTGGCTCCGTTCCCTCTCCCCTCCCCCTCCCGCTCCGCTCCAGGTTTTGCCGCCGCCCCCTACACAACATGGCTAGTAGTTCTGTCAGACCGCGTGTTGCGCTGGGCCCGAGGCTCGGTTAGACGGGCTCGGACTGCTGTGCTCACCCACACCCAACCATGCAGAGCGGCACCGGCACCGACAACGGCACCGCGACCGTCTGACCGCCGCCGAGGGCGAGCCAAGGAGCGGAGAGCCAGCGAGCCGAGCGCGGACGCCGAGTTAGCCGGGAAGCGGGAGTTGGGGCCGCCAGGCCGGCCACGGGAGACAGCGACACACACCGAGGCGAGGCAGGGGGAATCGCGCGGAGCGGCGGGCAGTATGGCCGCTCCGGTCAGCGCCCTCAGAGACAGCGACATCAGCCAGGCCAAGCCGGGCGATCTGGCGGCGCTGAAGGCGGGCACTGGGCCCATCCCCGCCGCCGAGCAGGAGCACCATTTGTCAGGCAATGGCTCGGAGTCCGGCTCGGGCGCCAGGGACACCTTCAGCAACCACCGGCTGAGCGCGGCCTCGGCGCCCGGCGAGCACAGCGACGAGGATAACGGCCACCAGCCGCACGGCGAGCCGGACGGGGCCTCCTCGGAGCACAGCAACGGCGGAGGGGGTTCGGTGGAGCCGGAGCCTGGCCGGGCTGCCGCAGCCAGCCTGGGCCTCCTGACCAGCGGCGACCAGCGTTTCGACCATTCCAGCAACAACGGTGGAGGCTCCGGGCCCATGGCCAACGCGAACCCTGCGCCCAGTCCAGGCCCGGCCGCCGTGCCGGCCGCCGGCTACGGTTACAACCATTACCGGGGCCCGTTCCACCAACATGGCGGACAACAAAGCCCCGGCATGGGGGCAGCGCTGCACCCCGGCGGCCTCGACTCCTTCCAACCCAATTCACACGAGGCCTTCGGCCACTACAACAATTACACCGCCGCTTATCCGGCCCGCAGCGGCTACACCAACCAGGGCTACGGCCTCAACTCGCCGCGGGCCGGGGCGGCCGGGCCCAAAGCCTCGGCCTCGAATATTGCCCCGAGTTTCCAGCGGTTCGGAGGGCAGCACCAGCAGTCGGCGCCCGTCCCAGGCCTCCAGCAACAGTCGCAGACGGCTTCTAGCACACCGACCCTCAACCAACTGCTCACCTCTCCTAGCGGGGCCAGGGCCTTTACTAACTATAACCAGGCCCACCAGGACTATAATAGCAGCCAAGAACTGGCCAAGGGAGGCGAGCTGGGCGGACAGTACGCGAGCGCAGGCTGGGCAGCAGCGCAACAAAGAATACACCATCCGCCCATCAGTCCCGGCAACAGTGGGCAGCCCCTGCTCAGGACCCAGGTAAAAATAACTAGTAGTTAACTAATGTATCTAGGGGCGTTGAGTGGTAGTACCTCTGTGAGGAATGGGTTAGTGGTGGTTGTGTGAGGCAGAAGGATTGGGCCTTGATTGTGTAACTTGTTCAGTACAAAGAATTCGCTTTAAAATGGCCGGCTTTGTGCGACTGGAGCTGCAGTTCTCGGTATAAATTATGTAAAGTGAAGCTTGAACCCGAGCGGAGCGGAACATCCCGACCCCCAAAACCCCAGCCGGCCCTTTATCGGTCGTCCCGCACACTCCCCCAAGTTTCTCCCCCATACACCACCGCCCGTTCTCATAACCTTAGCCTTGGTGTCTCCCTGTTCTTTTCCCCACCGAAACTCCGCTCAATATTTCCTGGTCGAAACTTCCCATTACCATTCGTCCCTTTGGTCCTTGTTCCAGGAAGAGAGCTCAGCCCCTCTTCCTCCCCACTCGTCCCTCTTCCTCCCCCCCCCCCCCCCCGTCCCTCTTCCTCCCCCCCCCCCCCCCCGTCCCTCTTCCTCCCCCCCCCCCCCCGTCCCTCTTCCTCCCCCCCCCCCCGTCCCTCTTCCCCCCCCCCCCCCCCCGTCCCCCCTCCCCCCCCCCCCCCCCCCCCCCCCCCCGCCCCTCTCCCCCCCCCCCCCGTCCCTCTTCCCCCCCGTCCCTCTTCCTCCCCCCCCCCCCCCCCCGTCCCTCTTCCTCCCCCCCCGTCCCCCCCCGTCCCTCTTCCTCCCCCCCCCCGTCCCTCTTCCTCCCCCCCCCCGTCCCTCTTCCTCCCCCCCCCCGGTCCCTCTTCCTCCCCCCCCCCCCGTCCCTCTTCCTCCCCCCCCGTCCCTCTTCCTCCCCCCCCCCCCCCCCGTCCCTCTTCCTCCCCCCCCCCGTCCCTCTTCCTCCCCCCCCCCCCCGTCCCTCTTCCACCCCCCCCGTCCCTCTTCCTCCCCCCCCCGTCCCTCTTCCTCCCCCCCCCCCCCCGTCCCTCTTCCTCCCCCCCGTCCCTCTTCCTCCCCCCCGTCCCTCTTCCTCCCCCCCGTCCCTCTTCCTCCCCCCGTCCCTCTTCCTCCCCCCCTCCCTCTTCCTCCCCCCCTCCCTCTTCCTCCCCCCCTCCCTCTTCCTCCCCCCCCTCCCCCTCCCTCCCCCGCCCTCCCTCTCCCTCCCCCCCTCCCTCTCCCTCCCCCCCCGTCCCTCTTCCTCCCCCCGTCCCTCTTCCTCCCCCCGTCCCTCTTCCTCCCCCCGTCCCTCTTCCTCCCCCCGTCCCTCTTCCTCCCCCCGTCCCTCTTCCTCCCCCCGTCCCTCTTCCTCCCCCGTCCCTCTTCCTCCCCTCCCCCCCGTCCCTCTTCCTCCCCCCCGTCCCTCTTCCTCCCCTCCCCCCCGTCCCTCTTCCTCCCCCCCGTCCCTCTTCCTCCCCTCCCCCGTCCCTCTTCCTCCCCTCCCCGTCCCTCTTCCTCCCCTCCCCCGTCCCTCTTCCTCCCCTCCCCCGTCCCTCTTCCTCCCCTCCCCCGTCCCTCTTCCTCCCCTCCCCCGTCCCTCTTCCTCCCCCCCTCCCTCTTCCTCCCCCCGTCCCTCTTCCTCCCCCGTCCCTCTTCCTCCCCCGTCCCTCTTCCTCCCCCGGTCCCTCTTCCTGGCCCAGTCCCTCTTCATCCCCCCGTCCCTCTTCCTCCCCCCCGTCCCTCTTCCCCCCCCCGTCCCTCTTCCCCCCCCGTCCCTCTTCCCCCCCCGTCCCTCTTCCCCCCCCGTCCCTCTTCCCCCCCCGTCCCTCTTCCCCCCCCGTCCCTCTTCCTCCCCCCGTCCCTCTTCCTCCCCCCCGTCCCTCTTCCTCCCCCCCGTCCCTCTTCCTCCCCCCCGTCCCTCTTCCTCCCCCCGTCCCTCTTCCTCCCCCCCGTCCCTCTTCCTCCCCCCCGTCCCTCTTCCTCCCCCCCGTCCCTCTTCCTCCCCCCCGTCCATCTTCCTCCCCCCCGTCCATCTTCCTCCCCCCCCTCCCTCTTCCCCCCCCTCCCTCTTCCCCCCCCGTCCCTCTTCCCCCCCCGTCCCTCTTCCTCCCCCGTCCCTCTTCCTCCCCCCGTCCCTCTTCCTCCCCCCCGTCCCTCTTCCTCCCCCCCGTCCCTCTTCCTCCCCCCGTCCCTCTTCCTCCCCCGTCCCTCTCCCTCCCCCCCGTCCCTCTTCCTCCCCCCCGTCCCTCTTCCTCCCCCCCCGCCCTCTTCCCCCCCCCCGTCCCTCTTCCTCCCCCCCGTCCCTCTTCCTCCCCCCCGTCCCTCTTCCTCCCCCCCGTCCCTCTTCCTCCCCCCCGTCCCTCTTCCTCCCCCCCGTCCCTCTTCCTCCCCCCCGTCCCTCTTCCCCCCCCCGTCCCTCTTCCTCCCCCCCGTCCCTCTTCCTCCCCCCCGTCCCTCTTCCTCCCCCCCGTCCCTCTTCCTCCCCCCCGTCCCTCTTCCTCCCCCCCGTCCCTCTTCCTCCCCCCCGTCCCTCTTCCTCCCCCCCGTCCCTCTTCCTCCCCCCGTCCCTCTTCCTCCCCCCCCCGTCCCTCTTCCTCCCCCCCCCGTCCCTCTTCCTCCCCCCCCCGTCCCTCTTCCTCCCCCCCCCGTCCCTCTTCCTCCCCCCCCGTCCCTCTTCCTCCCCCCCCGTCCCTCTTCCTCCCCCCGTCCCTCTTCCTCCCCCCCCGTCCCTCTTCCTCCCCCCCGTCCCCCTTCCCCCCCCCCGTCCCGTCCCTCTTCCTCCCCCCCCCCCCGTCCCTCTTCCCCCCCCCCTCCCTCTTCCTCCCCCCCGTCCCTCTCCCCCCCCCCGTCCCTCTTCCTTCCCCCCCCCGTCCCTCTTCCTTCCCCCCCGTCCCTCTTCCTTCCCCCCCCGTCCCTCTTCCTCCCCCCCCGTCCCTCTTCCTCCCCCCCCCGTCCCTCTTCCTCCCCCCCCCCGTCCCTCTTCCTCCCCCCCCCGTCCCTCTTCCTCCCCCCCGTCCCTCTTCCTCCCCCCCGTCCCTCTTCCTCCCCCCCCGTCCCTCTTCCTCCCCCCCCGTCCCTCTTCCTCCCCCCCGTCCCTCTTCCTCCCCCCGCCCCTCTTCCTCCCCCCGTCCCTCTTCCTCCCCCCGTCCCTCTTCCTCCCCCCGTCCCTCTTCCTCCCCCCGTCCCTCTTCCTCCCCCCGTCCCTCTTCCTCCCCCCGTCCCTCTTCCTCCCCCCCGTCCCTCTTCCTCCCCCCGTCCCTCTTCCTCCCCCCCAGTCCCTCTTCCTCCCCCCCGTCCCTCTTCCTCCCCCCCAGTCCCTCTTCCTCCCCCCCCAGTCCCTCTTCCTCCCCCCCCGTCCCGCTTCCTCCCCCCCCCGTCCCTCTTCCACCCCCCCCCCGTCCCTCTTCCACCCCCCCCGTCCCTCTTCCACCCCCCCCCGTCCCTCTTCCACCCCCCCGTCCCTCTTCCACCCCCCCGTCCCTCTTCCACCCCCCCCGTCCCTCTTCCACCACCCCCCCCCCCCCCCCCGTCCCTCTTCCACCCCCCCCCGTCCCTCTTCCCCCCCGTCCCTCTTCCTCCCCGTCCCTCTTCCCCCCCCCGTCCCTCTTTCCCCCCCCCCGTCCCTCTTCCCCCCCCCGTCCCTCTTCCCCCCCCCCCCCCCCGTCCCTCTTCCCCTCACCCGTCCCTCTTCCCCCCCCCCCGTCCCTCTTTCCCCCCCCCCCTCGTCCCTCTTCACCCCCCGTCCCTCTTTCCCTCTTCAGGTGATTTCTACATCCTTGTTTGAGAATTCAAAACTGTATGTTCAATCTGTCTTTATAGTTTAGAGATGCAGCATGGAAGCAAAGCCTATGGCCACCAAGTCCTCACCAACCATTAATCGCCTGTTCATGTTAGTTCCTTGTTATCCCACTTTCTCATCCACGCGAGGGTACTTTGCTGTTATAGAAACCTCTTCCATAACTTCTCAAGCTTTGCCTTAGTCCTGCACCTTGTTTTTGCTGACCTTGTATTTTCTTGATGTGACACTGCTGGCTTTCTCTTTTGATTTCCTCCTGCTGTCTCTTCTCAACCATGTCTTGCCCACTCCGCCCCTTCTCCACTTCAAAAGGTTTGTAAAAAGGAATATAAACTTGAGGGTCAATGTGTATTGATAAATCCCAAGGACCTCTTTATTTAGTTTTGATTGAGATGGTTGTGGAGATAGAGAATGCTCAAGTTGGCATCATGTGAAATTCTGTATGTTCTTGGAAAGATATTAGTTGGATTATTTTAATTGTTCTTTTGAAGTTATTTGAGGATATATCTGGTAGAGTCGATGGAGTGGTGGGGGTGAGGAAATAGATGTGGTATGTTTGTTTAATGTCGCCTGCAGTGAACAACATAGAGCATAATTTATTGTGGATGATGTACCAGATAGAAAACGGGTCCTTCAGGTTTGCAGACTGACTAGTGGGATATGGCATGAATTGGTGCTTGGGCTCTGCTATTTGCAAACTGATAATTTGGCCAAGGGACTGGATATTTCCAAGTTTGCTGCTCGCACCAAACAAAATATTGGAAAGGATGCAAAGGTTTCAGGAGACAATGATAACACTAAGAGTAACAACGTGATAGATGGAATTCAATGTTGAAAACTGAGAGATTATCCATTGTGATAGAAAAAACATATTTTGATATGAGTTTGGGAAATGTTGATGTTTAAAAGGGCCTGGATGTCCTAGCATACAAATCACTGAAAATTAACACACAGGTGCAGAAGGTAAATGGTATGTCAGTCGTTACTGCTGTACTCAAATTCTCCAGTAATAAAGAATGACTTACTACATATGGCCTTTTATTTACACCTGGAAGTTTACTTTTGTACTTAAGGTGGACAAAAAGATATCGCACTACTGATTCTGCATATGTGAGAGGTTAGACAGGGTAGATTTCTTCTAACTGTTCTAAACTTGAGGGAGAATCCTTCCCTGAAGCACAAAGATTCAGTCGGATGGATGCAGGAAAGATGTTTACGCTGGTGGAGGAATCTAGAACCAGGGTTCACATTCTCAAATACAAGGTCTGCCTTTTACGGCTGAAATGGGTAGAAATATCTTAATTCAACGGGTGCCATCATAACCAACCTGATCTCCGGGTTGCTCAGCACTTCAACTCTCCCTCCCATTCCCAATCTGACCTTTCTGTACTGGGCCTCCATTGTCAAAGTGGGGCCAAGCGCAAATTGGAGGAACAGCACCTCATATTCCGCTTGGGTAGTGAACATTGACTTCTCTAATTTCAGACGGACCTTGCTTTCTCCCTCCTTCCCCTCCCCCATCCCAGTTCAAGTCCTACTGTCTCCGCCCACTTTCTATCTTTTTCCGCCCCGCCACCCCCCCCCCCCCCCCCCCCCCGCAGGACATCAGTCTGAAGAAGGGTCTCGATCCGAAACGTCACCCATTCCTTCTCTCCATAGATGCTGCCTGTCCCGCTGAGTTACTCCACCATTTTGTGCCTGCCTTCGATTTTCTTTCTCACACAGAGATTCTTTGGAATTGTTTCTACACTGAAACTGGAGATTTGGTGATTGATCACGGTTTTAAATATTATTGATACGTTTCTCAAGATTAAAGAAAATAAGGGATGTGCGGCAGACAGGAGGAAAATGGTATTAGTGGTAGCGGTAAGCTATTAAATGTAGAAGCAGGCGCATGCCAAATAGCCTTCCACAACTAAATCTAAATCTCCACTGATGCATGTTTTCTAGATTGAAGATGCAAATAGTGTGTGTGTTAACATGTTTACACTCAATAATAGACTCTGTCAGAGCAGTATACAAACATGGTGCCTGCCCCGGTAGATTGGATCAACAGTAGCATTCAGTATCTGACTTGTTACAAACTTCAGTAAAATAAAATATACAGAGACTTCAACTCCATTAGTTGAGGCAATGATCCCAGGTGTGTTTTGATATATATTTTTTACTTATTTTGTTATTGATTGGAATGTTTGGAATAATCATAACATTTTGAACAATTTTGCGTTCCTTTTTACGATGGCTGAGTTATTTTGAATTTTCCATTTTGTCGGATATTAAAAACAATAATATTGACCAGATACTGGCCCTATTCCAAAACGTTGTGAATGTAATTTTGCAATTGTACTCTATCTTAAAATTATCACACCGATGTTGGCCACTATTGATAATACAAAGCAAAATTGTCTATTTAACGTACATTTGCCAGGATTCTTTCCGAGTTAAGGCAAAACAGGAATGGAATTTGATTTTTTTGGGTCAGTTTCTGTGCTGAGTATTTGGGGTGACATGTGGTGTTGGCATTATTGGCTGGGCGGTATTTATTTGCAATCCTTCATTGCTGCATAACTGAATAGTTTCAAAGCTGACGGAGTTAATCACATTGGTGTGGATCTGTTGTATCGCATACTGTTATTTTTCAAGATCTAGTTGATCGCAGGAAGTATTTTTTATTTAAATCATGACAAGACTAAAACAAAAAATTGAACTCCGAAATAAAACAGAAAATGCATAAAATACTCAACAGGATCGGGTAGAAACTGTGAGAGAGCTAAGTGTGTTAGATTGATGATTCTGAACTGAAGGTGAACCGAGGCAAGCAAGATGAAGGCAGAATGTTATATTTAATGATGAGGTGAGAAAATAGATGGATGGAAAAGTAGTTTCTCAGAAGTTGAAAATTAATAAGATAACCCCTCAAATCTTTTGTAGGACTGCTTCTGAGCCAGTTTTTTTTTCCAGTTCATTGGTTTTTATGAGGAGATGGCATCCAAATCCAGGGCAATCTAGGAGGCACACATGATATTTCTATGGAACAATGAAAATTGCAAAAGTGTATTTATTATTTGTAAAATGGGAACAAAAACAACAAATGGAATTACATGAATAATTTGGATTTTTGATTAATTTAGGGGAAGGCTTGATGATTTGGCAACATGGGAATTTGGGGATTATTGTGGAAGATAATGTTTGCGATTTGAGTGGATGAATGCATTCAGAATAAATAGGGTGGAACTATGTTTTGTGACTAGTTCTATGAAATAAGAGGGGAATGACAAAATACAGCAAGCATTCAAGTTGCCATCATTTGGGTTACAGAAATTTGCCTGTGCAAAATCACAACTCAACAAATTTAGATATGGAATAAAATTTGGTTTTATGGGCTTAGTGCTGAGGGAGGGGAGGGGGTGTGCTCAACTGAAATTCCTTGACCATATGCAGCTTTACATTGCCGAAAATTGTGATAAGCCAATTTTCTAGGAATACAATCCTCCCATAACTCGGGGGTAGGGGGTGCCTGCAGTTGTAAAAACAATCCCAGGGAAACTCCAATTTTGAGACGTATACCATGGAACAAATATTGGCAGTGCTTTCAGCACGTTATCAGGATGGTATCTAAATAAGAAGAAATGTAATTATAATTATTTTTAAGATTAAAGGAATTCTTAGTTTAGTTTGAAAGAGGCTTAAAATTGTTTGAAAAAGTAGAATGATCGAAGCAAACTGCGCTCTATTGATGGGGGTAACGAAATGTAGTACAAAATGTGGGAAGGATATTTATGCCCAATGCGATTTAGACCAAAATCTGTCAGTGTTTAAGATTAGATTAGATGGGTGGTTGAGGGAAAGGCAGATGAGCATGTGGTTGGGATATTATTTGAAATTTGCACTGACATTCAATTAAACACCACCTCAAATTTCTCCCACCAAGTAAAATACCATATATTCACCTCATTGGTTGCCTGTATTGCCTCTGCCACATTTCTTCCTCTCAGCCATGCATATTTGCTTGTGTGCTGTTACAAAATACTCTCTTCCAGCTAACTTAACAGCTACCCATTCAAACATTTCTATAGTTACTAATCTGTTCAATCAAAAATTTCCCTGCATCTTTAATGCTGTGAACTCTGCTGAAAATTATTACTGTTACCTGCATTGTTCTTCCCAGCATGGCATTTTTTGTTTGCTCAAGATGAAGAAGACCAGAATAGATATAGTGGAGAATTAGTTTAGCCAGTCAACATTAGACTTGACTGGACTACCTGAACCGTGTTGTCATTTAGAAAAAATGTTAATTGTGCTACAATCATTCCGTAATGAAAAGATAATCCCTGGGTTCCCTTCACTGCTGCATATGAATCATCTTAAACCCTTTTCTATTCTCTTTCACACTGCCCTCCAACTAGTAGGAGAAACTTGGGAAACTTTCATCATTGTTTGATATCAGCAAGTCAGTTGAGTCTGCTTCTCTTTACCTCTAACAAGCACAAGCATTTGGGAAAGGTCTCTTTCCCGCTCTCCTCTCCACCATAACCAAATTTCCAGTTTTTCTCCTACTTCTCCTTGTGCCTCTGTGTACTCCTTGAACTTTTTCATTAATATGTAATTTTTGATACAGTGGACTAGGCTCTCCACTATTCAGTCAGTGCATGTTCACAATCATTTAGTTGTGTGAGACTGCACATGCATGATTCAATTTTGTTCGAAGTCATTACTGTCGCTGTATAACCAATAATAACATATTTCCGCAGGACAGGCAACAGCGTCTCTGGAGAGAAGGAATGGGTGACGTTTCGGGTCGAGACCCATTCCTTCTCTCCAGAGATGCTGCCTGTCCCGCTGAGTTACTCCAGCTTTTTCTTGACCATATGCAGAATCATCTTCGGTTTAAACCAGCATCTGCAGTTCCTTCTTTCCAATAACATCTTTCCTCTGCTTTTCTTCTGCCATTAATGCATGTGCTTCAGACCTCCGATTAAAATCTACCTCTTAAGCTAAGGTTTAGTTTATTATTGTCATGTGTACTGAGGTACAGTAAAAAGCTTTTTTGTTGCATGCAATCCAGTCAGCGAAAAGACTATACATGATTACCATCTCAAGTTCTTCAGAGTAATTATTTTCAAAAACCTTTGTGAAGGACAGTGGGAGGTTATTGAGACATTAATGCTTTGCAATTAAAAAAAATATATATTTTCTGTATTGGCCTGGGTCGGTTGGGGAGTGGAAAAGTGAAAGATCCTTAGGTTTCTGTTTATTTGCTGACTTGGCCTTTATAGTTATGTAGTCTTCAAAGTCCAGAAAATGCAGATTTATGGATGGATAATACCATGTTTGAAATATCCGAATTTTTTTGTATTGCAAACAAAATGCAATTGTAGTTTAGTTTAGAGATACAATGCAGAAACTGGCTCTTCGGCCCACCGAGTCCATGGTTCGGCTTTTAGCTCTTAAGATTCAGCTTTTAAACATTAAAATGTGAAATTTCACAACTGCAGGTATCTATCTCAGCAACAGATGGATGCTGGCAAAGCAGGACTGGATTACTTGCTTCTAGATCAAGAACTGAAAATATAATGCAGTCTAAAACCAAGTTCACTTCCCTGTGGTGACTGAAATTGACCATTGGGATTTGTGTCAGTAGTAAGAAGGTAGAGGGGACTTCTTAGTGAATGACTAATTGATATTTTGAAGCATTTGATTTCAGCAATAAAGATTGTTGTAAAATGTGTAAAATTGCCCAGATGGATAATGTGATAGAAGACTTGAAGAAATACATGTGATGGAATTATGTAGTTCTATTACTTTTGGTATTCTCCCTCCATAGGACTATCATGCTTGAATTGTTTCCTTAGTGTTTTACTGAATATACAAAACCCTGGAGTGTGATGTATTCAATCTCTTGAATGGTACAAGACTAGAGAGGTGAACTTTGGAAGTATACTGAATTTTTTCATGTGCTTGATAGTTTTGTTACAGATTTACTAATTTTATTTTTTGGTTGTTCTCCTGGCTGGTGTATCTAAAATGTGAAAAGAAAGGATTGGCCATTCCTGTTAGGAGAGAAGAAATTTAATCATGCAGAAGGTAGTGTGAATCTTTGCAGTAGGCTAAGAAAGCAGAGTCATTGAGAATGTTCCAACGGTATCAAGACATATGAGGTTAATGCAGGAAAGTGACACCACGGTTTTCCTATGATATTAGAGCAGATACAATGCCGAATTGGTGCAGTCAGCATTAGTTTAAATTAACAATTGAATTAATAGAACAGACTGTACTCAATGTATGTGCATTGGGTGTGGATCGGCACACATTCAGCTCCTGATTCCCAACTCTGGTCCCTTGTATTCGGCTTCGAATCGGTGCCAATAATTTCCTAGATAAACATATTTGACTTTTTTGCTGAGAACAGAAGAACACGAAGATGTGTAAAGATACAAACAACAAATAATTTATTAGCCAAGTATGTAAGAACATACAAGGAATTTGATTTGCCATAGTCATACCAAAAAAGCAACACGACACACAACTACATAAAAATTAACATAAACATACACCACAGCGCACTGTGATGGAAGGCAATAATGTATTATCTTTTTCCCTCCTTTATTAAACTTGTCAAGATTGGGGGAAGTAGGTTATTGAAGATTATAAATTACCCAAACATATTTGAGAGAAGATAGGACTTTGGTTTATATAGCATACTTTCCAACTTTAGGTCCTCGTATTGTTTGGCAGTCAGTGAGCTGCTCTTCAAGCTTAGAAACTCTTATTATCTAGGAATTGAGGTAGTCCACTGTATAGTTCGAATGTTCATAGATACCAATGTATGATGATGGCCAGAAAATGTATTTCGTGATGTTGATTAAGTGAGACAAGATATTTATTTTAGAGGTCGTCTTCTTATCGAGTCCACACACAAGATTAGAAGTTGTTCAGCCAGAGCTGAACACATTTCTCGGCATCTGCATACAATGGTGTCTGTCTTGCGCTTCTTGTGCTTGGTGGTGGAAAGATTGGTGAAAACAGGACATGAATGCTCTTTCCTTGACCCCATTTTAGAGGTAGTGCTATGGGAATCTGTGCATCCTCCTATGATTGTGAATAAGGTCACATCTGAAATCCGCCACCCAGTAGAGTGCAGCTCAGATGCAGTTGAAACAAAATTTCCCACTATTGCAAACTTGACTATAAGTGTGTAGTTGGGTAAGAAATTGTGGAGGCCTGGTTAAGGAACAAGGTGAAGACGATACTTGTTTGATTCTGCCCGTTATAAGAATAAAACACTATTAAGACACAAAGTATTTTTCAAATGAAGTATTTGTCCTGCAATCCCCTGGTTCTAAATGTGCAATAGAAAAGTTTGAATCCTGAGAAGTGGTGGCTGGTTCTCGGGTAATAACGTTTTGTTCTTTTGCCTTCGCACCTTTCTGTCACCAGAGCTCATCAATCAGTTTGATTGAGAAATGATGATTGAATCAACAGCTGGCTGAAGTTTGCCAGTAATGAAGAAAATTTGTGGCTTATATGGTGTTAATTTGGGATATTAAAAACCTCCATTCTTGCTGAGGTATCTGGTAAACTTCTGGATTTTTCAATTAGAGTTGAAGCACTTTGTTTTATACCACAGATCAGCAAAGCCTGTTCTCTATCTGAAGGTGCATGTCTCGTAGTGGAAGTGGAGTGCTCTGATTGTATATTTGTTAATAAACCTTGATGTTGTTTGGAGGTGGTTACTACACTTCCTTTGTGGGAAGAGCTTTTTTTGATCTGACTACCATTTAGAATTTTCCGTGAATTTGAATTCAATAGTAAGGTTTTGTTTCTTTGATGGACCTTCTTGCTAATAGATTATTTTACTGCTGCTGACTCTTACGTGTGTTCCATGAGTGCTATACGCCATCAGTATCTTGTCAAATAGTTGTATGCGCTGCAGACTATTTGATGGTGTGTAGAGTGTAATAGCCTAAGATGATCCTGTGCTCCATGGATGTCCACACATCTTTACTTGTAGCCAGGTCCAAGAGACTTTGTTGACTTCCCTTTGTTATTTTTGTATCAGTTATTGCATTTAGTAGCATATTGGCTGTGATCAGCTGGTTTGGTAAACTGAATAAGCCTTTGATCACTAAAATTGATGTACATTGTTCTATAAATATTGGTTCATTTATACATTGAATAATTGAGCCAAATTAACAAATCTTCAGTGTTTAATTTAAATTTAGCCACGGAGTCAAACAGCATAGAAACAGGCCCTTCATCCCAACTTGCCCATGCTGACCAAGATGTCCCACCTACACTAGTCTCCCCTTTCCGTATTTGGCCCATGTCCTTCTAAACCATTCTTGTCCATTTACCTGTCCAAATGTCTTTTAAATGTCGTTGCAGTACCTGCCTCGTATCTCCACTGGAAGCTCATTCTATATACCTACTGCCCACTGTGCGAAAAAGTAGCCTCTCGGGTTCCTACCAAACCTTTGCCCCTCTCCCTAAATTTTTTGTGGAAGATTTAGTTTCAAATGGTATGTTGTCAAAGGGCTGTGTTGGCTAGAACAGGCATGGAACAAATGTCTGTTGGCTAGAACTGGTATGGGTTTGAAACCGAAAAGTTAATGAATTACCATCCTGTCCATTACTTCATTAACTTTATTTGTCATCTTTAATGTCACACCACGATGAATTCAGATTTGCTACAATGGTATGCTGGCATTCGAACTCTGGGCTGGAAATTGACCAGCCCTGCTTCCACTGCAGCTTTGCTATTTAATAAGCCAATACTCAAACATTTGGGTCCTCTTGTACAATGCCTCTTGCTTCTTAGTTTAAAGATCATTCTAGGCTGTTGCTGACCATCACTGCATTGGAGAGCTTGCCCTGAGTGCAGAAGAGATTCACCAGGATATTGCCTAGTATGGGCCGCTGTAGTTATGAGTAGACTTTGGATACATGGGTTTTTTTTCACTGGAATGTAGGAAGCTGAGGGAATAGAAGTTATAGAGATGTTTACAAAATAGAGCGGTATAGACAATTAGGTAGGCAGGATCGTTTTGCAGGGCATGGGAATGTGGAACAAGAGGATACAGATTTCAGGTGGGAGGTGAGAAATTTTAGGGACACAAGTGGCCAGTTTTCCCCCAGTTGATGATAAATATTTGTAACAAATGGGATTAGTGTAGATAGACATTGCGGTTGGCGTAGGGGAGGGAACACAAGGAGCTTTTTCTGTGGTCGTTCCTAAGATTCAAATAATAGGATCAAAATTCACTACTTTTCCTTAAGGCATAAACTGGGGACAAGTATTTGCCTACTTTGCAGACTTTCTCAAAGTGCATGCTTTCATGGATAGGACTTGCATCTCTACAGGGCCACTCTATCAGGAGTGTTTTGCATTAGCCAAGGGACATTGTGCATGAGTACAATGAGCTTTCCTACTGTCTTACTCCATTAACTATTCTTTACCAAGCTGTTCAGATCTCTCTTGCTCCTCACATTTTACATGCCTTTCCTATCATTGCAGCATCCATTCATTTGGTTAGTTGTAACATTCCTTGTTGTTGGAAGTGTGGCTTGTTAAATATTATGGCTCTTTAAGAGTTGGCTGCAAAGATTGCACCTGCTGGGTTACATGCTGGTGACTGTGTAAACTTGCAGCACGTCAACAGGGAACCTATGCTAAGACTGACAGTGTCAGTTTCATCATGGCATTATACAAGGGAACCCAGCCGATCTTTGCATCTCACAATTGAAATTTTCACTCTAAGAATTCACTAAACGGATAGGGTGCTAAGCATTGCTGCTTAATGGCAAGACAAAAGCTTGGGATAATGAACTTTCTGTGCCATGGTTCCAACCCTCGCCATGTCCTGGTTTTAAGTTTGAGAATGTTTACATTTATGCAAACAGTTTAATGCATTAATGAACTGTACTGTTGTTTTCAATATGCTTGTATTGGCTAGCTGTGATAAGGGAATCCGTGCTGTA
This sequence comes from Amblyraja radiata, assembly GCF_010909765.2. Taxonomy (NCBI): domain Eukaryota; kingdom Metazoa; phylum Chordata; class Chondrichthyes; order Rajiformes; family Rajidae; genus Amblyraja; species Amblyraja radiata. The sequence continues at coordinate 10,653,615 of NC_045982.1, read as the reverse complement.
AGTATGATGGTCATGACTTCTCTATAATGAGTGGTCTGTCCAGTGTTGATGCGCAATAATAGAATTTCTATCATGAAACATCCTAATTGTATTGGCTGTAATTTTCAGCCTCATCAAATTAGTTTTTATAATGACTGGTTAGTTCCACTGGCTGGATTGGTCATTTGATGTTCAATATCTAAGGGATAGGACATGTTTCTTCTGAACAATTTAATCTTTTTCCCCCAGCCAGTAATTCCTCTAGGCCTGCAAAGCCATTTCATTGCAGAGTCCATTCACTGACCCTTCCTGAATCTTGCTCGTATGTGTTTAAAAATTCCCATCTTTTGTTGAAGGTTGGTGACAGATACTCTGGCTGGAAATTGGGATAAATCAATGAAATAGTTATTCAGATTGCTTTGAGTGCAAGATTTTAACGTGTATTTTTCCAACCGATGGGTTGCTGCTTTGAAATTTTCTTTAGGATATTGTGGGGCTGTTACTGACTAATAGTCATAATTATCGTATGAACATTAATTTTCTTGGTACCTTTTTTTTGGGCGACTGACTTGATGGTTGTCAAGGCCATAATTTGTGCTAGCATTACCTAAGCTGTAGGCGTCTTGCAGGATATTTACAGAAATTGGGATTCTGCAATAGATTTTTTAAAAAGGTTGAGTAGATCAAGTGTTGTTTGATGTTTAAATGGGTTTTAATGAGAAATTTGGGGACAATAATCTCAGCAAATGATTTAATTGGTAACATAATTTATCACAATTTAAAGATTATGACCAAAGGAATGAAATGTAAGCTTAGATATATTTTTTTTTTACATGGAATGTTCCTGCAATCTGCAATGCTTGACAAGAACCAGCAATGGACGAAGAATATCCAGATGTGGATATTGCACACTTACGTGTAACTATTTGATTTATACCCTCTTATCCTCAATTGATGAGGGAGTGCAACATGCTCCCTTGTAAAAATGTGGATGGCATTCTTTCTTTGACTACCCTACTGTTTGAGGGATTTTCCACACCTTTAAATTAGCTTTTTTATTCACCATTGTACTGCAAGTTGTACAGCAATGATTCATGTTTAGATCAAATTGGTGTGTTATAGCACGGAGTGTGATGTATTTACTGGATGTACTGCAGGCAGAACATGATGCTGCCATATATTTGGTATTACACCCATACACGCAACAATTTCTCATTTGGACATTTAAATATTGGTGCCTTCAGATGGAACTTTACATTTTGCTCCAGCTGAAATACCGACTGCAGCAACATTGTTCACACTCACTCTGACTTCTGTAATGACTACTCTGGTTGAGAAGGAGAAATGAAAGACTGCAGATGCTGGAATCTGGATTAAAAAGTGTTGCCGGAGGAATGAGGAATGTTGCTGGTCAAATTGCATCTGTGGATGTGATGGCATTTTGGGTTGAGACCCTGTAACGGGACTCTAGTATTTCTTGCTTTTCTGCAGCTTTTATTATTACATAAATATTTGGACTCCCGTGGAAGATTGTGGAAGCTTGAAACTCAGAATAAAAATTTGAGATGTCTTTGAAATGTCTTGTAATTTTAAGTAATCTAAAGAGGAATTTATATGATTTTGGGGGTTTTTTTAGTCACCCCGCATGAAGTTGGAAGACAACTATTTGTAAAAGTGGCAGAAGAAAATGTAAAAACATGGAATATTGGAGATGAGAAAAACAAATTTGTAATTGAACATCAGTGCTAGATGTGTTGCTCTTTGAGGTTATGTTGAGTTTATGTTGAATTGCAGTTCTGCAAAGCAGCCACAAAACTGCATTTGGTTTGCAAGTTTTAGCAAGTTGCAAGACTGGGCAACTAAATTACTGTTTCACCCAGAATGCTTTTAAGTTCTGGACAATGGGAAAGACAGATAAGCTTATTTTGCAGTTGCACTGGAAATTAGTGGATGGTAGTCAAATGGAGTGAAATATAGCACCCTGGAGGAATTGGTACCTTTTCTTTACTGTTTGTAGAGATTTGTGTGTAATGTATTGGGGTATGTGTGGGAACAATTATCTATTTATGATTGATTTTTAATGATGTGCAGGTGGAGCTAGGTGGGGAAGGGGAATATGTCAGAGGCTGGTAGTGATAGGTGGGGGAGATGTGGGTTGGAGTGGTGAACAAAGGGAGAAAAAAAACTAGGTCGGCAGGTGAGTATGTGTGTGACAACGCGGAATGTGCATTACATCAAATTCGAACTTTAATAGAACTTGGTACAGCTGCAGCAAAATATTCTCTTTTTTTAAACTAAAAGTCGAGGACTGTTCTATTAATCATTAGAGATTGTTTGTAACTGTCCATTACATTGTGGTCTCTGCAAATTAACCCTTGATTCATAGATCTGAACTGGTTCTAGTTTTTCACCATTCAAATAAACTCTTCTGGTCCAAAATGCCACTATCGAGCTTGTGTTGTTAATTGCGCTGTTGTTTAACTCCACCCTCCTTAATGCGTAGCTTACAATGCCACAAATTTTTGTCATTTGCAAATTTAGAGGTGTTGCTCTTGTTTCTGTTGTGTGCAAATCCTTGTATGACTAGTTATTTTTCAGGCATTGGGAATATGGCATAGTGTAATTGTTCTGAGAAACATCATTGTTACGGTTAGTGTGTATATAGGGTTATTTGTAGTTCAGTTGCTTCCTTTGTGATGTGTATGGATGGGAGTAACAGTTCTGTTATGTTTCTATAAGATGGTTGTAGTATTTCTTGCGGATCTGGCTGCATATCAAGGACAGGTGTCTGTACTATTGAAGGGCTTGGGGTGAGTAAGGTGGAAACACTGTGGATCCGATCCAAACACAGGCAAAACATTCCCTGCATAATAGCAAACTGAGGAATGCTGAGACCATAGATTAAGTATATGTACAGTACCCATGACTGGAATGTGCAGGTCATACAAATATTTCAATGTTATTTTATATTGCTATCATATTTAACCTGCCGATTTTAGTGTCATAAGGTTCATAGAATAGTACGTGGAATAGACCCTTCAGCCCACAATGTTTGTGCTGAATATCATGCCATGCACATGATCCATACACTATTTCGTGCATACCCATGTGCCTATCTAAAGTCTTCTAAATGCCACTACCATATTTGCTTCCAGCACAACCCCTGGAAGCTAGTGCCATGCCTTAATTCTCAGTGTCAAAGAAAAAAACTTGCCTTGTACATCTCCTTTAAACTTGTCCCTTTGACTTTAAAGTCATGCCCCCTCATTTTTTATATTTCCGTTGTGGGAAAGGGATTGTGACCATCTACCCTATCTATTCATTTCATATTTGTGTATACGTCTATTGGAACTCCACTCAATCTCTGGTGCTCCAGAGAAAATATTCAACTTTGTCCAATCTATCCTACTAGCTAAGAGCCGACTAATTCAGGTAACATTTTGGTAACCCTCTTCTGCACCCTCTCCATAGTCTCCACGTCCTTCCTGTAATGGGGTGACTAGAACTATGCACGATACTCCAAATGCGGCCGGACCAAAGTTTTATAATGCTGCAACATGGTTGCCTAACGTACTCAATGCCCTGACTGACAAAAGCAAGCATAGCATATGTCATACTGGATTCCATACTGGGATTTAATACAGAGAAAAGAGGTATTGCATTTTGGGAGGTCCAACATTGGCAGTACCTACAGTGAATGATAGGGCTTTGAGGAATGTTGTAGAGTAGAGGGATCTGGGAATGCAGGTACATAGTTCCTTGAAAGTGGCGTAGCTGGTAGATAGGTTGGTCAAAAAGGCCTTCGGTATTTTGGTCTTCATCAGAGGATTGAGTATAGAAGTTGGGAGGTCATGTTGTAGATATATAGATGTTGGTGAGGCCACATTTATTGTGAGTTTTAGGGAGTCGTCGAGCAGGCTAGGACTCTATTCCTTGGAGTGCAAGAGGACAAGGGCTGGACTTATGGACGTGTACAAAATTGTGAGAGGAATAGATCAGGTATACGTACGGAGTCTCTTGCCCAGAGTAGGAGAATCGAGAACCAGAGGACATAGGTGTAAGGTGAGGGGGAAAAGATTTAATAGGAACCTGAGGGGTAACTTTTTTACACAAATGGGGGTGGGTATATGAAACGAGCTGCCAGAGGAGGTAGCTGAGGCAACTATCGTAATGTTTAAGAAACATTTAGACAGGTACATGGATAGGATAGGTTGAGAGGGATGTGAGCATAACGCAGGAAGGTGGGACTAGTGTAGATGGGATATGTTGTTCGGTGTGAGCCTGTTTCCACGCTGTTTGACGCTATGACTTGAAACACTGCTTTTGTGTGTTATAAGGCATCTATGTATGTCTTTAAATGCAATGTATCCTGATGTGCTTATTGGTCCAGATTGATTTCAAATTGGAGTTGTTATGTTTTCTGGGTCAACTTTTTGATTTGTTCATGCAGAGGCTGATTAGTAGTGACGAATAGAAGGTTGATTTAACAGAAGCTGCTGTTTTTTTTAAACAATTGGCTTGGCTTCTTTTCCCATGTGGCAACTCACGTGACTTGTTGTTTATTAGCAACCCCAAGCCATCTGTTGACTCGTCATTATCAGTCATCAGGCAGGAATCCAAGTGCTTCTAGGCAGTCAGCCCCTGAAGCTAACCCCTTAGACAAGGAGTGGTGTGGCCTTGGTTTATGCAGATTAGCCATGTGCTGTTCAATGGAAATGCTACAAGAAAGAGGAAAAGGAGGTTTATCTCCTGGTATTCACAAACCATGCTGCACGGAAGTGAATGAATCCGAACTCCAGTTGAATCCAGTGTTTAGTATATCCCACCCCACCCCCCTAACTTGACGTCATATCATCACAAAACGCTCCTGCCTTTTTACTGAGTGTCATTCATTCATTGCCAAGACTGATGAAAAATTTACTTGGCAACAATTCAAACAGTGCACAGCTGTGAGGTTTTAGTTTTTAGGCAGAGTGCCCTCAATTTAAAATGATTTATAAATAGCATGTTGGAACCATTATTCCCAGAGTTGAACCTAGCTTGGCATGAGGTATAGCAAGAAGGGTGTAAGCTTTGCAAGATCGCTTCATAAATTAGTGAGTTTTTAACTGAATTCGTGAACATTTGCTTCATTTGTAAGAGTTGATGTGAAGCTTCATGTAATAGTGTCGATTTAATCCTCTCTTAGGATGAAAGACAGCGGAATCCAATGGAGGGCAGAGGTCACACCCTTGGTCTAAGAATGCTGATTTTAAACACTACAAAGAATTGAATGTCCTCTACATTTACTAATACTTGCCTAGTTGCAGAGGTACTGGTATTTTGAAGTAGGTTCACAAAAAGGAAGCACAGCTAGATTGGCTTGCATTATTAGAAACCTGTGATATGCATTTGGTAACTGAGAGTTTCACTGAGGCAAAGGGGATTCATTATATTTACAGGATTTCAGGATTATATTAAGAATATAGCAGGTTTTATGAAAAGGCAATTAGGTTTTAATAACTTCCACCATTTTGGTCATTTTACCTTGAAATTATTTGGTTTCAAGTTTCTCTGATTCTAGACTCATTTATCCAAATCTTTCTACCCCTTTACAGTTTCCACTTCTTATCTATCCAAGTTTTTTGTTGACATGTTTCAAACGTGGGGAGGTGGGACTAGTGTAGATGGGGCACCTTGGTCAGCGTGAGCACGCTGGGCCGAGTGGCCTGTTTGCATGCTGTATGACGCTGGGACCACTACTTTGCACCACTGTTAAATATTGATAAGGGTGATTTGGTTATCTTTCCAATAACATTTATGGCAAAAATTCTAGATTCTTCTGTTTTTAAACAGCTTTGTATTGAAATACTACCTGAATGATTAAAAAACCCCCTACATATTTGCATCAATTGCATATTATTTATTATTTTCATATTATTGCATGGCAATGCTTTCTGCTTTAAAGTACTGGTCTTAAAGGATCTTCTAACCGTGACCAAATTTGTGTAATATATGCTGATTTTAGAACCTCCATTTCCAGAAGGCTTCAATATTTGTGTTCTTACATCAGTTGTTTTGGATCACAATTGCACATCATAAATTAACAAACTTTGTGAAAACAAAAGCCGACTTACAATTGAATAAATCCTCAGAGTTAAACATGACAGGAGTCGGTTTGTGAATTTAGATTCTGATTTGTTTATTGTCATGTACATCAGGGTACAATGAAATTCCTTGTTTGTGTGAAGCTCATGGAATACACAGTATAGGTGATTATGATGAACACAATAATAGATTTAATGATCAATATAATATAGCAGAAGGGAAATTATGGTGCAGCGTGAAGTGCCAAAAAATGGCGCATTGTGGAATAATAACTGAATGAGGTAGTGTTGGAGTATGTGGCAGCATCTCTGGGAAAGGGGTGTTAAAATACCTAATTCATTCCCTAGTCTGATTTTGGAGCGGAAGAAGGTGTTAAATATTGACATTTGAAATATTAACGACAAATATCATCTTTCTGTATCTTCTCCCAGAAAGTAGAAGAGAAGAGAGGGAATAGCGAGGGTTGCAGGAATCCTTGACGATATTTTCAGTCTTCCTGATGCAATTTACTGGGAAGATGGGCTGAATGGAAGGAAGTGACAAGACTCTGATTGACTGCACTGCGTTCACCACTCTGCCGATTCATACATCAAGAGCAGAACAGGCTGAGATGTATCCTGTCAGAATACTCTATAGTGCATTTGTAGAACTTTGAAAGAATCATCGTGGTCGTACCTAATCTTCTCAGCTGCCTGAGAATGTAAATACATTAATGCACTTTTTTGATCACCACATCAGTGTGAAAGACCAGGCTAGGTTTCTGGTGATGTGAATGCCAAACAGAACATAAACTTACATGAGCAGAAGATGGGGGTCAGCAAGTGTTGTCTTACAGCTTGGTATGCATATCTCACAGTAGCTTATTAGTCTGTCATTTCTTAATTTACAAAGTTAATGACCACACATTTTATAGACCGATTTAGCAAGTAAGTAAATGCCCGATGACTGCACATCAGGCTAAACAGATTTCAATTATTGTGTGAATTGTACTCAAGCCATTTATGTATCTACACTTTTGAAAGAGTACATGAAGTTTCAATATTTCATTTAAAATCCAGCAAAATATTTTATCAATTGGCAATAAAGATTTGGCACAGTTAGTCTAACCAGAACTGCTGCCGCGGGGTGGTCCGCCGGGTCTGTCTTGGTTTTCGGCGTCCGACTTCGTTCAGCTGCGTGGCGCATGCCAGGTGCCTTGTGCCGGCGTGCATCCTAGGACCCTGCTGCCGCCACCACCACTCATCCCGGTAGCCTCCTGCAATGAGCTTGTCCCAAGATCTACTTCCCATATTCAATAGCTATTTAATTCAACCATCACTCTTTTTCATGATTTGTACTTCAAATCTCAGTTTAACTTTTGTTTTCAGATTGCTCCTTGATGTTGTCAGTTCTGTGACCGTCCTTGGCTGCTCAGGCACAGAACTCTCAAATCCTCATCCTGATCCATTCTGCTTTTCTACCTCTCTCCCACCTCAAAATCTGCCTCTTTTTGTAATCTCTGTAATATTTATTTTGATTTACTCATTTCTATTTAATAGTGCTTGCTGCTTAAGAACATTGGAATGTTTTAAGTTAAGTGCCAATTGCCTATATGTTAGTGCATGTTATTGGTACTAGCAAAACACAGAGGTGGTGGAACTCAGTGAGTCAGGCAGCATTGTGGAGTGAAATGGACAGTCAGTCTGCATTTTGGGTCGGGACCCTTCAGACTTCAGCTCTTTGTGTTTTGCTCTGAAAGTGTCTGCATTTCCTTGTTTTTCCTATTGTTGCTGATACCTTGTTTTATATGTACTAGAATAACTAACCAGGAACCGGTAAGTTTTTCTTAAGGTTGATGCATAGATTACTAGCAGCGGTTAGAGAATCACTCGGGTATTCATGTAAAAAGAGAGGTGTTGAGATGAGAAATCTTCTATTGACTGGTTACCTTTGGGTACCTGCATAATAGTTATGAATCTTTAATATTTGTCCTGTGACTGGAATAAATAGTACATTTCTTGAACACAGGTACATTTTCTTTTCCCTACTGCATTTTTGTTGGGATCACGGTGGGAGCATGATCAACTGTGCCAGTAGGGGAATTTAGCAGAAGCATATGTTTACAAGTGGCTGTTATTCTCACGGTTTGTAATTTGCTCTGTCATCAAATGCTTTCTGGTCAATTTTAACTGTAAGATGAGTAATATTGATAGTTTCACCAGATTTAAAGCTATTTTGATCTTTGTGATGTCTTCCCCAAAGGCTTTTCAGAAAGGAAAATTGCTTTTAATTCTTGAAAAGGGACCATTTTACACCAGTTTCCTAATGGAATGGAATTGAGGTTAATGGTGGAGGAATTCTGTTCATGTAGTCAGAGGTTTAATGTGACCAGTAAAATAAAAAGGATTTCATATGTATTTGGTAATTGTAGTACTTTTTTGTTTAATTGAGAACCCAGCCGTCTTAACCAATTCTACTCATACATTTGATGCACTTTGCAACTGCTTTCCACATGGTCTGGAAACTTTCTCATACTGGGGCTGTGGGCATGGTAGAAGGTTTCACAGGTGAATTAAGTGTTGCCAGAGTTGGGTGTTATATTGCATACATTAAATTGGGAAACCTCCAAAAATTGGACCGATAAGTAGCATTAGTTTTCATGTATAGTAAAAAAAAATCTGATAATCCAGTACACTTGGGTCTTTTGCAGTACTGGATAAGCAGATTTTTTTGGGGATGATGCCATTAAATTCCAAGCAAACTTTAATTGATCTTTTTTTTAAACGTGGTCGTCTATAAACTTTGCAGTGAACCTGTTGAGTCTTAAGGGAGTGGAAAATATACATACGTTCTATAGTTGATGTGGCTGCAATCTGACTAACATTCCTAATCCCTGGTGTTCCAGAACCGTATCTTAATTCCATCTGCAGTCAGGACCTCCATTTCTGCCCATTAACCCTGGCTTGCCCTCTGGACTACAGCTCACATTGAAGACTAATGAGTGAGCCGGATACCAGACCATCAGGAGTGCCTGATAATTAAATGCTGGATTATTGAAGTTTCACTGTACTTTTGTGCTGACTTTTGATATGTGGTTAATTTGGACTCAACTTCATCACCCGTACTGTGCTCAAGATTGACTTGCAGGAATTTAATTCTTTCTATTTGACTACCATGGTGACCTTCTTGGTATCTTACATTTGTACATAAGCTTTTGCCTGAAGTATTCTCTGTAATACGAGTTGATGATGGTTGGAATCTTTTGGTTGAACATGTGCCTGGTTCTAGCTCAGTTGTGACCTGATCTTGTTCTTTGGGAATGTAAACTAGACAATGTAATTTGTGAACCATTCTGTATTCCTACATATGACTTGCTCACAAATGGTTTACGCTCACAGCTCTATTGAAAATCTGGTAGTTTTGTTGGAGTTTGGCCTTAATGTTGTTATACTCTCCATAATTTAAAGATTTCTGTTTAATGTGCATTATTGTGCAATAATTCACTGGAGATGGGTCTGATGACTTTAAGGAACTCAGTATCTTTACCATGTAACTGCTTTGACAGCGAGTACCATGAGTACCCATTTGTATTCCATTTGGTGAGAAATAGCATATTTGTAAATAGGCAAGATGCAATTAATAGTGCAATTTATTTTCTTGCATTAGTTCATTTTCTCATATTTTTGCCTGCATACTTTGAGAAACTAATGAATCCTTCTGAATTATACAAACAATTGCAGCTGATAGACTTGAGTGACTGTTGTGTAGCCAAGGATAACTAATCATTAGCTAATTTCTTTTCAGCCAACTAGCCCTATGGACCAGATGGGGATGAAGAGACCTCAGCCTTATGGCGGCAGCAATAATCCATATGCACAGCAGGCACCTCCGCAACAAAGCGGACCTTACCCAGGACAACCGTATGGACCTCCAGCGCCTCAGCGCTATCCCGTGGGTGTGCAGGGCCGGACCCAAGGCACCATGGGGGGCGCGCTGCAGTACCCACAACAGGTGAGCTGCGATTACAGATTCAATAAAGTTTGTATGTTGATTATGCTTGGCCTTTCTAGCCCACCACCCCATGGAGAAATTATGAAAAATTCTTTGTGGTTTCTTGTCCAAAGTAAAACTACATCTCCAGTTGTGTTTTGTCCATCTTTAAACATTGCACAATAATGAGTCAGTCATGTATGAAATCTTCCTCTCATAGGTGCCTCCATGTTTTATTTGCTAAAATTATTGATAGTGACTGAGATCAAGATTGACAAGATTAGCAGAGACACTATTTCAAAATGAGGTGCAAAGGATTTTGAAGCATGTTGAAATGTTCAAAGCAGTAAAGAGCAAAATATGAATATTATTTAGAGTAGAAAAGAGCTGAAAGCACTCGGCAGATTGGCAGCATCTGTAGACCAAGAAATAGTCTAAATGTTCTAAGATCCTTGATCGGAAATGAGAAAGGTGTGAGATGGAGATGATCACAGTGACTTTATATGTGTAACCTCTACGAGGTGTAGCCTCCATAAATTTAACAAGCTGGACTTCACTACATGTTGCTGCATTTCTGCTTGTAATATTTTTATTTGGGAACTTAATATGTCTGCAGCAGTCACGTGACTTCATATCTCCGGATGCTATATTAAAGATTGATCGTCAATTTGCATAAACCTGGCATATTTAATGACGTTAAATATACATTTTTCCATGGCTGATGAATATCTTTGATGGTTGAGTTGTAATTATATAGTAGTTAGCCATGTGTTGCTGGATGTCGTATTTAATATACAGATTTATTGATCCTTTCCAAATTATTGAAGAGTTTGAAAATGACAAAATACATTACCATTATCAATTATTTAAGAGTGGAAGTGTGGTGTTTGATTTTTGGCTAATGATTTTGATTATTTTCTCAGTTTCCCTGCCAAGATTTCCCACTCTTATTGGGTTAAAGTTGATGTACGTTAAAAAATAAATTAGATTGTTGGTGAGGAAATGTTTTTGATTTTAATCTGTCCTTTTGCACATTGTGTTTACTCTCTTCCCGAATGTGTGGGAATTAAATAACTTGAGCTGCCATTTGATTTCAGCGAATGCGTTCCAAATTACACGGTTTATTATCTTTATTACATTATATACCACCGCCGAGTATAATCTTTTTCAACAATGGCTCTTAATTCTAGAGTCTCTCTCAAGAATCTCCAGAGTTAGAAAATTGTGTCAAATTTTTCCTGATAACTGGAAAAGGTCATATGGAGGTTTGCAAGTTGCCAGTATTAATAGAATGAAGAGGAAAATACTAGGGAGAGGAGGATTTAGATGTGATCATGAGTTTTTTTAAATATAAAGTGCACTGGTCGTCACTGATTATAGACAGTATTGCATGTTTTGAGAAAATTAGCTACGAAAGACAACTTTCAATTATGCAGGATGGTGGGATTGTTCTGGTTTCCTCTAACAGGAAGGCAACATTAATATGAAGGCTGTATTCTATTGAGATTGATTGTACATCTAAAATATATCTGAGAGACTGAAGGGGTACTTGTGGGAAATCACCAAGTTCATCTGTCAGTCACTAGCTATGCTGAGAATCCACTACCATCCCTGTGGATACTTTGGGACTGGATATATGCTTAATTTGGGGTCCAGCTATGCTCAATTTGCTGCAAATGTCTGTTCAGGAATAATGTTAAATGCTGCTGTGGGAGTTGGCTCACAAATTCTATTGCACAGTAATTCTCGTTGCTTTAATAGGCCATTCAAGATCTATATTTATAACATTAATTTTCTACCACTTGGAACCTGTTTGCTATTGTGGCTGTTTACTGCATGTAGATATATAAATACAAGTTCTAATGACTAACAGCGGCACATATTCTCTATTTAAAATAATGTCTGCAGATTTAATATCACAGAACTGACTGGACAATACCTGGATACATTCTATGTTACCTGTTAGGTTATCGAGTGAGGAAGGGCTGGTGAAGCAGGCCAAATGCAATGTTATCAGGTTGGATCTTTAGTGACTGCTGGGCTTCCATTTTTTGAAGTTGTATTTTTTGCAAAAGAAAAGTCTAAGATCCTAAAATTAGAGTTTAATAATTCAAAATAATGATTGTCCTTTTGTGAATACCGCTGTTTTGTAATGTCAACGTTTATTGGGTGGTTATCGAAATGGAATTTAAATGCATATTGTTCCATTGCATGCTGCTTGCAGATAGCACACTTTTCATTCTCTATATTTTGCACTCAGATCAGAGCATTGCTTTGTCAAATTCTGAAGCAAAATTTTTCCAAGCCTATGCAATCCTTCTGCTCTCAGAATTAAAGTCCCTTTAGATTTCAGTTCATTTTTAGGAAACTAGTTTTACATTGTGTTTGGTTTTCTGCTAATGAACTTAGTGAATCATTGTTCTATTTACATTCTTTCTGTGCAGATGCCTCTTTACAGCCAGCAGAGTGCAGGCAGTTACTGTCAGCAGGGCCAGACACCATACTACAACCAGCAACAGCCTTCATACCCTCAACAACAACGGTTCCCACTACAGCAGGTATACTTTGAGCCTTAAAAGTACAGTCATTGTTTTTATCAGCACAGCTGATATTACATTGCCATTTACTCCTGCACCGTGTCCAGGAAACACGATGTGGGCTTGAAGTCTTGGCGGCTTGGATTTATAATGGTCTTGGTTACAACATCAGTGCCTTTTACTTGCCTGTTAAGAAGTTGACAGTCTTGTAAAGGAATTGAAGTTACTGATTTTCTAATTAAATGTCCGCTTAACTCTAGTGCTAGTGAGTAGTTACTTTGAGATGTGGTGAGTGGAAGAAGCCAGTTGTTTGCAGCGATATTGTAGATTGTAGGTACATTTACTTATAAATGATAGAATTGCTTGTGTATGCAGGTTCATGATCATTCTGTTCATAGTTTGTTGTGCATAATGGGTTACAATCCCATGATCTTTAACTTCCTTCTAGTTCTCTGTTGAGTGTTGGCACAGTATTTGTCTCAGGCGAACAAAATACTGCACTTTTGGTATTGACACTTGCATGTTTTCTATGATCAATGCTGGGATCAGAGACTAATTAAACATTCTGCTGCTGCTGTTTAGCTAATTGTCCACGGACCTCAGTGAGCTTCATTCACAAACTAAGCCAACAAATAAATCCTGCAAATAAAAAGTTGTGTTACAAGTTGCAAAGTTGGCTGGTAATTGAGAAAGCAGCGAATCATCTTTATCCCGAACAGTGGGGTGATTAACTAGTAAGATCAAATTGGAGCAGTTCTGACCATTATGGCTTTAATGTATTTCCTTTTAGCCAAACAAAATACCGACATTTACAAATGTTCTGTTTTTGTACTATAGCAGGATTTGTCTCAGGAAGCATTTGCCACTCAGGCTCCTCAAGGGTTGACTTCCAACAAACCCAACCAGGAGGAGCTGACCCTCATGCAGCAGGGGCGTCCATCTAGTCTGCCGGTGAGTGCACTTCCAGTTCCTTTCTTGCACCTACAAGGACATTCAATAGTTATCAAGTGATTTAGTAGACCACCTCTGGAATAAATATTCCACTTTTTTAGGGAAGGGTAGGTTCATTGCTGCTTTCTCATTCACCAGTTTCTTGTGCTGCCTCGAATATTATGGCAGTTAGGCACTTTACCACTGTTGGAATATTGTGATCTCTTGTGCGTGTGTAGGTTAAATCTAGTGTTTATGATTTGGCCCAGTGGTCCATTGTTTAATGCTTCATTGTATGTCGAGTTATGGCTTGATCAGAATTTTGTAGGATCAAATACAGTATAAAACTGGAAAATATTGAAAGGTCTGGAATAGGCAACTTATTCTGATAATTTAATTTCTTTTAATGTAGAATGATCATACAAAGTTAATTTTCATTGGACAGTGATGATACAACATCTAAGCTTTGTTATAATAATTAAAGTCTCCAGAGTTTGGTGTCCAGATTTCTAATTTAATGAATGGTGCTTATAATTATGACTGGGCTAATGAATATAGTGGAATTAAATGCAATTGATTATATTCCACCATTTCAATAGAGGAGGGATAATTTAGAGGAGGACCGGTCAAAAATCGAATGATTTGTTTGGGTTTTCCCCAGTAAAATTAAGGCTGAGGTTTGAGGAGGGAATAAGATATGCTGTATTATTGAGGTGAAAACGGGCAGCTGTCATGATGAGTAAGCTTTACAATTAGAATCTCAGCTTTCGGCTCGTATAGAGCGACAGGCTGCAAATAACCATGTTCGGCTGGTGACTGAAGAGAGTTTGCTTAATAGGAGAAAGCTTCTACAGATCTAATACTGGATATTGGACTAACAGCATGACAACTGGGCAGTGAAAGTAGTGGAGAAAGTGTAGACTGAGAGGGAAATGTCATCAGAGAAGATGTACATCAATGGTAGTATAGAAATGAATGAAACGTTTTTTGAAATTTGGTCAGCAGCATGATATTTCTATCTTTGTAGTGCATGAATGAATTACCCAAAGAAAATGAGATGGGATATATTACAGAGATTGAGGTGAGCAGTTTTAGTGATGGGAGATGCTATATAACAACGCGTCCCATTTCTTGCACTTACTGTACTGATGAATGAAGGCAAGCAGTCATACGCTGCCTTCACTGCCTGTCTACCCATGTGGCCATGTTCAGAGAACTGTCTACTTCTACCCCGTGATTTTGTGGTTCTACAACATCCCCAGGGTCCTCCCATTCACTATGTCCTTGGCTGGTTTAGCTTCCCAAAATTTATCATTTCTCATTGTCTGATTCAATTCCATCTGCCACTCTTTCCCAGTTGATTCAGACCCTGTTGTAACCTGAGATAACCTGCACCGAATTGTACATATATTGGTCTTACTAATCATGCAAATTAATGCCATTGCTCTGCTCATTCTGTAAGATCATCTATATCATCCTGCAGTCTTCGACAGCTCTCCTATCAATGGCCATCAGTCTTATCTCCAAATTTGCTGTTCATATCTCATTCTCCAGATTGGTGGACAGACTTTAAATCGGACAAAATAAATCCCTCCGTCACCCTCTGCCTCCCGTAACCAGATTAATATTGAATCTAGATTGCCACATCATTGGATCCCATTAGCTCCGACCTTTTGGACAAACTCCCCAATGCGGGAGTTTGTCAAAGACTGAATGAAGTCCATGTAAACAACATAAAACATTCTGCCCCCCTCACCTTTCTCTGCTAGCTAGCCTTTGGTGTTTATTGCGAACGTGGTATTTCCACACCATATCATGCTGGAATTATCCACTCTGCCTTCCTGCATCTCTGCTGTTGGCAACTGGAAATGGACGCAGTGCCTTGGGGGCATCCTTACTTGTTTGACTTGATACAGGTTCCCAGTCATTTGGTCTCTGAATATGAAAGTAGTTGTTTCTCTGGGCAACATTTGAATTTTAACCTGCTGCAGGATCACAATTATTAGACATATTTCCTATCCCACATCATTGGTCTAGCTATCAATGAAAGTGGATCGTGTTACTACATGAACTGAAGAAGGGTTTCGGCCCGAAGCGTTGCCTATTTCCTTTGCTCCATAAATGCACCCGCTGCGTTTCTCCAGCATTTTTGTCTTACTACATGTAATGGTTTGTCCCAACCCAGCTTGACCAGGCTGCAGCACAAAAACAATGTAAGTGGGAAATGTTTGTACTGTACTTAACGGAAGCTTGAATCTGTAAATTTGTCAGATTTTTAAATGTACTTTTAATGTACGATTTTCCATCCGGTGAGACATTCTTGGAGTTGAGTAGTTAGTTTGAATGTGCTCCTTGTAGTTGTATAATTGACAGTCTTCATACGTTTGGCTAAGTGTATCTTTTTGCAGCAAGATCCTGGTGTTTAAAAGTTAACTTATTATTGATTTAATTTCATTGAGCTGGGTCCTATAGTTGTGGTGATCTGCCATTACTAATGTGTAGAATAAGATGACATTTACTGGTAATGTTCAGTTGCCTATATAGCAAGCCAAACCCCTGTGCACATCCGGTTGGTTTGTACACTTTCTTGCATCTTGGTAGGCAAGTATTATGCTGTTGCAATTTTTACAGAGGAGTGAATAAGAATGCAAGACTGAAATGGGGACTTCTGCAGTCCTGAGAATAAATCATGAATCAGCCGCTGCCTGGTTAAACAGAATAAGTGAAACAAATTGTACACTTTGTAGTTTTTGGATGCATTGTAGTTCACTTTGTGTTTTCAAATTGTTAGGCTGTCTTCAGAGCTAGGTGCTATCTTACGATTGGCTGTGTATAGATATTCATCGTTGGGGGCCTGTTTCCTGTTGCTATTCTTGTGCCTCCCTTTTGGAGCTTGCTTCCTGTCTGTATGTGTTATGCTGAATCAGGGTGCCAGGGTCCTGTTTGTGCCTATTTGCTATGTCAATCCAAGCATCCTGTTACATTGAGTTTGGTGTTTAGTTTCTCAATTCTGTTTTTTTTAAGTCCTAGCGTGAATCTAAAATGCAAATTGCTTTCCCGCTGCATGTTCTATATTGTCTTCCAATTCCAGGCTTAACTTGAATGTTCTTCGCAACTCTAGACATGTGCAAGTAAGTCTGGGGGCTCTTGATCTGCTGGACCGTTGCTATTATGTGCAATAACATCCTGCATCAATAATTCAAGCTAATAATCAGCTTAGGAATTGTGTCCGTACTCCAGATTTGGTATCTATATTTCAAACCTTGAGGATTAAAAATAGTTTTTGCCAGTAAACCACAAATTAATGTTGTGCATAAGAGGGAGAGATGGTCACTGCTGACAATGTTGAAATAGGATAGAACTGTTTGTGCCAAATAATTCTCCCTTGCTGCAGTTTTCTCCTGCCTTTTGAAGACGTGCAGCCCTATGTCTTTCAGCAGTTTTGTCCAAATAGCATGATTGGATATGTGTTTTTAACGAGGTGTTTGACTGATTGTAGACCTGCTTCTGGCTTTAGACAGCTATGTGCATAAGGCCTGCCTTTAGTGTTCAAGAGTAGACTCTTTCTGCTTTCACCTCTTCCAGATTTTGAGTGCTGTCTGACGATGGAATTTGAGATCTGCTTGCTTTTGGTAGATAGTACATTCAACTCCTCAGTTGGAATAGGTAGTCAGATTTTCTTTGTGCATGTCAATATTTTTTAAAATGTCTTTCTGGTTCTAATGTTAATCTGTAAAAGTGCGGGGTTCAATGAAGCTAAACTGCTGCACAAATTATGGGTTATCAGCTTTAGAATCTGCTAAAATTATTACATTTTTAAACCTATGTCAGAAGTTCAAGTTGTTTAGTTAGATTTCTGAACTGTTGTAGAATCCAAGATACACAGATCTGGAATAATGTAAAATTGTAGGTTCCCTCTCTTCCCACCAGACTAAATTGTAACTGGGATTCAAGGGTCAAACAATTTAGTAGATTGAATAAAAATGGCTTTTCACTCTGGATATCATTTCTGATTTGGAAACAAAGCATGGTTGCAGCAGAAGAAGTGCTAAAATGGGTGTTATTCATGTAGAAAAGGTCAGACGCTAGAATTTAGAAGATTGAGGGGGGATCTTATAGAAACTTACAAAATTCTTAAGGGGTTGGACAGGCTAGATGCAGGAAGATTATTCCCGATGTTGGGGAAGTCCAGAACTAGGGGTCACAGTTTAAGGATAAGAGGGAAGTCTTTTAGGACCGAGATGAGAAAATCATTTTTTACACAGAGAGTGGTGAATCTGTGGAATTCTCTACCACAGAAGGTAGTTGAGGCCAATTCATTGGCTATATTTAAGAGGGAGTTAGATGTGGCTCTTGTGGCTAAAGGGATCAGGGGGTATGGAGAGAAGGCAGGGAATGGGATACTGAGTTGGATGATCAGCCATGATCATATCGAATGGCGGTGTAGGCTCGAAGGGCCGAATGGCCTACTCCTGCACCTATTTTCTATGTTTCTAAAAGGTCAGACAATTTGGGGATGGGAGAGTCCAGTGATTGGGAAGTGCACAATTAATTAAGAAGTTTTAAGGAACCATTTGCACATGAATGGAATGGCTGTTGCCAAAGACCTCCCTGGATGATTGGTGAGGAAGGAAGTGATAGAGGATGTTTTTGGGCTTCCTACAGCATTATTTATCTATTCACAGCAATCACATTGGTTTACTTTTGACCTGTAGCTGTTCTTCTTACAGGTGGAATAACATTACTGTGGAAAGTGGCTCAGACAAATCAATGTGTTCAAGTTTGAAAATACAGGATGCATAATATATTAGTGTCATGGTGCAATGAGAACACAGCTAAAGTCTGCATGTCTCAAATTGTAGCTACCAATTGGAATTAAATATATAAAATGTGCCAATATTTTCCATTAAATTGTTGGGAGAATCCTAAATCGGGATTAAATATGATTCACTGTGTATACATTTAACTAGTTTTTCTTTTCACTTGCCTGTGTCGCGGAGAAGCATAATTCACTGACACTCATTTTAGAGTTTCCAATCTTAAAACATTGATTCACTGCTTTATGAGAGAAGTGAACCTGTTCTAACCTGTGCAAATTGATCTGGTTTAAGCCATTTAGTCACTTGCATTTACAAAACCCACGTTGTCTGTCAAATTTTGATGGAAATTATGTATTTAGTTCACTGCCAAGTGGAGCACAGTCATGGAGTTGTACAGCACAGACAAATACCTTTTTGGTCCACAACATCCATACCAATCTTTTTCCCGTATACATTAATCCTATTTAAGTGCACTAGGTTTGTGTCCTTCTCTACCTTTATCTATTTAAGTGCCTGTCTACATATCTTTTAAACATTGTGATTGAATCTAGCACCTTCTCTGACATCAAGTTCCCAATATCAACCACACTCTGAAGTTTTAAAACATTTCCCCTCAAATCCTCTTTAAAACTCATTAATCTATGCCCTCTTGTTTTGGATATGCCTATAGCAGGGGGTAATAAGTTCTGCATGTCTATCTGTTCCTCTTAATTTTTTTAATACTTTTATCCAGTCACACTGCCTTTGTACCAGGAAAATCAGACCCAGTCTATCTAATCTCTCCCCATAACTAAAGTCCTCCAATCTAGGCAATGGTGGATCTCCTTTGTTCCATCTCCAGCACAACTGCAATCATCTCAATGAGTGGCAACAAAATGTGCACACAATAGTCCAAGTGCAGAAAACTAGTCTTTTATAAGTTGCAACATAATGTCCTAACGTTTACATTCTTTGTCCAGTGCTTTGAAGATAACCTGCCACATGCCACCTTCACCATGCTATCTACCTGCATTGCCACTTTTGGGGAAGCGATTAAGTTGAACCCCATGGTTCCTCTGTTCATTAACATTGTTTAGTGTCCTCCCATTTCCATCTAACCTATATCCTGATGTAGCCTTAGGCAACCTGCCTCACTGTCCATGACACCGCCAATTTCCGTGTCACCTGCAAACTTACTAATTGTGCTTCCTATATTCACATTCAAGGCATTTCTACATTTCACAAAGAAGCGGCCCAGCAGTGATCCCTGCCTTGCACTCTGGTCACACAACCCTAATCAGAAAAGCATCCTTGTACAACTGGTCTCTGCTTCCTATCACCAAGCCAATTCATCTGAAAATTAGTTCTGGCTTTGCATGATGTCGGAATACTTCAGTCCCTACATACCTACTGGATTCCGTACCTACGTTCGGAAATATTTTTAAAATTTGTCTATATAAGCTCAAAGGTTTTTTGCTGCAGCTCTTTAAGTTGAGACGGTGAACAAAACCAGTAGCTGCATTTTTGCAAATTGACTCTTTCCTATCCACTTTCCCAGACCTTCCTTCAGACGGCTGTTAGGAGTTTTGAAAGATTGTTTCCGTAAGTATTCTGGGCTGGAAAATCGATTGTGTATGGAGCTTGTGGCTATGCACTCGGATAGCTGGTGGTTCCATAGAGAATTAGTTTATTACTGTTCTTTGGAGAGTTTAATTTTAGCATACCAACTGATTTTACTCTTGAGAAAGTTTATACTACAAACCAGTCATCATTAGTCTCCCCTCAGCCTCCAACACCCCAGAGAAAACAATCCCAAGATTGTTTAAGAAGGAACTGCAAATGCTGGAAAATCGAAGATAGGCAAAAATGCTGGAGTAACTCAGTGGGTGAGGCAGCACTATGTAGCAATGTTACAAAATTTTGAGATTTTAAAAATCAAGTCTGTAATTTATCCCATCAGATAAAGCATAAAAATAAGTTTAATTTGACACCTAATTCACTTTCATATCTCAAGTATTTAAAAAGTTATGGCCATTTTCATACTCGGAAATTAGCATCTTGTTCCCTATTGATTTTCTATGGACATAACAAAAAAGCTGTGATCGTGAACACTCAAAAGCCCATAACTTTCTTAAAAATTAAGAGAACTGAATGAAATTTTCAGTTATCATAGATTGAAGCATTCTGAAACAAATATAAAATAATCTTACTTGGATGACCTGAAATTAAAGCATATAATT
This sequence comes from Amblyraja radiata, assembly GCF_010909765.2. Taxonomy (NCBI): domain Eukaryota; kingdom Metazoa; phylum Chordata; class Chondrichthyes; order Rajiformes; family Rajidae; genus Amblyraja; species Amblyraja radiata. The sequence continues at coordinate 10,633,074 of NC_045982.1, read as the reverse complement.
AGTTAGTTACCTAATTGTAGCTAATTTCAGACTTCAATTACTAGATCTAAACATCTATCCATTTCTTAATAAATGATTAACATTTTTAAATAGCCTAAATGTCCAAATAATATTCACAAATAATTCACAATAAAACATGATTTTAAAATCTCATTTACATTAATTTATAGACCAAATGGAAGGAATTTAGTGTTCAATTGCTGTAAATAAATGCCCATTTAAATCAGCTTTCCAGTGGGTTCCTGTGGAACGCGCTGGTTTGGAACGTTCACATTGCGGTAGATTTGTGCCCCAAATGCCCAGATAAATACTGCGGGATATAATGGGCCCAAAATGAGCTACTCGCAATATTAAACTTTGTATAAAGGGATCTTAAGAAGCCCTTTTTAATGTAAAAATATACAACCTACCTTCAGTTATTTGCTCCATGAGACCCTGCGGTTGCTGGTGGTCGCGGGTTTAGAGATTGATTTTTAAACTACTATAACTATTATACGAGGCCTTTAAAACTAATAATAGCTTTTGCGACGGGGTCTTCCAGCGATTTTTCGTTAATAATTAACTAGGCTGAACATCTTCGATTTGAACAGCCTAGAGAAAATCGCGTTTTAAACCCGCCCCCTCTAAACGGCGCCAAAATCGCGCACACCCGCAGCGGCAGATTTTCAACGACGCTTCAGGTAGGCTTTGCAACATACCTACACTATGGAGCGAAGGAAATAGGCGGCGTTTCGGGTCGAGGCCCTTCTTCGGTTCTGAAGAAGGATCTTGACCCGAAACATCGCCTATTTTCTTCGCTCCATAGATGCTGCCTCACCCGCTGAGTTTCTCCAGCATTTTTATCTACCCAAGATTGTTTAATCTATCTTTATGGCAAATACTCTAATCCAGGCCATATCCTACTGATTCTCGCCTGCAGCCCCACCAAAGCCTCCACGTCGTCCCTGTAATGCAGCGACCAGAACTGCATACAATACTCCAAAGGGGTCCAACCAAAGCTTTATACAGCTATAACATGACTTCCTGACTTTTATATTCAGTGCCCTGATTGAAGAATGCCATCACCATCTTTATTACCCTATCTACTTGTGTTGCCACTTTGAGGGAGCTCTCCCTTTAACTCTCAATTCTATATAATTTTTGTGTAAAGTTGAGTGGTGGAAGTGCAGAAAGTAATGGAAATTCTTCAATGTATCAAGTTAAACCCGCTATTACATATTTTGGAATCCATGCAGCCAACTACACTAAGATGTTGCTCATATAATCCTGCTTCTCTCATTTGCATATTGGGTTTTACTGAATGATGTTTGCAGTTTTTTTAGAAGGCAAACTGCTGTTTTGGAAGTTTACTTTCCTCTTCCTCTGGTCGCTTGACTGAACACGTAGATCCGCTGACAGATTTGATCGTTTGTGAGAGTCAGTGAATCAATCTAGCCTCTGTGTACTGCAGATGAGTTAATTTTATTTTCTGTGCAATGCAAAAATGCAAGTTACCAACACTGGCCTGATATATTAATTAGCCCTTTATGGTGTTTGGAGTGAGCAAGCACCCTGGGACATATTAGGATCAACTTCTACAAATGTTTCATGATCATATACGGCCAAGTCTTGCTCTTTGCCCATAATGCAGATCGATATCTTGTTTTCAACTGCAAAAAAACACATTTGCTGTAAATTTATAATCATTTTCCACTGAAATAAAGCTGCATAATGAGTGAAACTTGTTTGATAATATCTGACTCCATAATCGCCCCTTGTTAATAAACCCAGACTCGCTCTATAATATGTCCAATCTGCATTGCTATCTCAGCATTTTTAATTTGGTGCCATACACAGACTTATTCCCAACATTCTTCTCGGCCGTCGCCATTTTATGGTTGGAAGATTTTAATTTTTGCCTTAATGGTGCCTTATGTGTTGTTAAACTGCAGCAAATTGTGGGTCATACCTGGTGTGCATATGGCAAATAACCGCTCTTGACTTGGCTCTTGACCTTGCCCAACAATGATATCTATTCTGCATGGGTAGCTACCAACCAAAATAATTCTCCAATTTTATGTAACTAACCTGCACCCCCCCGCCCCCCTTCCCATCCCCCTCCCCTTTTTTGCCCTTCCATTCCCTGTGCCCCATCTTGATTTAAGCTATTTCTCCCTCTCTTCTGGCTTCTTCCATTTATATTCCTCCTTCTGGCTTCACAATTCACATCTTTTCTATCCTTATCTCCTTGCTTCGCACTTTCTTTTCACCTCTTCTTGAATCGTCCATTGTGAGGATCTATTTCCCTCTATTCACTTCTGAAACAGGTCATGATCTTTTCATGTCTAACCTTCTCTCAAGGTTCTTTGTTTTATGGAGCAAATTATGTCGCATTTTGCAGTGCACCCTTATTACTGACATCCCTCACGGCTGGAACTGTTCTAGTAAAATGTTATTGCCCTTTCTCCAGAATCTTCACTTTCCTAAAATTATATGATCAGGATTAGATACAGTGTTCCAATTTTGGAGTGAGAAATCGATTTTTAGCACACTTGTATAGCAAAATTTCTTGATTCACTCTTGACTGGTTTTAAGATCGTACTGTCCACCAGTACTGGAAAATTTTACACATTCCCAATGTTTAATAAAGTCAAGTGCCTCATGCAACTGGTGCATACTCGGTCCCTTTGCTTTGGCAACCTACACAATATCCCATTAGCCCTCCTGAATAACAGGAAGATATATGTTTATATCTATTACTACATGTTATACAGGTTTTTTATTTGAAACTGGAAAGTCCCATTGTTCCTTCACAGTTCCTATAAATGTTTCCTATGTCTGATGTGGATAGCCTACATTAAACTTGATGTCCTTTTTATTTTGCCATTCATTTAAAAGACTATGCCCTATAGTGGTTGTCTGGTTTCACATGGGAGAAATTGGAGAAACTCTATAATATTTTGGTAGGTAAATCATTAAACTTATAAAGCTCTACATGTTACCTCAATTTCCTCCTTCCTTTTTAAACTACATAAAACCTCTGATTGGCTAAACTAATAATAAATAATATTACCAGTCCAAGCTTAAAAAGTCCAATAAAATCCATGTTATTAGGATAAACCTTTCTCCAATTTTAGAAATCCTGTTTGCTGACCATTTGCTATGCTGGTTTTAGATGGATATGAATAAATGAATTGAACAAATTCTAAATGTAATTCTATACATGAATTCTTGTGTATGTGGTTAACCTGTTATCCCTATGAAGAACTGATTTCACATTGCCTTAATGTTCAAAAGCTGCTTCCCTCGCTCTGATAAATTGGAGTTCACTTGAATCCTTTAACACTAGAATATAAAAATTAAATGAATTAATGTAATTACAATAAATATTGCCTTCAAATTATTACATAACTAAGTTCAGCTGCAGATACAACTGCAGATGCAGGTTAATATTCAAAAGGATGCAAAGTGCTAGAGTGACTCAGCAGGACAGAATCTCTGGAGAACATGGATAGGTAGCGTTTCGGGTCTGCCCTGCTGGCCCTCCAGCACTTTGTGTCGTTTTGTGTATTAACCAGCACTGCAGTTGTTTGTTTCTAACAATTTATACAATTCGGTTTAGTAGACAATTGGCAATAGTGAACCATCTCTTCTTTTCCTCCCGCCCCCCCCCCCCCCAATGATCCATTATAACAAAGGTTTACTATAATGTTCTATTACAAAATGATATGTTCAATAAATGTTGCTAGTTCACCATTTCTTCCCTGGAGGTGTTTATTCTTGCTGGGCTATTCTTCCAGTGCTCAAAGTTACATTGGCCGATAGAACATTAGACGCAAGGATTAGAAAATGTCAGAATTCTACAAAGGAGAGCCAAGATATTGGTGAAGAAAGGGACAACAGTGCAAGATACACAAACAATTTGTAAGAATTTCTTTAGATATCCAAGTGTCTTTCTTTTTGCATAAGGCAATATGGTCCTTTACAGACAGAGGCAGAATAATTTCTTGGGAAATAGTGGCAGAGAAATTATATTCGACCGCCTTAAAATAAAGAACACCTAAAAATGGTGGAGGTCTTGAATAAATGCAGAGCTCAAAGAAAGTAACATTAGTTACCGAAACAAAATGGAGAAATTGATGGGACTGAAAGCCAACAAATCCCCAAGCTTTGGAGATGGTGGATACACTGTTTGTCAATATCCAAAATGTCTCAGATTCCAGAAAGCCTTGTACAGTTTGGACAATAACAACCTGCTGTTTACACATCTCTGCATAGTACCTGTGAAATTTGCCCCTCAACATCCTACTTATACTTGGCAACCAGAGCTGTATATAACTACAGGGTAATTGCATCCTTTCTTAACTAAATAGATTCTGCCTTTAGTTGTTGCAGGACATCCTGTCTCTGGAGCATTACAATATTTATTGTTTTGCTTCTTCCTGTTCACCATGCATCTCTACTCATAGGAACACAGGTGATTCTGAGAGGATCATATGTAGGAATTTAAAATCAATATGGAAAATTCAGAAAGGATAGGAGCAGAGATTCCACCAGTATACATTGCCCTACATAATGTTTGGGACAAATACCCATCATTTACTTGCCTGTGTACTCCACAATTTGAGATTTGTAATAGATAAAATCACATGTGGTTAAAATGCACATTGTCAGATTTTAATAAAGGCTATTTTTTAACATTTTGGTTTCACCATGTAGAAATTATAGCTGTGTTATACATAGCCCCCCCCCCCCCCCCCCCCCCCCCCCCGCTCCTCATTTCAGGGCACCATAATGTTTGATACACATGGCTTCAAGGGTGTTTGCTGCAATTGCTCAGGTGAGTTTAATTGCCTCCTTAATGCAGGTATAAGAGCTCTCAGCACCTAGTCTTTCCTCCAGTCTTTCCATCACATTTGGAAACTTTTATTGCTGTTTATCAACATGAGGACCAAAGTTGTGCCAATGAAAGTCAAAGAAGCCATTATCAGACTGAGAAACAAGAATAAAACTGTTTGTGACATCAGCCCAACCTTAGGTTTACCAAAATCAACTGTTCGGAACATTCTTTAGAAAAAAGAGAGCACTGGTGAGCTTACTAATCGCAAAGGGACTGGCAGGCCAAGGAAGACCTCCACAGCTGATGACAGAATAATTCTCTCAATAGTAAAGGAAAATCCCCAAACACCGACAGATTAGAAACACTCTTCAGGAGTCGGGTGTGGATTTGTCAATGACCACTGTCCGCAGAAGACTTCATGAACAAAAATACAGAGCCTACACTGCAAGATGCAAAATGCTAGTTAGCCACAAAAAGTAGAATGGCCAGGTTACAGTTTGCCAAGAAGTACATAAATGAGCAACCACAGTTCTGGAAAAAGGTCTCGTGGACAGATGAGACGAAGATTAACATATCAGGGTGATGGTAAGAGCAAAGTATGGAGGAGAGAAGAAACTGCCCAAGATCCAAAGCATACCACCTCATCTGTGAAACAGTGGTGGGGGTGTTATGGTGTGTGCATGTATGGCTGCTGAAGGTACTGGCTCACTTATCTTCATTGATGACACAACTGCTGATAACAGTAGCATAATGAATTCTGAAGTGTATAGACACATCCTATCTGCTCAAGTACAAACAAATGCCTCAAAACTCATTGGCCGGTGGTTTAATTCTACAGCAAGACAATGATCCCAAACATACTGCTAAAGCAACAAAGGAGTTTTTCAAAGCTAAAAGGTGGTCAATTCTTGAGTGGCCAAGTCAACCACCCAATCTGAACCCAATTGAACATGCCTTTTATATGCCGAAGAGAAAACTGAAAGGGACAAGCCCCCAAAACAAGCATAAGCCAAAGATGGCTGTAATACAGGCCTGGCAGAGCATCACCAGAGAAGACATCGAGCAACTGGTGATGTCCATGAATTGCAGACTTCAAGCAGTCATTGTATGCATTGTATCCCAAACATTATGGTGCCCTGAAATGGGGGGACTATGTATAAACACTGCTGTAATTTCTACATGATGGAACCAAAATGTATAAAAATGAACTTCATTAAAACCTGACAATGTGCACTTTAACCACATGTGATTTTTTTCTATTACAAATCTCAAATTGTGGAGTACAGAGGCAAATAAATAAATGATGGGTCTTTGTCCCAAACATGGAGAGCACTGTAAAACTGGCATGTGCTCACGGAGCAGAAAGGTCTCCTTTCATGCTGTAACCATTCTTTGTTTCTGCATTGAAGCCATTGAAAAAGAAATAAAGCATTATAAAGATGGTGTTAGATGAGGAAAGATTTAATAATGATAATGGAGATTTATAAAGATGGTGTTAGATGAGGAAAGATTTAATAATGATAATGGAGGTTGAGTACTGGCATGAACTGTTTAGGCTAATTGTCGTGTTTCTACTATATAAATGTTACGTTTTATGCAGCTATACAAAGGCAGAGATTAGCACGGCGCAACAAAAAAATTGGTGGGTATATTGCACTTTCTTGCTAATGAATAAATGTCCCAACATTCCCTCCAGGTATGTAGTCAACTGGATCATGCTTGACCCAGCCTGCCCTGTATTTGCTCCCAGAACTATTCCTGTAGCAGGACTAATGTTGTGCATTCACACATTTCAAAAGTATTTGTGGCTTTGTTGTTTTGTCCATCCGAGAAGCAGTGATTTGGGGTGCGACTAGTTCTCAAGTAATGGAATCCAAGACTCTGATCCACCTATGAAGTGCATGCTGCCAAAAGCCACTTCTGATGTTTTGTAATGCCTGTTGTTAAAGACATCTAAATCAAATGAAATGGATATAAATAGTTACTGATTTTTTTAATTACAAAAAAATCAATTTTGGTCAAAGCATGTATAAATAAAGGGGAGTTAAAAAAGAAAAAGACACTTCCTGGTGGTTAAATGCTGAGTGGGGCACTGCTCGGGCCAGATACGAAGTGTTACTTTCCCTTCAGCTTGGGTTAATCCAAAGGTGACTGACCTTTGATTCCAGGGATGGAGTGAGAGATTGTGCACTTCACCATTATTTTGATACCTTGAGTTAGAGCAGATTGCCAGATCCGTAATATCATTTATAATTGCTCTGGGTTTTGTGGAAGATTAGCCAGTGATGAATGTAGAACTGCCATCAAGGTACAGTGTATTCCTGATTTCCATGTCTGCCGCAGATGTGCAAATGTACAAATCAGGAAGTTGCTGACTCTTCCCTCTACAACTTGCTGAATTCTCCATGGATTTGATGGCTAACCATTAGCACAACCTGGCTTGATTAAAGATGAATCAGTAGATCTGGCTTCTGATACCTCTCCTGGTTTCAGATTGTAACAAGCAGAGGGCAAGGTTTTCTGGACATGTAATTTTATTTGTGATTCAAATTAAAAACATGGATTGATTGTTTGTTGATCGAGGGTTAACTATCTTTGATAAGTGTCGCCAGTGGAGGGAGACAAATTCAGTTAATTTTCATTATTTCAAACCTGTTTCAGTCAATAAGATTTGTCAGCTTTCAGTTTCTATAAGCACAGATAAATCAAAATAACAATGAGATAATGGGCTGTTGTGACTTGCTTGTAGAGATTATACAAGCTAGCCCATGAATTTGTTAGAAATCTATTTGTTCTGATCTCAGGGTACAATGCATTCGGAACCTCTGCCACTTTTTGACAGTGAAGGTTGGTTGTATCTTTGTATTGAAGCAAATAGTGCATTTCAGAATTCTTGCGCTTTTTCAAGTCCTCACTGGGGTTGTAACAAGCTTTCTTTCTTTGAGGAATTTGGGTTTTAGCGCCTGTTTTTCATTCTCGGAGGCCTTTAGCTGCTGAATTTAATAGTAGAGAATGTTGTCAACATTTATACTTGGCAATACAGCCACATGGGTCCAAATGTCATGGGTTGAACAACTTTGGCAAAATCTTTTCATTGTGTCCAATCTACATGTTTTTGCCCTGTGTTTGTCCTATTGCTGTCAGGTTGCTGACCAACAGACAGATTGGATTGGTTACTTGACTTTGTGCATGTTTGGAAACCTTGAACAACATTCTGAAAGCGCTATATACATTTTGCATGGTTGCTGTATATTGTTGACACCAGCATTTTATCAAGGAAATGCCACATTGGCTTGCATAAAATAGTGGGGCCTAATCTGACCGTGCGCACACAAATATTAAATAGGGTGAGTAGCCTGGTTTAAATGGGAGAATTGGAGTAAAAATAAATGGGATGGTGAGGGATTATATGGTTTGTTTTAACCTGTTTCTGACTAGATATTACTTTCATTTCCAATTTCAAAGTTTGTATCAATGTGTTTAGATGGAACAATGTTATGCTTGCTTTGTCTCTTATATGCTCTGATCATAAATTGTATGTCTTTGACTTGTTTGACTTTGTTTTCATATTCTGACCTCTGTGGGCGAAGTATCACCCATTTGTGGTTTTTGCGACTTCTCGCTTTTTAACACTCCCCTTTTTCCCCCTTCAATGTTTCCTATATAGGGGATACCCATATTATGTAAATTCACAAATCACTACGCAAAATTTGCGATACTGAATAAATTTAGGTTAATGTGGGGGAAAAAAAACTTATTTCCTGAGACATGCAGAGATGCCGTGGCTTTGGATTATGGAAATTGTCATATGGACCAATTTCTAGGACTACAACTCCCTCCCCAGTAATCCAGGAATTTCCTTGTGTTCTAAATGAAAATCTTTGTGAAAATATCTTTGTGGATTTCCTGATCAAACATTAATTTTGATGATGTGAAATTGGGAAACTAAATAGTAGTACCATTTTCCCATGCACTTGACCTTAAAATCAGCACTGGTTCACTAACCCCGTGCAAATCTGTTGAATGCATATACATTGGATTTAAATGTAGGTCTGTGAATGATTCATAAACTGCTGTGCTAGTAAAAATGTTTTCAACTCAACAAAAATCTGGATGGGTGGAGTATATTTTGTTTGGGTCAGTTGTTCGGAATCTCATTCTGAAGTTCAGAGCGATGGGGAACAATGACCACAAAAAACATAAACCTAGTGGAACTTTAGTGTTTTGGGAATGTCGATAAGAAGGTGGGGTGGAATTTAGTTTGCTGTTCAAAGAAATTACAAGTGGTTCATTTCAAAACATGTGGTTTGATTTCCATGAGTGTAACTTAGAATTTAAATCAGTTTCAAGTATTGTCTGTTATCCAAGTTCGTTTCCTACAAGAACAATACAATTGTGCATATTGCCCTCCTAAATAAGACCTGTTGATAAGACTTGGGGGGGGGGAATCTAATTTTTGAGTTCGATTTTCGAATCTATTTTCAAGTTTAGGAGTATGCTTTAAGTCTTGTAATCACAGATCTAGATGTTTGCTAATTGCTTTGACTAAAGCTTTGAGATACTGTAATAAAATTATTTAGTTGTTGATGGATACTGTTTTTATAGTCCTTGTGCAATGTACCTATTGGTGGAAAATGACCCTTTGTCTTAGGAAGAATATGTTGCCCTTGTAAGGGTGATTGTTGGATCTAACCAGCAGACCATTGTCATTTTACAGGGTTAAATCAAAATATTATGTTGCATATGATTGGTGTTCAAAATGATTTGCCTTTAATTCTATCTTGGGTGGAGAAATAGAGTGCAAGAGGGCAAAACTTTTAATTTCAGATCTACTTCACCCGCACTCTCTAGGCTCTAGCATTTCTGGAACCAATGTCTCTTACAGAAGCCATAGGATAATTCATAGAACAGTACAGTGGAAGAATAGGCTCCTTGGTCCACAATGTCTGCGCAGAACATGATGCCAAGACCATCACATATCTGCGTGCACATAACCCATATTCCTCCATTCCCTGCATATCCATATGCCTATTCAAAAGTCTTTTAAATGCCACTAATATCTGCTTCAACCTCCACCCCGGGCAGTGTATTCCAGGCACTCGCTACCCTCCGTGTAAAAATACTTGCCCCGCCCTTCTCCTTTAAGCTTTGTCCTTACCTTAAAGCTATGCCCTCTAGTATTTAATATTTCCATCCTGGTAAAAGGTTCTGACTGTTTACACTATTTGTGCCTCTTATAAATTTATATACATCTCTCAGGTCCAAGCCTGTCCAATATTTATCTGGAGCTAATACCCCCTAATCCAGGCATTATTGTGGTAAACCTCCTCTGCACCCTTCCCAGACCCTCTACATTCTGTAATGGGGCGACCAGAACCGCACACAATACTCCAAATGTGGCCTAACCGAAGTCTTGTAAAGCTGCATCATGATTTCAATTTCATTGAGTGACCAAGGAATTGGAGACTCCATGGATAAGGACTTTGGCAAAAGCTGAATACTTAAGGTTAATTTAAGTTAATGAAAATATTGATGTGTCTGCTAGTTACTGTCAGGCAGGTCAAGGTGGTTGGGTAAATCTGTTTTTTTAGGGCATATTTGGAAATGTACCACAAATGTGCTTTGTGAAGGTGAGAATATTGATGAAAAGAGCTAGGGGTGGATGCTTAGTTGCTAAAGTTTACTACGTAAAGACAAAGGAGTTGGAGGCTTATTCACTCCCATGAAGTCTGTTCCTCTGTTAAAGCACGGCTGATTTGTGCCCAATTCTTTGCTCTATCCATTAATTCCTTTAGGCAGCAGAAATATATCAATTTTTTAAACTTCCATTTGCCCCAAGCGTCCATAATCATTTTTCACATTTTAACCTTTGTGGGACATGAGCATTCTAGCAAACTTATTTTGCATCCTATCAAGACGGGTGAGAGGTGACTTAATTGAACTGATGAAGGTCTTGAGAATTCATGGCATGGTGGATGCTTCCTACAGGAATATCTAGAACTAGAGTCACTGTTTTAATAATATATTGTCCTTTACCCATGAGGCAAAAATCCTTCTGGCTTCGAGTATTTCAAGCATTCTTCAAACTGAGTTGATAGTAGAGTCATTGAATAATTTCATGCTAGTGGTAGATGAAATTTAGAAAACCATGGGGAAAGTGTTTCTGTGGGAATGCAGAGTGTAGGTTCCAGTCATATCAGCATGATCTTATTAAATGACAGAAGGCTCAATAGTGGAATAAAAGACGCAGCTGTTGTCGGGCTTAAAAGTAAGACCTAGACCCGAGGATGGGCCCGTTGTTCTCTTGTGGCCTGGTGGTTTCCAGTGTGGATTTGGCAGTTTGAACTTGAGGTCCAGCCAGCAGGAAAACTGAGCTGGTTTATGGTGGCTTTTGCTCTAGTGGTTAATGTCGGCTTTTTTTTTTGTTCCATAACATTCCAAAAAATATACAGGAACTAAGATCAGCGTCTGTGCATCATAGAGTTGCCGGAAAAATTATCTTTATATAAAGAAATATAAAAATACTTGCAGTAGTGGGATTTGATCATAACCTCTTTCCATAGCTTACTTTGCTTCCATAATTCTGAAGCATACACCTATTTCTATTTGTTTACATGTTTAATATTGAATGAAGTTGACTCGTAGTTTGAGGCCACTCAGTCTAATTGACAACAGTACTGTTGTGACAGCTCTTATAATGGTTAAAGACAAATTCTGGTCTTTGGTAATTAAGTTACCTGTACTTGTGATGTTAGTAAATGGAAATGAAACTATGTATTTATAACAACTTGATTGAATGTTGCGTACAATTAGAAACCTCTTCATTATTAAATTGTGCTGTATTTTGGTTAAAGTAAGCATTCATTGACTAAGAAACAACTCGTGGCCGTTAGGCTGTCTGCATGTATAATTCAATCTTACCCTTTGGTTTTTTATTGGATCTATAAAAAAAGAGCAGATTGAACCTCATTTTAACATTTCATGTAGAAGGCAGAACAGCACCCTCAGTACTGCACTGGACTGACAGCTTATTCACAAATATATTATCAGTCAATTAGAACCTAGTTTCTAGTAACAGTACCACAGATAACTGATTAAAATATAGCGGCAGTTGTATTTTGCAAATTTGAGTTTTGTTATTTTTCTTATCTTGTTTCTGTTTTAAAAATAAAATTCTAAATATTTTTATCAACTTCAGCATGTTACAGAATGGAAAAGAATGCATGCACATTTTCACACATGGACATGAAACATCCTTGTTGGTCAATAAGATTCCTTCTTCGATTGAATCTGATAGTACATAGGTTCTCTGGAGGTCTGAAATAATAAGTTTATACACTTTTGTTTCTTTGCCAAGAATCCAGTAGAGGTATGATGCCTTTTATTTCCCAGAGTCTTTGGTCCAATTAGATTGTTTTCTCCAAAGTGCACATTGATTTCTTATTTAAATGTTCTGACCCATTTACAAGACATCAACTGCTGTGTAATTTGGTTACTGACTGTATTGTCGTGTAGATGATATTGTTATAATACCTAGCTCAGCAATTCATGTTGTTGCAACAGATGCATAAACCAGTGGAACAGGAGTTAACTATTTAAGGGTTAAAATCATTCCAATGTAAACATCCTGCTTGACTGATACGGCCACGGTGGATGTATAATTTACAATTGAATAATCCCATTACACAGTGTCTAACTACATTTTGCTCTATTCATGGATTGTTGATGGACAGAATCCTGAGGAGAGAGTCATTGTTTCTGTCAAAAATATTCCCATTGTTCTTATCGAGCAAGTGCTCTTTAAATAGTTATTCTTCTCCAGCCACTTGTGCTTTGGGGACAGAGCAAACAGTCATTGCTGTAATTGTGGTGGACGCAGAAACTCTTGTGTGTTGGTATTTTATGAGTTAAAGTAAATAATTAGCATAACAATCATAATCCTTTTAAATAGCCCCAAGTGCCGCAGACGTTACCATTTCCCTGTCATCGGGTAGCTAATGCGTTAAAGCTGAATGGTCTCGACCCGAAACGTTGCCCATTCCTTCTCTCCAGAGATGCAGCCTCCACCCACTGAGTTACTCCAGCATTTTGTGGCTACCTTCGATTTAAACCAGCATCTGCAGTTCTTTCTTACAACTTTATTTTGTTTCCTCTAGCTCTGCGCCCCCCTCCCCCCCCACCTGCCACCGTAGTCATAAGCATTGTTCATTGATTTTTACCTGAGTCATAAGATTTCAGGTTGAATGGGAGACATTGGTTTGTTCTTTCTTTAGTTTGTTAGTGTTAGGTCTTGAGTAAGCAAGCATGTCGATTTATATTGAAATAAATTAGTTGAAATGTTTTCAACTAAGTGTTGTTTTGCCTCCTTGCTTCTACTTTGCTTTGAAGAGAATAATCCTTCAAGACTTAGTTCCTTGAAGATCATTAAAGTAAGGCGGCATCACTGAGCTCCACAGATCGTGATTTCATTTCTGCACTTAATTACAATGATCAGGAACTTTGTCAGTAACTAAATGGGTGTCAAGGATTCAACTTATGAATTGAATAAGGGCCTGGAGCCTCCTGTGCCATTTAATAAGATTGTTCAGAGATGGTACCTTCAGAGTTTATACTTCCGTCCCCTTCCTTCTCAATAAGGCTTCATAATATGCATGACATGAGAATTGTTGCTATTGAAACAAGCCATAAAGGCATGAGAGCTGTGAATTTAAATGTGAGCTTTGAATTTGAATGCACTGCGTCAGTCTGCACCTGCATTCAATGATTTGTCTTTTTCAGGAAGTGAGATTTGGGAGATTGCAACTAGTTGGACTGAACTTCCTTCTGTGAAAAGTCAACGCTGGTGCCTCATGACTTTTAATGGGGTGGATGATGTTGTGGACATTGGGAGGAGTTTGAGATTGATCAGAAATAACTGAAGTTGCAACAAATTAAAGAAATAGAGGAAATAAGCAGCAATTAATGGGCTGACCCGAAAGCTTTCTGGTGTTACTTTTTTACCTTTAATTTACTTTTACCTCATTTGTAAGTTTTGGTGACCACCACTTTATGGAGTTTGGGATCATTTACAGTTTGTGGCAAAAAATATCTTCTATCTGGATTTTTGGTCATTGATCCAGTAGACAGCTTATGGCATCAACTTCCTTAGAATATTGTCTCAGTGTTAGGATTAATCACTACTCGCTCAAAGCAAAAACTGTAAACGTGGATCAGTGGAAACATTAGAAATATTCAGCAAGTCAAACAACATGTGTGTGTGTGTGTGTGTGTGTGTGTGTATGTGTATATATATGTAAGAGCGAAGTGGAAACAAGGAACCGCAGATGCCGATTTAAAGACAAAGTGCTGAGGTAACTCGGCGGGTCAGGCAGTATTTCTGGAACATGTGGATTGGTGATGTTTTGGGTTGGGACTCTTCTTCAGGCTGATGAAGGGTCCAACTAAAAGTCCTCCAGAGATGCTGAGTTATTCCAGCACTTTGTCTTCATCAATTTAATTTAGTTGTCATAAATAAGGGCTATGATCTATAAACTATGTTGCGTATGGTTTTCAGTCTGACCATGTTCAGTACGTAGTGCCCCTCATTAACTCGGGGTGCCACAGTGGTACAGCAGTAGAGTTGCTGCCTTACAGCGCCAGAGAACCAGGTTCGATCCTGACTACGGGTGCTGGTGCTGTCTGTACGGAATTTGTACATTCTCCCTGTGACCGTGTGGGTTTTCTCCAGGTGCTCCGGTTTGCTCCCACACGCCAAAGATATACAGGTTTGTAGGTTAATTGGTTTCGGTAACATTGATCCGAGTGTGTAGGATAGGGGGCGATCGTTGGTCAGTACAGACTAGGTGGGCCAAAGGGCCTGTTTATACCCTGTATCTCAAACTAAAGACTAACTGATGTTTACAGAGATTACCTTCATTGGAATGACAATAGGTGCAGGACTAGGCCATTCGGCTCTTCGGGCCAGCACCGCCATTCAATGAGAATGAACATTCTGTTACTCACAGTTTTGGTTACAGCTTCTCTAAACCTGGAAAAAATGCCCATCAGAAGGAAACTTTCCAATGTCTTTTGGAGAGAGAGAGAGTCAACATTTAAATTTAATGTGTAGGAAAGAACTGCAGATGCTGGTTTAAATCTAAGGTAGACACAAAATGCTGGCGTAACTCAGTGGGATAGGCAGCATCTCTGGAGAGAAGGAATGGATGACGTTTCAGTTGAGACCCTTCAGACTGTCAGGGGAGTGGGCGGGACAGATAGAATGTAGTCGGAGACAGTAAGACTGGTGGGAGAACTGGGCAGGGGGAAGGGATGGGGAGAGGGAAAGCAAGGGCTATTTGAAGTTAGAGAAGTCAATGTTCATACCGCTGGGGTGTAAGCTGCCCAAGCAAAATATGAGGTGCTGTTCCTCCAATTTGCGCTGGGCCTCACTCTGACAATGGAGGAGGCCCAGGACCGAAAGGTCAGATTGGGAATGGGTGGGGGAGTTTAAGTGCTGAGCAACCGGAAGATCGGGAAGGTTAAGACAGATTGAGCGGAGGTGTTCAGCGAAACGATCGTTAAGCCTGCGCTTGGTCTCGCCGATGTTCAGAAGAAACGATCGCCAGGCCCGCGCTTCCTACACATTTACTCTTGGGGGTTGAGTGGTCTAAGACTTGAGTGTGTCGGGATGTTATTGCTTGATTATTCCAGGTGAAGAGAATATTTTTATTTTGAGAGGAATTATTTTGAGGGATGGTATAGAAAGTGTTCTGATTTGCGTGGCAACGTTGTTTGGGCAGAGGGG
Source organism: Amblyraja radiata (assembly GCF_010909765.2). NCBI lineage: Eukaryota > Metazoa > Chordata > Chondrichthyes > Rajiformes > Rajidae > Amblyraja > Amblyraja radiata. The sequence goes on along the minus strand of NC_045982.1, from coordinate 10,617,472 downwards.
AGCATTGTCTAAAGAGGGACCGTGGCAAGAGTGGTTAAATGTATAGGAGGTGGCAGTGAGTGAACACATTCACTGCATATGCAAAGCTAGGTATCCTGTGCTAAGTAACACGTCTCACATTCCAAAGCCTTTCCACTATCTATAAGGCATACAATGGGAATTTAATGTTATACTCCATACTAGCCCAGATTAAATGCAGCTCTATCAACAGTTCTGAAACTTGAATCTGTGCAGGACAAATCATCCTGTTTGATTGGCAATACATCCACTATCTTTGACATTCATTTCCCTCCATGACTGTCATACTGTGGCTACAGTGTGCACTATCAACAACGTCTCTTGCGATTACTTGCCAAAGCTGCTCTGACAGCACTTTTGAAACCCACAATTTCTACTACCACGAAGGGCCATCTGATGGGCAATAAATGCTGGCCTAGCCATCGGCAATAGCATCCTTAAAAAAAATGAATGAATAAATAAACTCCTTGGAGTATTCAACTCTCATTCATCAGGTCAGAGCCTGAAATAAAACTGGGCAGGATTTCAAAAGAAAGCTCAAGGCTTTTGTTAGGGAGCCAGCCAGGAGTGTGAGATTCAGTGTGAAATACTTGGATAGCTTCCAGTATTTTGATGGTAATGGCAGATGGGCAATAAATCGAAAGCACATGGAAAGCGTGTGAGACAAACCAATCCACTCAGATTGTTATTGTTTACAAATGTAAATGTTGGCAGAGTAATAAGCATTTTTAAGATGAGAGAGCAATCATGTTAGCGCGAGACTGAATCTCGCACACACTGCAGGTCAACAATGTGGGGTCGGGATGCGATAGCAATTTCTATTGGCCACGACTGGGAATTGTTTACTTTGGCTTTTTTTTGTGGAGTTGTATAACATTGTGCTTCATGGCATGTGTGAAATCTTGTCAATAGTGGATTCCCTTGCTGCAATTTCCTGCTGGTGTCAGCATAAATATCCTGGGTGCTTTCTGTCTCCTCAATTTCAATGTGGTACCATTAACATTACAAATTCTAGATGAGTAAAATCAACATTTGTATTTAATGCAAACTCAAATATTTAAATTTGTTGCTTATAATGAAAGCAGCTTTATATAATACTACAGGGCAGTAGTGTTTGTAGGATGACATTGCAGTATTAAACCTGGAATGCTTATGAGCTAGTGTGTGTGTGTATATCTGTGCCATGCAGCTGACTTAAGAGCAAACTGTTTAAATTTTAACTTATAATACATCATAACCTATGTATTGGTTCTATCTGTTAGCTTTTGCCTCGAGAATAAGCCAGATTTTTTAAGCATTCCGTACAGGACAAGGTTTTGCGGCTGCCATTTTCTCTTTAACCACCATTTTGTAAGATAGTTAAAAAGCAGACAGTCTAGTGTAAAACAGGCCAAGTTAATTCCAGAAGCCTAATATTTGATTGTTTGTGATTATTGTCTTTGCTTGTTTAATGGGGTCTGTGGGTGGGTGGGGAGTATTCATGTGACTAGAAGTGAGTTTGTGCCCTGTGGTAAAAATGATGCAGCTTCCTTGCATCATTATTATAGCCGATTTAAACTGCTGCTGAGATGCAGTTTGCCAGTTGAAGGCCTGCCTGGTATTTTTCCTCAGTTATAGCTTCATCTGAAACAACATTTATATATAATGATTTGAAGATGGTGTGATAGTTTTAGTGTAGAAAACTTCCTCAGAGTTTATGATTTGAAGCTGAATAGTGAGCTGGTTAAGAGGTGGATTAATTGACCTTTGGGGAGAGTACAGGTGAGATGAGTTTGTGGTGCAGTAAAAAATTTGTATGTTAAGTGTATAGTCCAAATTATATTTAATGAAATGCTGTGAAATATTAGGGCTTTCACATTCTCAAACAAAAATGAAATTGTAAAAGACAATTAAGTTTGGTTACAACAATGCAAGGTCTTTGACAAATGGTAATTGCAGTATGACTTCTGTACACAGGAAGTTTAACTCTCGCCCTTGTCCTGTCCTGCTAATTATTCAATTGTTGTCAAATGCTTTGAAGACATTTTCAAAGACCAAGAAAAAAGTAGTTCCAGTAATTTAAATGTGATGTGATGATGTCATTATGCCTGAGAGGATGGTAATCCCAGACCGACAAGCTGTGCCAGTCAGGGCTATACTTAAAACGTGGCAGGATTATTCATAACTACTCGTCCTCCTGTCAACCCCACCCCAACTTTCACCACGTATTTTTAAGTGAAAGCTTAACTTCAATATTTCCCCAGAGGTGGGGTTTGAAGGTTTTGCAAAAACCATTACTTCCTCAAAGTTTGTGGGATGCTGAACATCTACCCTGCTGAGCAGTGATGTTTTAAACATACCATTCCTAAAGCTAACCCCTTCCTCACTGAATTCCCACTACTTTCTCACCTATCCCCTTCACATCTCCACTCTTAAAAAAAAAAAAAAAAAAAATTGTTTGTAGATTTTCTCATGCCTATTTGAATGCTAACTGAAAACGTTTTGGATATTTGCAGAGCATCAGCATCTCCCCCAAAGCAAATGCACTGATTTATTTTGGAATCAAATAAATATTTTGAGATTTCAGTCATTACAATTTGCACAATTTGGTGCTGTTTTTTGGTGCTTGGTTTTGGTGTCATTGCTGTAAGGTTTTCAGTGTGTGAATATGGAACAATGCTTTCAGCTTCGAGGATTTTGGCAGCAGGACAAGCCGTGGATATTGGAGATCAGCAGATTTTTTTTGCCAGTTAGGTCGCTGATTAGAAACGAGTTCAGGGAAAAAAACATGGAACAAAGGAGTTGCAGTAAATATGTTAAATTCAGGTTATTGCTTGCAAACAATAAAGAAAACTAGTTTACATTTTGTGTAACAAATCCTATTATGCACATTCTGACTTCTTCTAACAATTATTGCCATAGTAATATTCAAAGATTATAATTATTATTTGAGAAAAATCTGATACAAATGCAGGTGAACTGATTGTGCCCATGGATTTTTAGGATCTGTCTGGTTCCATCGATGATTTGCCGACCGGGACAGAAGGAGCGCTGAGCCCAGGTGTGAGTACATCTGGAATCTCCAGCAGTCAAGGAGAGCAAAGTAACCCTGCACAGTCACCTTTCTCTCCTCATACTTCCCCCCATCTGCCTGGAATCCGTGGCCCATCTCCTTCACCTGTAGGATCGCCAGCTAGTGTAACACAGTCCAGGTCGGGGCCGTTGTCCCCAGCAGCTGTACCAGGTATGTGTGTGTTTGTGTGTGCATGTTGCTGCCAACTCTTAGTTCAAATTATTCTCAACCGTCTCTCCCAGTAATCCCAATTTTGCTACCATCGCATGCTGTGCAATACCTCATTCGTTTGGTTAGCAACCAATGCAAATTCTTTACTCGCTAGGTAACCAGATGCCACCCCGCCCTTCAAGTGGACAATCTGATGGAATTCTTCACCCCACCATGAATCCATCTGCGATGGGGCAGGACCGAGGTGAGCAGAGTCAATTCATTCACTGAGAGTGAAAACCAATAGGGTGATTTCACGAAAGGTCACTGGAGCGTAGATCCGCACCCACGTGACCGAAAATTTTAACTGGGGGACATGCGTCACTTCCGGTACATGTTAGTGAATGGGAAAACACGCACTTTCACACCCGTTAAAAACATCGAAAACGGCCAGGTTTTGAGCTGCAATTTACTGAGCCAGTCGGGGTGACCGTGAGGCACAGCTACCTAAATTTACAGTAAAAAAAAAAAGATAGAAACTAAGGTAAATACAAGAGGGAGCTGAAGGGGCAAAATAAGCGGAAGTTGATAGCGGACATTTTTCGTGGAGATTTAAAGTTCCAAAATATCGGGAATTATCGCGTTTGCTCGCTGCATTTCATCAAAAGTGGCATTATTGGCTTTGTTATCTTTATTCATTTGTTAGATGAAAAGTATTAAAAGTTAGAAATCCTTCAGTAAAATTGCAAAATCGCCCATGGTTCTCGGGTGGGTTTTAACATGCAAAATGAACACGCTTCTGAAGCTACATTCACCATTTAAATATCCGTGAATCATAAATGCGTCTTGAAATAAATTTTACTCAGATGCAAGCTAAGGAATGGTATAATTGTCAGCTGTTCATTTGACAAAATCAGGACATTTTTTGGCTAATAATAAAATGTCCTGATTTTGTCAAATGAACAGCTGACAATTATACCATTCCTTAGCTTGCATCTGAGTAAAATTTATTTCAAGACGCATTTATGATTCACGGATATTTAAATGGTGAATGTAGCTTCAGAAGCATGTTCATTTTGCATGTTAAAACCCACCCGAGAACCATGGGCGATTTGGCAATTTTACTGAAGGATTTCTAACTTTTAATACTTTTCATCTAACAAATGAATAAAGATAACAAAGCCAATAATGCCACTTTTGATGAAATGCAGCGAGCAAACGCGATAATTCCCGATATTTTGGATCTTTAAATCTCCACGAAAAATGTCCGCTATCAACTTCCGCTTATATTGCCCCTTCAGCTCCCTCTTGTATTTACCTTAGTTTCTATCTTTTTTTTAAACTGTAAATTTAGGTAGCTGTGCCTCACAGTCACCCCGACTGGCTCAGTAAATTGCAGCTCAAAACCTGGCCGTTTTCGATGTTTTTAACGGGTGTGAAAGTGCGTGTTTTCCCATTCACTAACATGTGCCGGAAGTGACGCTTGTCCCCCAGTTAAAATTTTCGGTCACGTGGGTGCGGATCTACGCTCCAGTGACCTTTCGTGAAATCACCCTATAATAAATACACTTGGTAGAGCATGCCACAGGTATCATCTTGGATGCTGCAAGAAAATTGTGTACTAACAAATTTCAGGGCTGAAAGGATTTTCTTTTTCTGGCTAATTCTTTTTTTTACTTATGTGGGATGGTACAGTTTTAGCTACCAGTTGCTCTCTGGTACTTGTTCGTTGTAAGAATTTCAATCATTGTTGCCTCAATGCTTGCTATACGGGAGTCTATTCATCTTATCGTGTCTTTGGCAGTTCTTTGGTGTAATCGAAAAACTTAATTCCACTGACTTCTTCCCTGCATTCTCAACTATTTATTATTCCTTTCAAAAGTGCAAAGGTCCATGCCTAAACAAGTGAGATCAGTTAACTAACTGTTTAAGAAGGAACTGCAGATGCTGGAAAATCGAAGGTACACAAAAATGCTGGAGAAACTTAGCGGGTGCAGCAGCATCTATGGAGCGAAGGAAATAGGCAACGTTTCGGGCCGAAACCCTTCTTCAGACTGATGGGTGGGGGGAGGCGTGGAAAAGAAAGGAAAAAGGAGGAGGAGCCGAGGGCCCTCCCCGCCTCCCCCCACCCCCCATCAGTCTGAAGAAAGGTTTTGTCCCGAAGCATTGCCTATTTCCTTCGCTCCATAGATGCTGCTGCACCCGCTGAGTTTCTCCAGCATTTTTGTGTACCTTCAGTTAACTAACTATTGACCAGGCACTGAACTAGCAATCTTTCTGATATGAGACTCGTTCACATTCTGAATAAACTCAGAACTTTGTGGGGTGTGAATGGGTGCATGGCATGTTAATTGTCAAACTAATAATCTATAAATATGGGCTAACAGTCAGGAAATATTCAAACCTATCACATTGGGCAATTTAATTTAATATATTATCTGGATTTTTTTTTAACAGGCGTAGGTAGATGAGATAGTGAAGAAGGCATTTGGTATGATTGCCTTCATAGGCCAAGGCATTGGGGACAAGAGTTGGGATATTTTGCAGCTGGGCAAAGCTTTGGTCGGGCTACACTTGGAGTATTGTGTACATTTCTGGTTGTTACACTGCAGAACAGCAGTGGTAGCATTCTATGCAAGCAACAAATTTCACAGTGCCTTGTCACATGTGACAATAAAGTATTCCATTCCATAACGTATTCCATTAGAAAGAATGGAGAAGAAATTCACAGGATGCTACCTAGAATGGAGCACTTTAGGGTGGCACGGTGGAGCAGCAGTAGAGTTTCTGCCTTACAGTGCCAGGGACCTGGGTTCAATTCTGACTACGGGTGTTTGTCTATACTGAATTTGTGCGCTCTCCCTATGACCGCGTAGGTTTTCTCCAGGTGGTCAGATTTCCTCCAGGTTTGTAGGTTAACAGGCTTCTGTAAATTGTCCCCAGTTTGTAGGATAGAACTAATGTTCAGGGATTGCTGGTTGGCATGGACTTGGTGGGCCAAAGGGTTTGTTTCCACACTGCATCTCTAAAACTAAAAACCACCTAAACTGATGATTTCCACTGTTTAGGGCAAAGGAGCAATATTGGATTGTAGCTGCCTGCAGCTCCTCCCCCTAAGTTGTAAATCGTCATGACTTAGAAATGTATCACCATTTCTTTATTATCAATGGATCCAATCACTGGAACTCCCTACCAAGTAGTGCAGTGGCCACGCCTTTAGCCGTGTGGACCTCAGTGGTTCAAAATATTGACACTACTGCCTTGACAATAATTAGGAATGTTGGTAAGGTGCTCCTCATAACTTTCACAGTGAGATGTGACTCTGCATTCACCTATATTCTGTTTTGATATAATTCTTCCTTTTCACTTCTTAACAGGCTATTTGCAGAGACCTCCCCAACTGCCTCAATACAACTCCCCACAAACAGGGTCAGCACTGTCCCCACGTCAGTCATCTGGGAGCCAGATGCATGCTGCAATGAGCCCATATCAGCAGAATAATTCTGGAAATTATGGACCTCAAGGTGCTCAGTACGCACCTCAAGGTGAGCTTCATGTTTTGTGCGACAAATATGAATGGTAGAGTTGAAACTTGTTGAAACATTGTGAATTAATGCAATTCTCTTTGGACTGTAAGATGGAAAGGTGCTTAATAGATGAGCTGCTTGTTTTCTCAGATATCAGCATGTTTGCTATAAAAACAAAGACTTGCAGCCTTCTAGAATTAGTGGTGAGCAACAGTTTTAAAGGAATTAATAAAATCATAATTGATTTAAAAAGTATTGGAGAAATTAATGGGATGAAATTACAACAGATTCCCAGACATAAAATGCTGGGGTAACTTAACTACAGGCAGTATCTCTGGAGATGCTTTAGACTTTAGAGATATAGTGTGGAAGAATTTGTTCGAATTTACAAGAGGACCAATAGCTATTGGCAGCTCAGGTGCCAAAAAGTAGTCATTTAATTGACTACGACTAATTCAGTTATCATGAGTTTCTGTTGCCCTAATACCAAACAGTTGAATCACATTTTGCCCTTTAAATCAGCATTGAAGGGTTGAATTGAATCTGGATAATTCAGATCGCAGAGTGTATGCTTTAAACTAGAAGGTCGCAAGTTCAAGTCTGTTCAGATGGTGTGTGAACTTTTTTTTTTAAATTAAGCGGTATGGGATCAGGACTTAAGTGGACTTAAATTAGAGAATCAGCGGTGATTGTATTAAATGTGCTGGATGACATTGGCTCAGTTTTATTGGTAAAAGCAAAGCACAGATATAAGCTCATTGAGCTAAAACAATAACAATTTCTCTCTCTCTAGCTCATGCCTAATTAATTCCAACATATTCTATTATTTCTGATGAACAAGGGCACTTATTTTATTTTGTTCTACAATTCTTTTAAACAGGAGGCTACCCCAGACAACCCAACTATAACGCAATGTCCAGTGCAAACTACAACTTAGGAGGCACCATGAATGCCATGTCTGCTGGCAACCAAATGCATGGTCAGGGTCCAGCACCACCTTATGCTGGAATGCCGCCTGGGAGAATAGGCCCTGTAGCGATGGGTAATCGTCCATATGGAGGCAACATGACCCAGAACACAGCAAATCTATCAGCACAAATGACCTCAGGGATGTGCCCGCCACCAACTATGAACCGCAAGGCTCAGGACACAGCAGTTGCTGCAATGCACGCAGCAGCAAATTCGGTACAGAATAGGTAAGTGCATCATTGACCAAATGGCTGGAAGAATAAAATTAAGCAACAGAAAACAGCATGAAATGAGAAGTTCAAGGGAATAAATATTTTGGGAAGGTTGAATTTTAGATGTCACATTTTTATTTTTATTAACATGTTATAATGAAATGTGCTGTTGTAATCTGGGTTCATTTCAAAAATGGCTGAGAGCAGACTAATGGAACCTTAATTGGTTAAAGTTAACAATTGGGCTTAAATTGTTGGGGTGGGGACGTGAGTCTGCAGTGGAGATTCGTGAATTTGGATTTCTTATGGTGTGCATGTAAATGTGTCCATCTCAGAAATTGATATCCAGGTAGACCTGTCTGTTGCATTGGAGTGGAAGGTATTACGGTTGTGAATTCAGGGCCTGTTTGCTCCCTGTCTTTTCCTATGAAGTCTAATTAGTCTCCATTTCTGCAGTGAGGGTAATGAGGAGGTTTGGGACTGAAGTTGAACTGGGAATTGATTAGTGTGATTTCACAGAAATTAAATCTAACCAGTAAACAACTTCAAGCAGGCTGAGCATCCAATCACTGAGATTGTGGGTGTATCAAGCAGCAATACAACCTACTGGTTTTCCAGCCAAATATTCCTTGGTGCCGAGGAAATGGTAAGGTAGAAGGGGAAAACAGCCGTTGATGTTATCTTTCACCACAGATAAAAACACTGCTTTTATATAGAAACATAGAAACATAGAAATTAGGTGCAGGAGTAGGCCATTCGGCCCTTCGAGCCTGCACCGCCATTCAATATGATCATGGCTGATCATCCAACTCAGTATCCCGTACCTGCCTTCTCTCCATACCCTCTGATCCCCTTAGCCACAAGGGCCACATCTAACTCCCTCTTAAATATAGCCAATGAACTGGCCTCGACTACCCTCTGTGGCAGGGAGTTCCAGAGATTCACCACTCTCTGTGTGAAAAAAGTTCTTCTCATCTCGGTTTTAAAGGATTTCCCCCTTATCCTTAAGCTGTGACCCCTTGTCCTGGACTTCCCCAACATCGGGAGCAATCTTCCTGCATCTAGCCTGTCCAACCCCTTAAGAATTTTGTAAGTTTCTATAAGATCCCCTCTCAATCTCCTAAATTCTAGAGAGTATAAACCAAGTCTATCCAGTCTTTCTTCATAAGACAGTCCTGACATCCCAGGAATCAGTCTGGTGAACCTTCTCTGCACTCTCTCTATGGCAATAATGTCCTTCCTCAGATTTGGAGACCAAAACTGTACGCAATACTCCAGGTGTGGTCTCACCAAGACCCTGTACAACTGCAGTAGAACCTCCCTGCTCCTATACTCAAATCCTTTTGCTATGAAAGCTAACATACCATTCGCTTTCTTCACTGCCTGCTGCACCTGCATGCCCACTTTCAATGACTGGTGTACCCAATATAGTTGTTCCAGACATCTATGGAACTATTTCCAACGTTCCTGATTTTTTTTTTTTGGTTTTAACGTTTTGTTATGTATTGTGAACACAAACTGACAATAAACTTGAACTTGAACTTGAACTTGAACAATTGCTATAAAATCGATAAATAATGTTAGTGGTGATTTTACAAGCGTTTAGTTCTGTGTAACAAGGTTTCTCCCAGAACCTCTGAATCAGAGACTTTCAATTATATCAGGTACTCAAAAATTAATAATTGCATGGAACTAGTGACTACTCTCTGAAAACTAAATTGTGAGGGAGAGATGGAATAAAGATGAACAGCATCTTAACAAGACTCAAATATATTAAACAGACAGCTAGAAAATAAAATGGTCAAAATATTATGGCTTAGAATATGCTAATTAAGTTTATGAAGTAAATCTCAACAGATCAATAAGTTTAATTTGTTAATGATATCTTTTGTTTTTCAATGCTTGGGTGATTATTGCAAGCGCAGCACGCATATCAATAGCAGTTCACTAAACTAATTGAGTAGAGTATTCCAGAACAAGGAGGCTTGCCCTTAAAAATAAATAATTAAATGAACAGATGAGGTGCGTTGAGCTGGGACAATTGGACTGAGTTTTACAGCACTTCCCATGAATAGGAGAATTCTACAAGGTCAAGGTCACCACCTCTACAATTAGTATCGGTGGAAAAAAATAATCAAAATTGTTAGATTAAGTTTTGCTCATTAGGTCATTTAAATTATACCATTAGTCAGAGATACAGCATGGAAATGGGCCTTTCAGCCCAATGAGTCTATGCTAACCTTTGATAACCCATTTACATGAATATTGCACTAATCCCTTTTTTGTGCCCACATTCTCATCAATTCCCCTCAGATTCTACCACAACTCTACATACTATGGACAATTTTCAGTGGCCAAATAACTACCAACCTGTATGCTTTAGCAATGCTGGAGGAATCTGGAGCACTTGGAAGCCAAACCAATGCAATCACAAGAAGAACATGTTAACTTCACACAGACTGCTCTTGAGGTCAGGGTTGAATTCCAGTCTCTGGCGCTGATGGGGAGAGCGGCTCCTCCAGCTTCAGTGTTGTGCCACCCAATGGTAAAAAGGCATTAAAAAACAAATCAGTTACAACCTGATTGTATGAGGAAAATTAGCTAAAGACGCTGAAACCTCGTGTGCTTAAGATCTGATACTAAACTTTTGTTTTGGTTAAGAGCAGTGTCCTAGTTGTACCATCAGCTTTAAGTGTTTGAATTATTGCAGGACACTGGCGAGGTACAGTGTCTTTGAACACTTGACCTTTGCTATATCCACCAGTGATTTCTCAGGCCTGGATTGGCACCCAATTGCTTCCGTATTGGAATTGTGCCTTCACGCATCACTACAAACAGATAAACATTTCTTCATCAGTCATTCCACACGTCATCATTTGTGTTCTTTGTAACAATATTTAAACTGTAATATGCCACATTTATGTATCAGCCAGAGGTGTCGCATGACTCTATAATTTCCCCTCTTATCATTCAGGCAATCTACTTATCCAACTATGAATCAAGGAGGTATGATGGGTTCTGCCTCACCTTACAATCAAGGCATGAACAGCATGGCAGGGATGATGAATCCACAGGGTTCTCCATATTCCATGGCTGGAAACATGGCAAATAGTTCTGCAGGTAATGGCACAGACGTTATAACTCCAATATATGTCTTCAGCATAGTGGCAACGTGGTAATGTTTCTCATCTTGCTAGGTAGATGCCAGAAGATTTCTTAAGAGAAGCTTATTCACATTTTGTAAGCAATAATTTTAGCATAGCGCACGGTTCAGTTGAAACTTTCATCGGAGACTGTGGCTGGTCTCTTGGCCAACTGCAAAAGTGTCATTCAGTTGAACACACTGTTCAGAATCCTGTCTTAATATATATTCATCCGTCAGCAAATTGAGAATAGATTGTTTAGTCTTATTATATTGTTATCGAAAGATGTTATGTGTGCATATCAATTCCATGATTCTTGTAATATGACACACTATTTCAAAAGTACTCGTTTCAGACAAAGTTGCAAAATATCATATGCATTTTCATTAGCTTCTGATAAAACAAATGCAAAAACGAATTATGTTGACTTTGCATTGATTAGTGATGAGGCTAGTATTGCTTGTTGTCAGATTTGTGATTGTCCTCTTGAATACACATGGAATAAATCTGGCAGTTCAAACCTGGGAATCCATGAGGCAATGTGGATCATCACTAACAGCAGAAATGTTTGCTAGAATCATTCATTCTCATGGCATGATATATCCTTACTGTTTGATCAAACCAGAGGATCAATCCTGATTCAATTAGGAACACTTTTGAAACACAGAAGACGTTCCTGATGCAACACCAGGCATAAGAAGGAGGTGCCTGTGTGGTGAAATTGCAACACACGATGACATGCATGCCAAAAAGCGAAATCAATATTCCACAGAATATTCAGCAATCTCACATCACTGCAGTGCTGTCGCATCTAGATGCGCAACGTGATGGACAATTAAACTCCAAAAACATCCCTATCTTCAACAATGGCATAGCCCAGCATGAGATTGTGTGCCATGTTCAGTAGGATGTACCAAATAAAAGGCGATAATAAGTGGGGAGAGATGTAGAAAAACATAAATTGTCCTAACATACAAAAGAGAAAAATAGACTAAAATTTAAAAAAGGGAAGAAGTTGACATGGGAGTCAATTAAAAGGCGTAACCAGAAAGTGTTAGGAAATGCTATTAACACGCAGTGTGCATTCCCAAGAACAAGAGTGGAACTGGAATTGGTACTAAAAGAGGTCATTATTACATTATTTATAGGAAGCTGTGTCAAGTGGTGCTGTTATTCCATGGATTTGGTGTAAACTCCAGCCTTTTCTGCTGGTGTGCACAGCTCTACGGCGAACCACAGTGCTTTGAAACTGTTGTGAACCTCTTCTCTTCCTGTAGTTAGGCACTGCTTTGTCAGGAACCCACAATTTTCCCATGGCTGGGTATGGTAGCTTGTGAGAACTGGGGTTGCACCCATCGATTTGAGCAGTGAGGTTGAGATATGAGACAGGATTGCATCCTGACTGAAAAGATGAGTGCAGCTCATTGTTAGGGACTAACAGTGGCTGTTTAAATATAACAGAGCTCAAATTCCGATTTTGATGCATACTGTGATTGATGTTACAGTAAGCACGATGAATGTGTTTTTAAATGAATTTTTGGTAAGTTAAATTAAATCGTGTAAATATTTTTCCTATTATTTCGATGAAAATATTGACACTTTTACCACTCCAATTTATATACCAAGGCTAACCAAAAGTGGTCACCGATAAATGAATGAATCAGAAGTTATGCCGCTTTGGCTCCAGCCAAATGCTATGTACAGAAGTTGGATGAACAGTCAATTCACATGTTTTTCAAGTTTTATCATTGGACAATTTCCTATTCATTCTTTCAGACATGAAAGGCCTTAATTTAACATGTTATAAAAAGGGCATTTCTTTAATATGATGCAACAATGTTGCTTAACATTCAGCATGCTGTTTGAGCATACAGTTGCCACAAATACTTCCTTCAGTTATTGTATTGTTCCTAATCACTAAATGCAAAAAGGCAAAAAAATAGCCTTGTGGTCTAGTTTATATTTTGTATTCATAATTCATAACTCATGGACTACGAAAACCGTGACAGAAACCGTGATAAAAATATTTAAAACTTGGTAGAAGGGTGAAAGCCGTAGAGTCAATTAAGTCTGAATAATGAACCTTGTACTACTTCAGTATTTAACATCTTCTTCACACAGGTATGGCTCCCAGTCCTGAGATGATGGCGCTTGGGGAAGGAAAATTACCACCAACACAGAAAGCCAACAATAAAGCAGATGGAACGGCAAAGTCTGATACTAAGTCGAAGGTAAGAACACTCGTGTATTAGTTCCCTTACATTTATAATAATGCACTAGGGTTTTAATATTAAACTGTGAGGTGGACACAGTGCTTGCTGTTATGGGGAACCAGATGATAATGATTCGGTGTTTAACACTGAAAACAGCTGTCGTTTGTCTGGGACTTCAATCCACTTGACTGACCCTGAGCCACAATAACCTTGTGTTTAATGTATTCCAGATAATTTGAGCTTACGAAATAAAGGATACCTATTGATTAGGATTTAGAATTTTGTACTAAGGACATCCGATGCCAGTATCAATTGGCACTAGATCAAGTACAGCATTCTGAAGGAGAGTAAAATTTGCTTGGCTCCTTCCTAACACTTGGACTCAATTCAAACATCAGCCATTATAGTGGTATATTCTATCTAGCTTTATCGAGTAGGAGTTCCCGCTAATGTTGAGATGTTCAAGGAGCACCAGACACCGCCACCATACTCTTTCAATCTGAATCGCCCTTTCTAAAGATAGCATCATCTGATCAATGGGGAGTGAAGAGCATTAATATATTTGCACAATAGCAAGAATGGGCTGGTAGGTTTTTAGAAATAGAAACACGAATGAAATGATATGTACTGAGATATTTATGATCTCATTGACCTCGGATTGCCTTTCAGATTCCAATGGCTATATGTGGGCCTTTCTCTTTTACACAAATTATTTTGTAGCTTTGGTGAATGTATTTCTGTTTTACTCATCTTGGAGCTGTAGTTCATGTATTTACCTTGTATGTTGAACAATGAGGCAGAGATGTTTATGAACTTTATTGAAACCTCTCATAATTTAATTCTGCACGAGATTTCACTTTCACCAGAGTTGATTTGCTCATTGTGATCGTTTTCATGCAGTGTGGACTCCAATCTGCGTCGGGTTGTTGTTTCTGCCTGATTTGGTGAAAGTTCTGTATGGATTGTCTGCGAACTTCAAGCTACCTATTTTCTGGGGGTTGTAATGTTAGTTACAGATGAATCTGTCTCTTTACAGAAGACGAGCTCTTCCACGACCACTAATGAGAAAATTGCAAAACTGTACGAGTTGGGTGGGGAGCCGGAGCGAAAGATGTGGATTGATAGGTACTTTGCCTTTATGGAAGAGAAGGGCACGATGATGATGAATCTCCCTGCAGTTGGCAGGAAACCGCTGGACCTTTATCGACTCTATATGTCAGTCAAAGATATTGGGGGGCTTACGCAGGTGAGTTTGAAACCACTGTTAACTTCAGCTGGGAGCCTGGTTGCAAACTTCACTGATAATTTTAAACTTTTGTTCTATATTTCACCCTATTTCACCCATTTTTATTTTGCCAAACTTGTTTTCAACTCATTGGTCATCCTGAAAGCAATTCCTGCACTGCAACACTTGTTAGTTTAGAATGTTTATTTGAATAATACCACTGCTTGTTTGAATAATCCCACCCTTATTTAGAGTGGGGGAAGGGTCTTGGGGGGGGGGGGGGGGTCTTAGATTAAAATAACTGCAAGCCCCTGTTGTATGTCTGCTCATTCTAGCTCAATACTTTCAAAGTTAGTCAGGTGATATGAACGCAGTTCTGACAGAAGCACATTTCATTCCATGTTCAGAAATAGATTTATTTGGAATTCCAAGACCATCTCCTGTCATTTACTACCCCATTAACAAAATATAATTCATTTCAGTCGTTGATAGATGGGCACATAATTGGGACTGTGCAGACTTTCACCATAAACAGAGATAAAAGTTTTGATGCAACTGTATTTCAGAAACCTTTTTTGCGGTTAAATTAAATGAAGAATTTACAGTCGATACTAGATCATTTGGTGTTTGTCATTAGGACATGGTTAGAGTGGTGTACTGTAAAATCCAAATTTCTAGCACAATATACTCAGTCAAAGTGAGAACAATGGATGACCAGGGAACTGCCCTCATGTTGGGTATGTCCAGGCAGGTTGAAAGAAGGTAGGATCTTATGGACAGTCTTGATTTAAGATATTTACCTGCCTATCCCAACCTAGACTTGTTTGCTTACAGTTCCCATTAGAATTCAGGAAGTTATGTTCATGGGTAGCTGCAGTGTCCACACGAATTGTTCCATCTATAGTTAAAAGGAAAATCATGCATTATGTATAATATCTTTCATTAGGCCCTGACTCAAACTCGCACCCAATGAATTGCATCTGAAATGGGGTCCCTGTTTTGTTGTAAGAACGCAAGGAGCTTCTACAAGCAGCAACGTGATTCTGCCATTTAGGGTAATCTTTTTTAGGGTTAGTTGAGAGATAATAGTTGGCCAGGGTGCTGTTTTCAGATGTGATCTTTTGCATTCACTGGAAAGTACGGGGATTGGTTCTCATCTCATCCAAAAGAGCAAACTGCCCAGTATTGCACAAGTATTTGGTTTATTATTGTAATCTTTGTGGCATGCTATCCGGTCAGCTAAAAAAAATACATGATAACAATCAAGCTGTCTACAGTGTCCAGATATACTGTATCTAGGGTATAAGGGTATAACGTTTAATAAAGTCCAATTAAAGATAATTCAAATGTGTCCAATGAGATAGCTCGGAGGTCAGGGTTGCTCTCTAGCTGGTGAGAGGACGGTTCAGTTGTCTGATAGTAGCTGGGAAGAAACTGTCCCTGAATCTGGTGGTATGCGTTTTCAAACTTCTGTACCCCTTGCCTGATGGTTAAATTGTGATGCATGCATTTAGGTGTATTCTGGGCATTGGAATGGTGTTGCTGTAATTGATGGCTGAATGTTTTTGAACTACAGTTGATTATTACCCAACCGCAAATCAAAAACTCAGATTAAAATCCAAAAGAGAGTGAAGATGCTGAAAAACAGAATTAAAAACAAATGGCTGAAAAAACTGAGCAGGTCAGGCAGCATCTTCAGTGTTGACAAAGCAATCGTTAGTTGAGGTAGCAGAAAAGGTGGGGTTGGGTGATGGGTGGAAGAAGGGATTTTCTCTGATTGTGTTAAATAGTGCGCAGTTAAGATCCATGTTCAGATTCCAAATGATAGTAAATAGAGGATTGTGTATTTCTCACCACACTACCTATTCCCCAAAACATTCTTAGATTAAACAGAAGTTTCTTTCTGTGCAGGTGAATAAAAACAAAAAATGGCGTGAATTGGCCACCAATCTGAATGTGGGCACTTCAAGCAGTGCAGCCAGCTCTCTGAAGAAACAATATATCCAGTGTCTGTTTGCCTTTGAGTGCAAGATTGAACGAGGAGAAGATCCTCCAGCAGACATCTTTACAGCCACTGATTCCAAAAAGCAACAACCAAAGATACAACCTCCTTCTCCTGGTGAGTGTGATGGTGCCTAGGGTTCAAGGCTTTGGGAATTGATTTGATAATTCAGGTTTACTCTGTAGCTGCTAGTAGATGGAATGGGGAAATTAAAAGGTATTAAATTACTTTACCTAACATGTCATTCATTAACTCCAAGGTAGACACAAAATGTAACTCAGCGGGACAGGGAGCATCTCTGAAGAGAAGCAATGCATGATGCGGTACAGAGATATATCTCAATCCGAAACGCTGCCCATTCCTTCTCTCCAGCGATGCTGCCTGTCCCGCTGAGTTACTCCAGCATTCTGTGTCTACCTTCGATTTAAACCAGCAGCTACAGTTCTTTCCTATTCATTAACTCAATTTTGGTGGAGTAAGATGTTTTTTACAAGGTGAATTAATGACATCATTAGTAAGGAATGCAATGCTGTCAATGTGAAAGGAGGTTAATCATGAAGAATTCTGTCATTTGTTTTCCAAACTGTTGAGAGATTCAGAGTATCAGACATGCAACTAATCATCTGAAAAGCAATTGTAGCTAAAATTAATTTAGCAGAAGAAAGTATGCACTGTGACTTTGCAGTTTATTGAGATGTCAGAAATAAAGTGCAGTGAAGGGGTGGTGGTGTTGGAGGGGTGTTGGAGTTGCATTTATTTACCCCTTTGGCCACTTGTATGTTTACACTAATCTTTGCTCCAATTTTCCTGATATCTTATTCTAAATTGTCCATTTCCATATCCATTGACTTTATCAGTCCTTTCTGTTTCAAACTGCCTTTCATTGTAGTGCTGGCAAATCATTTTAAATGGGTGCCCAAGTGTTTCTTCGTCTCTTAAAATATAGCACTTGAATTCCAGTATCTGGGTCATGAGACCCATTGTTATATGTTGCCTGATAAGATTATCCTACTTGGTTTGGAAGGAAAAGTATGCAGTATGTTACTATATATAAAAAACAAAATATTGGAAATATTCAGCTGGTCAGCATTCAAACAGAGAAAAATAGTTAATATCTGAATGACATGCTGCGGCTGAGGAATGTTGGTGTAGTGCAGCTGCAGTTACATACAAGAGACTCAGCATTCCTGCCTGTTGTTCTATACTGGCCACCTCTCCCTGCCACTTTCAATAAATGTCATTAGATCTGTGAGTATTATAGTAAACGGTGTTTCCTTGTATACTTAATTTTGTTATCCATTCTGGGTGATTGAGTCCATGATTTGAGTCTGAAGTCTGTCCTTACAAGGGCATTATCCGTGTGATCACTGCACAGAGTTGTATGGGGGGAAAAGGAAGGAATTCCAAGAATGTCAGCCCTGCCCAGCAGCTCATGTGACATTCCAGCTGACTGCTTTGCATGTTGCCATCCCAGATTCCCTGGAGATACCCGAGAGTTGATGAATGGGAAGCGTGTTTAGAAACTGAATGAAGCAGAGTTCAGTCGCCTGACTGCAGTGTAACCTAATTCCCATATTGCACAGTAAGGGGAGCCCAACTGCATTCTTAAGGCAGTGACAAGTCACTAAGCAGGAGGGGAATCCCCTGACTGAGCAGGGTGAAAAGGTGAAACAGAGCTGGGTGTAAATAAGGCTAACCTTCTGTTGATCTTCCCTGCTCACATTTAATGAACAGCAGCGTGAATCATCAAGACTATTGTAGTACCTGAGAGCACTTGATTATGAGCACAGTATTGTACACCAATCATAGACGTCTGTATCTGAGCAGCACCATCTATGACATGTCACAATGATCTTGTCTGAACAGAAGAATGCATGAGAATAATGATCAACACCATTGTTACTGCTTTCATTGATTGTCCTTCAAATGAATTGTATCTGAACACAATATTTAAATATACCTGTATATGATTTTTGAGTATTTTTCATATTGAATTGATTATATTTGTCTGAGTTCATGTCTTCCCGATCTGAGGAATAGGTTAGATTGTTAACTACAGATCGTATGCCACCTCTTTTCACAACACAATGCACACCTCCCGGCGAAGTGACAGGCCCAGTCTCTCACAAAAGAGGTCCTGCCACAACAAATTGCCCATTGTTCCCCTCTATTGCATACCCTGCCTGGATCTTTGCTCCCTGCATCCACCACTGGTCACACACTTGCCCCTCTTGCCTCTTCTCTCCATTTTGTTATTTTCGTTTTCTTTCCCCACAATCCACCCAATACAAAAATCTCTGGGTTTTGAACCCTCCACATTTATCCGAGTCCAAACTCCTCCAGTCTATTCCTTCTGCTCATCTTGCCTCCCCACTCACTGATCACCCACTTATTCTCTCTTAACCTTTCTCTTCAGTCCCCTCTTGTCCTGTCCTCCTTCATCCCTGTTCTCCAAGCCTTTTTCTCTTGTCAGCTCGCACAATCATGTCATAGTTTTACATTGTTCCTGAGCCATTGACTCTCCCGTTCGATGCTAACATGTGATCTTTTTTTTATTGCAGCTGGTTCAGGTTCACTGCAGGGCCCTCAGACCCCACAGTCCACCAGCAGCTCAATGGCAGAAGGAGGAGATTTAAAACCACCAACGCCCGTCTCAACACCCCATAGCCATATGCAGCCAATGCCAGGATCCAGGTAAATAAGATAGTCATGTATGAGGTACCAGTTCATGTTGAACAACCTGAATGAAAATCTCAATGCATTCACGTTTCTTGAAATTGTTGATTGTGGGCAACTGCAATAGTGATGGAGTTGTGTTTACTTCGCTTCATCAATTCCCAAAGCAAAGGTTGATAGAGTGAGATAGACACAGAAAGCTGGAGTAACTCAGTGGGAAAAGCAGCATCTCTGGAGAGAAGGAATGGGTGACGTTTTGGGTCGAGACCTTTATTCAGAGCTGGCAACTCGGAGGAAAGATGATGCTTTTATGATGCAGAGATGCACTAGCGCCAAGTGTAGTTAGCATATTTGAATGATAGATGGAATGGAGGGTGTGACCGTCCAGTTACTGGTTGCTTTTCCCACTATCCCATATTACTATCCAATATTAACTAAAGCCATCTGTCAGTTGCTGTTTGGAAAAACATAACAAATTATAAAAGATCTGTGTTTATCTAATTTGTATTTTGTTAACATTCAGAAACAACTCTGTGAGTGTCCAGGATCCATTTGCAGACACCAGTGACCCGGCTTTCCAAAAGAGGACCGCTGTTCCTCAAACCCCAACCTACCCCCCCAGCATGAATACCACAGACCTAATTGTTCGTATGCCATATGAACCGAACAAGGATCCATTTGGTGGGATGAGGAAAGGTAGGAGTAATGTTTTAAGATTAATTTCCTAAAATAGAAACATTTTATGAAATGACCAATGAACTTGGTTTACAAGTTTGAATTTATTTTTGCCACTATCTCAGAGGTATTGATCTTGTAATGCCTGGTAAATCGTGTTCTTGCAGGTTGTCGGTGTATTTTCATCTGTCATGCTCAAATTCATAGCTTAAAAATCAAGGTGTACAATCTATTTTGGTCTTGATGGAATTAGGAAACAAAGGAGAGGAAATAGAAGTGAACTTACAGTAGAGGCCCCAACAGTAGTTTTGTGTCAAACTAATTAGGATAGGAGAGGTCAATGTCGAAGTCCAAGTAATCACAAGAGACTTTAATTTTCATGCAGACTGAGTAAACCATATTTGCAGTTGTACAGAGAGATGTCTTAGTATTGTATTGTCATTAGTATATTGCATAACTTAAAGCAAGATTACTGTCTATGGTAATGCTTTGTTCATCTTAAAACTCTTAACCATCCAGTTGGCTTTAAAATAAACAGTGGATTGCAGTCTAAGTGAAGTTGCTGTGTTCTGGTGTTGGTTCTTACAAAATATAAATGCTAGTTTTCAGAAGAAATCCTACACTTTTCAGACCCATCATCAGCCTATTTCTAGATCACAATCGTCTAGTCCTTGAAGTTGCAATGATCATCCTTTGCACAAAACTCCTGCGAATATGGAACTACCCCAGTAATATACTCCACTACTTGTTCTGCAACTGGTTCAACTACTGAAATTAAACATTATACTTGCTGTTTGACATTAACATCAGCTGTATGACAGGATATGTACATGGGTGAGGATGTGAGGTGAAATAGGTTTTTGGCAATGGGCATTAGCTCACCATTTGACACAGGCTAGGTCGGCATTGTCTCCTTGGAGGTTTTTTAAACAATTTTTGTTTAAACAATTTTAACAAATGTAAACAATTTTCCAAAGGATCAATGAAAGGGAAAATATAATATGATAAAATGGTTAATACTTCTGTTGCATGGCTCCAAGTTTGATCCTGACTTTGGGTGAATGCGCGGGAGTTTTTCCCATGACTGCGTGGAATTCTCTGATTATTATTTTTTCCCCACCTCCCATAATGACATCTTAACAGACTGATGTAAACTATCCTGTAAGTTAATATTGGTCCATGACTATTGTGATGCTTGTGGCTGCCACAAAATCCTGTCCTTGCACCAAGAGCATCCTGCGCTGCTTGGCATCACTACCATTGTCTAACTAGGATAAATCTAGGCAGACCTAGCATCTCAAAACTGGGGATCCATGCAATGTTATGGTCTGTTCCTGCAGCAAATTTCAATCGTATCATAATCTGTAGTACATGGCATGCTCCCTCACTAGAACATTACTTTTAATTCGGCATATATCAACCCAAGTTTGAAAGTTAGCGTGTGTCAGGATCAGCATCAGGTGTAACTACAAAGAAAAGCTAACCTGATGAAGTTACTTTTTGAGATGCAGAAGAGAGCCATTCAGCCCATCAGATGCAGGCCGGCTCCCAGCAGAGCAGCTGCATTCTCTGGATTTCAACAACTTCTCTCCCCCGTGACCATCATCTGTCCTTTTATTGCGTTACTATTTATCTATACCTGACGAACTCTAGTGCCACTATACTATTATTGCAGCTTAGAGCATTGTCCTAACTAGGTAAAATGACGTGCCATCAATAAATAAAACTAAGAAATCTTGCAGCCGATTGATCTAATAATACATTTTCACA
The DNA here is from genome assembly GCF_010909765.2 of Amblyraja radiata. Lineage (NCBI taxonomy): Eukaryota > Metazoa > Chordata > Chondrichthyes > Rajiformes > Rajidae > Amblyraja > Amblyraja radiata. Next base: position 10,595,840 of record NC_045982.1, on the reverse strand, counting down.
ATTTCAGTTCTAAATAGATTAACACGTATTCTGAGACTCGGACCCCCAATTTTTGGACTCCTCGATAGAAAATCTAAAATTACGATCACCAGACCCAAAATAAAAACTCCGAGTATTACAACTATTTTGGGGACAAAATTATTTGGAATCGCCTGGATGATTAATTGAGTATACTTATTTTCAGAAGCTGGGATATGGAGAATAGTGCAGGAAGGTAGAGTTAAGACAGCAGCCATGATCGTTTTGACCTTCAGAGCCAGCTGATTCCCTCTTCTTTGTCATGTATCTTTCTGCCTACAGCTCCTGGACAAGATCCTTTCATGTCAACTGGACCCTCTCCCAATGCTGGAATGGGAGACCCTTACAATCGCCCTCCTGCAACAGGAATGGGGCCACGTCAGCAGTATGCATATGGATCTGGATTTGAAAGGAGGTAAATGTTTGGAGTAACAAACACTAACATACTCTGCTTGGAGTGTAGGATTCTGAGGGGTAACCTTATGGAGGGTTCATGAGGGTTATGAATAAAGTGAATACTCGGTCTTTTCCCCTCAGGGTAGAGGATTCTAAAACTAGAGGGGACAGTTTTAGTGAGAGGGGAAAGTTATAAGAGAGATCTGCAACTTTTTCCATTCAGGATAGTCCGTATCTGAAATGAGCTACCAAAGGAAACTATAAAAGCAGATACAATTATTACTTTTAAAAGACATTTAGACAGATGCAGATAGGATGGATTTAGACAGCTATGGGCCAAATGTAGAGAAATGAGACAACCTCAGCATGCCAACTTGATCGGCATGGACAAACAAGGTCGACCAAAGGTATTGTTTCCGTGCTGTGGAGCTCTATGACTCTTGACTCCATAATTTCCTCTGGGGTTAACTGTTAATTGCTAAATGGTAACCTAAGTTACACTTAATTTATGAAGTTGAACTAATTTATTATAAATACTTTGCCACAGCTAATAAAGGATTGCATCCAATATATTTTGATTAGGCCATTCTGTTAAATAAACTGTTCATAATTTTTATAAATCATTTTAGTGTCTATTCTGTTTCCTCGGTTCCGAGTAAATCAACTGTAGTGTGTTTGCACTTTTTTTTTTATTGCTGGATTTTTCCACTCCTGAAAATGTCCTCATTAATTTGCTCCATGCCCACTTCAGTGCAAGCATGTTTTCACGCGCGAAGTTGTAACATATGCATCCCACTCTTGCATGGCTCTTTGTCATGCCTATGAAAGGAATGCATCCAGAATGTTTTTAACTACCATATTGACCTATCCTGCTTTCTTTGAGAATCTGTAGACTTGCATTTCAAGGTCCCCTTTTCTCTGCACTACTTAATGTCCTCTTATTTATCGTATATTCCCAAGGCTTTTTGTACTTCCCAAATGTTTACCTCACATTGGGACTAAATTCCTTATCCTACTTTTCTGTCCAACAAATGGGACACTTTCTCACTTCCTGCAGCCTGAAGCTTTCTTCCTCTATAATTCACACAGCCAATATTTTATCTTGTATGCAATTTTCTCTACCATGTCTTCTTTTAAGTCTTAACTCACAAATGTATTACAGAAACCAAAGGCTAAAGCACTGAGTAAGATGAATCTTGAATTGTCTCCTGCAGCAGACATTGGTTTTGCAAAATTTATCCCCAGAGTTTCATTATTCTTTAGGTTCCAATTCTTGTCAGTTGATGGTGGAATGTTGTATCTAGAATGTTTCTAACCTGCCCTCTCAACCACCCGCCCAAACTTTAATCTTGTGCTTTCCTTCAACTTTATTTACTTAGGTCAGAACATGGAATGGGTCCAGAGGGGACAGTACAACCTAGTGTGGTGTCAGTCAATGCAGATTCCAGCATGTATTCTCCAAATCGTTACCAAGCTCAGCAGCGGTAAGTGTGGAATGCTTAAGTTGTTTCTTAAAAGTGGAATGTTTTTTGCACATGCTACATTCAGAATGTCGTATCTTTTAATCAGAAGTCTCTGCTGAATGTTAAGTGTGGTAGATGATTTCCGTAAGTTAAGAAGAAGATGAGCCAGCAATTTTTAGATAGCATAATGTGTTATTTCTTTAATTCTGCTTTTTATCACTGAGGTGGAATTTTTGTCAAACTGTGAGCCATTGGTTAAGGACCAATTTACATTTCCTTATCAATCAGCTGTAGAAATGCATTAGGGCCAGGGTAGTGCCAAATAGAAACACAATCCTTTTAAGTCTGGAAATTACTGCATGTAAAAGGATCAGAAATATTCATGGTGGACAGTCTTTTCCTAACTTGCAGTTCTCTCCCAGCAGGCCAATTGTCACTAGATGGGTCTGCTCAATACTTCCTACCAAGAGTTAACATTTCAAGTAGAAAACTCGAGTGGGAGTTATTTTGTCAGTGTTGTGGCTACAGCTACTAATTTTGATTTTACTCTTGCCTTTCCACAAACCATAAAACCAGGCATGATCCTTATGGAAGTCAGTACTCTGGACAGGGAGCTCCAGCTGGACAGTCTTATTCTAACCAGCAACCTGGAATGTTTCCGCAACAGCAAGTAAGTACCCTGGTCTTTTGGGCTGATTAAATTCAGCATGGAATTCTGGCATAAAAAAACAGAAGGACATGTTAGTCTGGTCAGCCTCGACCAAATAGCTCCTGTTTTTAAATGTTGCCATTTGTTGAAGCAGTTGATACCAGTAGTATGCTGTAGTTGGTCATCTTCAGATGTACTTCGGTTCCAGTGCTCACATAACAGGTTTGTATGTCGCTTAATGGTTATTAGCAAAATAGAGCAGAGGAAATCTAATCTACATTAGTCGGGCTAATCCTCCCTGAATATCTCCCGATACACACACAGCCATCTGTACTGATGTAATCAGACTTTCAGAAAAACTCTTAGCCATTAGTTAACCCATTGTTGCTGAACTGAGCTGGAAGTGAAATGTATCTAATAAGTTTGATATATCTTTGCATCAGTTTATGTACTTTGGCATGCTCTACATCAGTGAAGCATAGATGAAATGAATGGAGATTATTCACTTTGAACATGAGAAAAACGAATAGGAATATTTTAAGGGTAGAAGAAAAACGCAGCTGCCAGAGTTACCACTTCACGGCATCAGAGATCCAGTTCCATCCTGTCTGTGGAGTTTGCACGTTCTCCCTGTGACTGCGGATTTTCTCCCGGTGCTTTGGTTTTCTCCCACGTCCCAAATACAAGGGGGGTTTGTAGGTTAATTGGCCTCTGTAGATTGACCCTAGTGTGTAGGGTGTGGATGAGAAAGTGGGATGATATAAAACTAGTGTGAACGGCTAATCGATGGTTGGTCTGGACTCAAAGGGACAACGGGCCTGTTTCCATTCTGCATCTCTAACCTAAATTCTAATAAACTAATTGTTATGGAGAAATTAGTAGATTTAGATGCTGAGTTTTACAAAGCATTAAATGCTAGTTTTATTTATTATTATTATGTGTACTGAGGTACAGTGAAATGCATTTTTTTGTTACGTGCTATCCAGTCAACAAAAAGACTATACATGATTACCATCAGTGTGCAGAGACAGAAAGGGTATAGCAAGATACAGTCCAGTAAAGTCCGATTAAAGATAGTTTGAAGGTGTCCATTGAGATAGACGGGAAGTCAGGACCGCTCTCTGGTTGGTGATAGGATGGTTCAGTTGCCTGATACCAGCTGTGCACAGATAGGAAGAACAATGATCAACTGTTTCTCTCAAAGGAATTTCTCAATGGCGAGGAAGTGACTTAGGTAGGGTAACTTAGCAAGGGTAGGGTAACTTAGTAAGGGTAGGGTAACTTAGCAAGGGTAGGGTAACTTAGTAAGGGTAGGGTAACTTAGCAAGGGTAGGGTAACTTAGCAAGGATAGGGTAACTTAGCAAGGGTAGGGTAACTTAGCAAGGGTAGGGTAACTTAGCAAGGATAGGGTAACTTAGCAAGGGTAGGGTAACTTAGCAAGGGTAGGGTAACTTAGCAAGGGTAGGGTAACTTAGCAAGGGTAGGGTAACTTAGCAAGTTAGTCAGCATCCCTGGAAAACATGGAAAGGTGACGCTTCGGGTCTGGACTCTTCAGTCTGAAGAAGAGTCCTGACCCAAAACGTCACTTATCTATGTTCTCCAGGGATTCTGCCTGACCTGCTGAATTTCTTGTTTTGTGAACCAGCATCTGCAGTTTTTTCTCCAAAGGAAAGGAAGTATTACTTCATACGTAGTGCCCAACAAAGTTTCTTGACTTTTGTTTTGGAAAGCTCAATTTAAGAATATATCAGCGAAGGAGGATTGATATATATATTTTTAGAAAGTTAACCAAAGCTCCAGGAATTAAGAAGACATGCTGTAAGATTGCAGCTTGTATTTCCTTAAATTTGATGGATGATCTGATGCTATTAAAAATTATAAATGCAGGTCAGCCAAATCAGTGGTGGGGGAATATAGTGCACGGGATATAATTTTCACAAGTAAAGTTAGAACAAACATTTTTTACATAAGATGATGAAGTGTGAAAAGCTTTCCCTAAATAATTTGATGCTTTGGATTAGTTACACATTTCAAGACTGGACTATAAATTGGAGGGAAATAATTAGGGTTGAGGGACCTTTCCCATTTGACAAATACAGGGTAGTAGAAAGTTTAATTGGGGCACAACTACTTGCAGTGCAGTTCAGCAATTGGCTGCAATCTGCCAATTTGCACAATAGATATTATTCATAGCTGAGGGAGTGAACTAATCGTTCAGGAGAGAAAATTAGGCCAAACCTCAAAACATAGCCAAACATTCCAACAATATAAACACTCGTTTCTTTAGAGCCTACTTTATTATGGGGGTTCGGGGATTAAATTCCTTAAGTACCTAAAGTTAATGAAGTGACTTTTCAGCAAGATTAAGTTACTAGATTAAATGATCTCTGCATTGCACAGTTGCCTATTTATAAGGTTCAGATTTTATGCTGCAAGAATCATTTTATTTGTAAGAAATGTAAGAAATCTGAACACTCTTGTATAATTTTTGTCAGAACTTCAAGCGACAAATGGATGGAACATATGGGCCTCCGGCCAAGAGGCACGAGGGTGAAATATATGGAATGTCCTACACTGCCCAGCAATCGCAGCAAGATATGTATAACCAGTATAGCAATGCCTATCCAGGTACTGATCGTCGGCCAGTGCAGAATCAATTTCCATTTCAGTATGGCAGAGAGAGAATGCAAGGTCCCCCTGGTGCAACCACTTCACAGCCAGTGCCCTCACAGATGATGGGAGGTCCATTGCAGTCACCACCAGAAGGACCACAAGGAACGGTGTGGCCGGGGCGAAATGACATGACGTACAACTATCCCAACCGACAAGGTCCTGGCACTCCACCACAAGCTCCAGCATATCACAGCATGAATCGTTCCGAGGAGATGATTGGACCTGATCAGAGAATGAACCATGAAGGCCAATGGGCTTCCCATGTTAACCAGCGTCAGCAATCTTTCACCCCTTCTGCACCTCTTCCACCAATTACAAGACCATCACAGTCCACCTACCAAACTCCTCCGTCAGTGCCAAATCATATTTCCCAAGTGTCCAGTCCAGCTCCCATGCAGAGACCACTGGAAAACCGCACTTCACCCAGCAAATCGCCATTTATCTATTCAGGAATGAAGATGCAAAAAGTTGGACCCCCCATGCCTGCATCTCATATTTCTGGGCCCTCTGCGCAGCCACCACTGATAAGACGAGACATCACGTTCCCTCCTGGTTCAGTTGAAGCATCTCAACCAGCCCTGAAATCTCGCCGGAGACTCACCACCAAGGACGTTGGTAAGTGATATTAAAATGGTAGTAGTCATTGCTCGGGTCAATTAGATTGGGAGCTCTTTCCTAATACTAAATTAAGTCCAAGTAAAATGGAACTTGTTTTTCCCCCCCGTGATTTTGGTATTTAGGTGAATTTAGGTATTTTGGAATAAGATTTTAGTTAATTCATCAGAGCTTTGATTTGATATGACACAGGTTAAATGCGCAGTTCAATATGTCCATTGTGTTCATTCCGGGTAAGCTTCTCAGTTTAAGCTTCTGTGTTTGCCGTTAACTGTGGTGGTTTGCTGTATCTTTAAATGTAGCCCAGTCAGCTTGCATTTGTGGCACATTTTACTTTCTTTGAAAGATGCACTGTTAATAGTTATATTTTCTGTACACTTAATAATGCTTTAAATTTGAGATGAGCGAGCAATAAACTAACTTTGCTATTTTAACACATGTTTAGAGTCTGATGTTGCTGTGACATTGATGTTACTCTATGAGCTTTGGTACAAGTGACATCCTTTCTTGGATCTACCTCCATTGAGGAATTTCCTGTAGATCTGGACAACAGATTTTGATTAAGGTTATCTGGCTTAGTGCTGCTGCTGCTGCTGTTGCTGCAAGCCTGGCCCTATACCCTCCACAAAGCCAGATGTGAAGTTAGAGGAGTTCAGGACTACTATCATTTATTTTGCTTCCCTTAGCTCAACATTTCAAGAAAAATTAGTTGTGGAGCAAGTCTGGTGTAAGGATTCTGGGAAAAGAGCCAGCGCAGGTTTAGTGGGTCAAGTGGGTGCCTCCAATACCACATCCTGTCAGTTGACCAAACAAAATAGTATTAGTATCTCATTTGTTAAGAGGTTTTAAGTTATTGAGTGAAGTGGTCTGCTGGGCGATTTGAGAAGTAGTTGGTTCATATTCAGATGGGATTTCGACCTTGTAGAAAATGGAAAAAAAGGGGAGATACCCTTGTTCTGAGTTCTGAGAATTCACGAGTTAATATGGAGATGGAATGATGCATTGTACAATGAAGATACAAAGTCAAGAAAAATAAAGCATCTGTGGGCTTGAAGAGAACAACACAAGAATGTTTTATCTTGAGTATCTTTGCCATAAGCATTGTGATGTTCAATGATAACGTAGTCACTTCCACACATTCGGGTGAAGGAACAATCCTATCCAGTAAACCATGCTGCGGAGAAACAGGGTCTGATTTTTCGGCAAAGTTTGGGATTGAAATCAGATGGATCGGGTGGTTCTTGCACATTTGAATTATAAATCTGTCTTTCGAGCAGTAATATTGGACCATAGTATTAAAATGTAGAAGGAGAGATATTGCAATAATGTGTAATGCATGTGTTGGACATGTGTTAATGTGGTGGGTCTTTCCCAGATTGTGGTTTCAGCATCATTCTTTGTTCCATTCCCAGGCACCCCAGAGGCTTGGCGGGTGATGATGTCCCTTAAATCTGGCCTCCTGGCTGAAAGTACATGGGCCTTGGACACCATTAATATTTTATTGTACGATGATAGCAGTGTAGCCACCTTCACGTTATCTCAGGTAAGTAAACTACATGAGACCAAAAATAAACCTTAAATATGGGGAAAATCAGGTTGCTAAGCATAGAGTTTGAGATCGAAATCCGAGAAATGAGTTTAATTTTGACACGGCAGGTTAAAATGTAGTGTCATTGCCTGGTTAACTATCCAGATAGAATAAACTTATTCCAGTGGTGACTCCAGGCATTGGTTGATTTTGGATGGACTCGAAGCCCAGACAAAATGCAATATTATAACTGAATAAAGCATTTACAAGTTTTGGTGTCTACCAAGTGCTCTGGCTACTATGCATGCTTTCTTTGTTGCCCTTCTGATATTTTTGGAAGCCCGGACATCTGAAATATTAGCAAGAAATTTGGCACTGCAACCGGATGTGGTATTTAAGCCGATGTTAAAACGCATTGAATCCCTTGGTGCAATGATTCCTTCTCTGAATTGTATTTGAGCCACATCACCCTGAGTTACCATGCTGTGCCTTTATTAATTAACAATATTCTTTAAAATCTCGATCTTGTCCTGATAGTGCATGAATGGGGAGCATGCATTAGAGTACTCGAGTACCAGGCCAGACTTGCTAGGGGAGAGGTGGAAGGAGGCTTGTGGAGTACTTTGAAAAGCGGGGCTGGTTACTACTCCTTGCCTTTTCTGTACTTTCTAATGGAAAGGAATCTGTTTTGTTCCTCTCCACAACTCATTCTTTGAATGTTGCAGTCTGGGTGTGTCATATTATTTATAGATTTTAACACACTGATATCAGTCTTGCACGCTATGGTTCAGTATATTAAATTATTGTTTCATCAAACTATTTTATCACAAAAGAGGGGTTGTTGAGAAAGGTGATGTTAGGTGGCACATTATCCCTTTGCCCTGCTGGTTAGACCATTAGGAACCTCATTTGGAACTCCCCCAGCCTTGGACTGCTGTCCATAACTGCATCTGATTCATAATTTCATTTGGGTTGCAAGACAACTGGTGCAAAATGTTTCTTTCAACAGATTTGATGTTTAAAGTTTGGGCAGATCAGAATGAGCTTCATTGAGAATGATGCATAATAGCTGTGCCCACTGGTACGATTTGCTGGTTAAAAGGCGGCATTGTTCCATTCAAGGGATTAATTGATATCTGATCTTAATGGGAAAATAATTTTGTAGGAGTTGGCTATCAATGGCAAGTCCATGCCTTGAGTCAGTTTGCAAATTGTTACCCTCCCAGGTGGGAAGTGTAAAGTGCAATTAATCCGGTCAGTCAGGTCAACCAGAAACTATTTACAAAACACATGGCCCAATCAATCCATGTCTGTGTTGATGACCTTGTGATGATGCTACATGGAGATAATGTATCTAGTTTTAGGTGAGAAGATATTTCTAATAAAAATATAAAGGGTCCTTCACTTTCTAAACAATGCAAAATCAAAGGTAGTTGTGCTTAACCTTTATAAATTACAAGTTAAACTCTCAGCTATTGTGTCCAATTCTGAAATTGTGCGATGAAAGAAGATAGTTTGCAAAGAAACTGGGGAACAAAGATTGTTCTCAAATCAGAAAAGGTTAATGGGAGATTTGATGGACATCCTCAAAGCCACAAAGGTTTTTGACAAAGTAAATTGGAATCAATTGTTTCCATTGTAAAAATGGTTGCTTATTAGAGTACATCAAAAATAATTGGCAAAAGAATCAAAAAAGGAATTGAACTATTTATGCAGCATGTTGTGGTCTAGAATATATGGCCTTAAGATATTGAACCAAATTCAATGCTAACCTTTTAAAATGGAATTGCTTGTATACTTGAAAGAGCAAAATTTGAAGGAGACAAAGCAAACAAATGGGACTAATTGGATCGCTCTTTCAAAGAACCCATGAGCTGAATGGTGTCCTGTGCTGTATGATTCTATGAACACACACGGCAGGGTTTACATGAATAATGGCCTCTTAATTAGCATTGCTTGTGAATCTGCAGGCGAGCGAAAGCCTGTGCATTCAGGAAGGGAGGCGAAGTTGAAAATAATATAGTAAAACTTCCTAAAGTAATTAATGGGTAGTGGTGATTAGATTTATTGAGTTTCAATTTATGCAGTCGAGCTCGAAGTGTCACTGCAGGATTGTTGCAACTCTAATCTCTTGAGCCTAAGCACAGTGCGCATGCTTTATCTGTTGCCAGTATCAAGAGCAAGCATATTGTGACACTTGACTGAGAGTTTTCTTTATTCCTTTGGAGGATGTGTATCTGCTGCTTGACTAAACTTGAGACTAATGTGCTGCCGTCTTGGACTCCTGTAATCCTGGAGTGGAAGGCTGTACATTGGTTCTTGAGTAGGGAGCTCCAGTATTTAAACTACTACATCAAAGTACAGTGATAGTGGGTGAAGTATGGCATGTGAGGAATCAGCACACCACAGATCACAATCTTCCTGCTACCCTTGAGGTTTGTCCCAGGATTGAAACGGGCACCAAGGTGACATTGCGCTGAAGTCTGCCCTCCTTCACTGCTTCATGATGTTGGTCTGTGCTTGTCACCTCACTTGTGTTTTATTTTTTCCTAGTTACCCGGATTCTTGGAGCTTCTGGTGGAATATTTCCGGAAATGCTTGATTGAGATATTTGGAATCCTGAAGGAGTACGAGATTGGACATCCCGGCCAAAAGACACTCCTGGATCCAAATCTGTTTGGGAAAGTAAAGGAACCATCAGAGCTTGAGACTGAGGGAGGCAGGGAATACATCAGTGAAGAGGAAATGGCAGCTAATCTAACTCAAGATGCAACTGCAATTGAGAATGCAGAAAAGAATCCCAAGCATGTCAGCAAGTTTGACAGACTTCCTGTGAAAATGGTTATAAAGGATGATCTATTTGTGGTAGATAATTCAGATAAATTGGGCAGGGTACAGGAGTTTGACAGTGGTTTGCTACACTGGCAGATTGGGGGAGGCGACACTACGGAACACATCCAAACACACTTTGAGAGTAAGACACAGGTACCCCTGCGGAAACGAACCATGATCCATAAGGGATCCACAAAAAGGCACGCAGCTGAAAGCAAAAAAGGGACCGAAGGAATCGCTGAGGCAACAGTGAGTGGTGAGGAGTCCGAGAAAAGCATAACTGCGACCGTAGATGATGTTCTGTCAGCGAGGCCTGGCTCCTTAAACAAGGAAGCAGTTAACGGGTCATTAGCGGGAAACACAGATAACAACAAGTTTCCTTTTGCTATTCATCAGGCACAAAGTAATAAAAATATCAAAATTCTGGAGGATGAGCCGTGCAGCCGGGATGAGGTGCCGTTATGTATGATGGCCGACTGGCAGGACTCTTTAGCGAAGCGGTGTATTTGTATATCAAACATTATCCGCAGCTTGTCGTTTGTGCCTGGGAATGACGCAGAGTTGTCAAAGCACCCTGGCTTGCTGCTTATCTTGGGCAAGCTTGTATTGCAGCATCACAAGCACCCAGAGCGGAAACAAACGCCGTTAACATACGAGAAGGAGGATGAGGAGGATGAAGGTGTAAGCTGCGATCGTGATGAATGGTGGTGGGACTGTTTAGAAGTATTACGGGAAAACACTCTTGTCACAATGTCCAATATTTCTGGGCAGTTGGACCTGTCTCTGTATCCAGAGAGTATCTGCCTGCCACTTCTGGATGGATTGTTGCACTGGGCTGTGTGTCCTGCAGCGGAGGCCCAAGACCCCTTCCCAACGCTAGGCCCCAATTCAATGCTCTCTCCCCAGAGACTCGTCCTGGAGAGCTTGTGTAAACTTAGTATCCAGGACAATAATGTGGACCTTATCCTGGCAACGCCTCCCTTTAGCCGCTTGGAGAAACTTTATGGGATACTGGTCCGGCTCATTGGGGAACGCAAAAGCCAGGTGTGCCGTGAAATGTGTATGGTACTGTTGGCAAATCTGGCGCAAGGAGACAGCTTGGCTGCCAGAGCAATTGCCGTTCGTAAGGGAAGCATCAGTAACCTACTGGGCTTTTTGGAGGATAGTCTTGCAGCCACTCAACTCCAGCAGAGTCAGCCCAGCCTGATGCACTTGCAAACTGCACCTATTGAGCCAACAAGTATGGACATGATGCGGCGGGCAGCCAAGGCCCTGCTAGCAATGGCAAAAGTAGAAGAAAACCACTCTGAGTTCACGTTGCATGAGGCACGACTGCTAGATATCTCTGTATCGCCTCTCCTGAACTCACTGGTTACAAATGTAATTTGTGATGTACTCTTCATGATCGGCCAGTCATGACAGCTGTGGGAACCTTACTGTGTGTGTGCGTGATTGGAGATCTTTGAATCGACTGTTTCTGTCTTTATTTATGCAAAAACCACCTCTGTTCCCAAAACTTGCCCCACCTATTCTTAATAATGGAAGGATATCGTAGTCATTTTGATCAAGTACCAGAGGGGGGAAAAAAAAGATGAATGTTTGCTGCCTGTGTATAAGTCAGAAATTTTTTAACCAAAGTTGCTGTCTCATTTGCAGCGAGTTTGGGAGAATGCCTCATCCTCGGGCATCCCTCCCTGGAGGGCCCTGCTTCAAAATTTTTATGGTAAATTTTGGAAGCTAAATGACTTGGGAAATCTTTGGTTCAGTGCTGTGCTCTTGGATTGTAATTCAACCACTGGAAGGTGGCTCATGAGAAGCTCTGTGTACATTATGCAGGAGACAGCCTACACATTAAACCCTGAACATATGTAACCTTTGACCAGCTGTAAACAATATTTCACATTGAACAATGCTGGTTTGGCAGCGAACTGTAGTTTTAAAACATTTTTTAGTTTACAGTAAACGTGAAAAAAAGGCTTTTCCCCTTCTCAAAGTATCGTGTGTATCTACACCACCTCCCCTTGATTGTATGGACTTTTCCTCTTTCACTTCCTGACTGATTTTAAACTGCAGCTACAGCCCCTGAGCTGTGATTGTATATAGAAGTTGTACAATGCACATACCCTCAAAGTTGGTTGTTTTTTTCCTTCTCTCGTAGAATGAGGTTTACAATTTTCATGACATGGTCAAGCAAAAAGTGATAGCTTTTATTTCCATCGGCCATATCCTGCGAGGGTAATGTACAAGTTTCTGTATGTATAAAGTTGTGCTCTAGTTCAAGGAGAGCAACAGATCACGTTTTTCCTTTATAATCAAGGTGTGGAAAAAGTTTAGGTTCAGTTGAAGCTCACAAAAAATAATGAAGAAACACAATTTGAGATTTTTCAGTGCTATGAAATCTGCATATTTGTATTTCAGACAATGTAGCTAAAACTTGATGTAAATTCCTCCTTTTTCCTTTGGCTTAATGAATATCATTTATTCAGTATGAAATCTTTATACTATATGTTCCACGTGTTAAGAATAAATGTACATTAAATCTTGGTAAGAGCTGTGGAGGTTTTCGTTTAATTCCACAGGTCTGAAGGGATGCCTCTTTCGATGGCCATGACAAGTGCACGTGGGATAAACGTTGAAGAGACGATCATTTGGATCACTGGACTGCATTGTCAACTGGGCCCAGCCTGCACCTTTGTTTGCACGCCAGCATCACTGGCTTATAGAAAGAACAGATATTAGGTGCCTACTCCTTCATACTCATGCAGTATATTCTGGAGAGTTAAAACTCAAGTAGAAGAAGCTGTGATATAGAGATTGACCACTTGAAGAAATGCTAATCTTGGTAAAAGAGCTCCAATAAGTACATTGGATTTTCAATAACTGCGTTAGTTTTGGACTCTGCAAATCATTTGAGGAGAATGCTCCTCCATTCTGAACATCTAGCGAATGTGATTTAATAAATAAATAGCAGAGAATCAGTAAATGGATCAGATGCCAAAGTAAATAGTAACAAATCATATACATGAGCTGGGCTGTAGGTGCTCAGGTAATTTGTGATCATGGTATTTAACAGATTGATTTGAGGGCCTAGAAACTACCCCAGTAAAAGTCCTGGGGATTGATTACAAAGTCACTGCAATTGTAGGACTTGAAGGCTCTTAAACTTTACACGGGAATTTTACTTTCATCCAACATTAAATGTGCAACATCTTAACAGCACATTTATACATGTTCAAGGAGTTGTTGCACTGAAGCTTTTTGTCAGTAATATAAACTGCGGTAATTGGTTGGGTGCTTCAATTTTCTGTTCCCAACAATGCTACTACATACAATTAAATTACTACTTTTTCTTTGCCACTATGCAAACATTAGCAAACAATTTATTGTCCTGTGTAGGTGTTGACTTCTACCTGCACCTGATGTCTGTGACTAGATGTTACGCACATAAGAGGCAGTCTGACTGATCTCCCCTCCCATCTAAGGCTTATTGGGGCCTGTTTCCTTCCACCTTGGAGAGATCAATTGATGCAGGACAGGTGCTAAAACAAACCCGCAATTGCCTTGGATATCAGATTGAGCATTTATATTTCTTATAAAGGAAAATTAACCCTAGGACTGAAGGAAGCGCTGGATATCTGCAGTTGACGGCAAATATAACAGTCTGGTCTTGAGTAGAAAGGCAAAGGAACAAAATCAAGAGTAACAATTTATGATTTTTAAATCAAAATTTTGTAGGAGCAGCCAGCATGCTTTAACTGCAATATTCCTGTTTTCATAGGCATGAAGTCTGCTCTTGGTGGAACTTTTAGAGTAGACTCTGTTCTCAGCAGTTCCTGGTAGTATTGACTGTCCCATTGTGGTCAGCTGCTCTCATCGGTCCCTATACAAGGCAACACCTCTCTGTGTATATAAAATTACATTGAATACAGAGCATGGAGATGAGTAACTCAGCCTAAGCTTGTGTTGGAGAGAACTGCAGATGCTGGTTTAAATCAAAGGTAGACCCAAAACTCTGGTGTAACTCAGCGGGACAGGCAGCATCGCTGGAGAGAAGGAATGGGTGACGTTTCGGGTCGAAACCCTTGCTTGGCTCTATACTCCACTCATGTCTCTTCCTATTTCATTTCTCTTCTCTGCTTGAGCAGACATTGCTATTTATCCTGGAATAAACTGTCTGGCTGTGTGCAGTGTGGAGCCCGAATCATCAGTATTCTAAAATTATGACAATATTGGCTGGTTTAATGTGGGAGGCTGCTGCTATTGTGGAAGTAGCAGGAGAAAGTATGTTAACTCTCCTGCTATGTATTTCCAAATGTTTCTACTTTGTATCCTTTACTATACCACCAGAGAAGTGATATTTGATATTATATTGAATTTCACTAATCAAAATATCCCTAGTTTAAACCTTAATTTCTGCCCCTATTCTAACTATAGAGACTGGTACCAAATTAAATGCCTGAACCTGTGATCCAGTTATGGCAACCGATGATTTGGATATGTTGGTTCAAATGTCATCAATTGGATTTAAAGTATTTGCTAACAGAACAAAAGCTGGCAACTGGGATTAGCTGTTTTGACTAGTAAGGATGCAACAAGTTGAATTACTTCCAGTAATAAATTTCATCTAAGAATTAACTGAAAATATTGGGTCCCTAAGAATCATCTTAATATATTGCCAAGACTTGGGTAAAGCAGCTAACATTTCCAATTATATGTTAATATTTGTGAGGGCAACATATTTGCTTCATTTGGGTGCAGATATATCACTTTTGTCCTTTGCTGATACTGAAATTTAGGTCATTTGAAGACCAAAAAAAGATTGAACATGCAGAAAGAATAGCAATAAAGTTCAGTCTGAAGAAGGGTCTCAACCTGCAACATTCACCTATTCCTTTTCTCCCGAGATGCCTCCTGACCTGCTGAGTTACTCCAGCATTTTGTGTCTATCTTCAGTGTAAACTAGCATCTGCAGTTCCTTCTGAATTAAAGCAGGAACGGGGTACTGATTTTGGATGATTAGCCATGGTCATATTGAATGGCGGAGCTGGCTTGAAGGGCCGAATGGCCTACTCCTGCACCTATTTTCTATGTTTCTATCTCCCGGCTTGAAGGGCCGAATGGCCTACTCCTGCGCCTATTTTCTATGTTTCTATCTCCCGGCTTGAAGGGCCGAATGGCCTACTCCTGCACCTATTTTCTATGTTTCTATCTCCCGACTGCTAATCATTTTAACTCCCCTTCCCATTCCCATCATGGCCTTTATATTCTGGGCCGCCTCCATTGTTAGAGTGGCCACATGCAAACTGATGGAACACCACCTTATATACCACTTACAATGCTTACAACCCAATGGAATGAACAATGAATTCTGCAATTTTAGATAACCTCTAAAAAAAACCCTACCAGCTCTCCCCTACATCCCTGTGCCCCACCTGGACTCCAATCTATTTCCTTCACCTACCAGCCGTGCTATTTTCATCCTAGCTTCACAATTCACAACTCTTCAATCCTGTTTCTCACTTGCTTTTACTCCTTGTTCCAACCATCTGCCTATCAAACAAAAAATCTTGCCTGTATCCAAAACAAAGCCACGCTTTGTCTTGCCTCCAGGTTTTCTCCTCTCTCCCTCCCCCCCCCCCCCCCCCCCCCTCCACACACACACACACACACACAGTCTGAAGAAGGATCTTAATCTGAAATAACACCTATTCATGTTCAAGTGCTGAGGTACTGCAGCACTTTATGTCCTTTTGTGTACTCTTAACTTAATTTTTCTGTTTTTATCTCTTGTTTCCAGTATCTGCTGTTTAAAATGATCCATTCTTTACAGTTTGAGTAAAATAGAGATGTGATCGCTAGTGGAAAAAAATTCAATAGATTGCCAGCCAATAAAATTGAATAAATTAGCAGGGAAATTGCAAAAGTGCTAAAATAACCAAAATGGGGATCTTCAACTGTGGAAACTGGGATAGTGATATTAGCGCAATGTATGAGGGCATTGTGCTTGGGAGAATTTTATTGAGCTGCGTGTTTCTATCATAGTGATAGGTAGCATTGTGTAGGAAGGAACTGCAGATGAACAGACATAAAGTCTTAAGTCTGCAACTTTATGGGTCAGGCAGCATCTCCGGAGAAAAGGGATAGGTGACATTTTGTGTCGAAACCCTTTGGAGATTTGTAGATAGGAAAGACCAGAACAAAACATGGAGGGCAACAGATGGCCAAGGAAATGTGGAGCCCATAATCCCACATTGTTAGCTGGGGAAGGAGTGATAATGATGGGATGCAGAATGTAGGACGATGGGGTGGCGACGAGGAGAGAGGGAAGGATATATCATTAATTCCAATATATTTTTTTAAATTAGTCAATGGAGAAGGGTCATTTTCAATTGGATGAGAACATATATGATGAGTAAATAAGAATCAAATCTTGGCAGGTAAAACTAATTTAAAAAGGTAGAAATGATTCAGATGCTATCTAGGTACATGCTCATGAAGGAGATGGTTGGTGAAATTAAAACTAACGCTACTTAGATGATCAAAATGATAATTAAATACGTTTAAAGAAAAACAATTAGCAGATGCAAGTTGTTAATACAAGGGAGAGCCAGGCCAATTCGATGAGGTTCAGCGGTGAAATCTTTTATTTAAAAACGTGAATGAGGCGGGGGAGGGCACGAGAAGAGTGGTCACAAAATGGAATTTTAAAATATTCATTAGACGTGAATAGGAAGACCTGTCAGAGGAGAGGTGGTGTCACCTATTCCTTTTCGCCGGAGATGCTGCCTGACCGAAAGGTCTGAATGACAAATAAAGGATCTAAGTCTAAGTAAGTCATTGAGGGACTAAACAGAAAATCTTGCAGAGGCAGAAGATCTGGCGAAGGTACTAAATGATTTACATTAGCTTTTTTGCAAGGAAGAAGTAGTTGAGATTTTGGATGGGTTTAAGCTAGATGAAATGAAAGGCTAGTTGCATTTGAAAATGGTTACAGCACCTGGTCCATGTGGAATGCTTCTCAGGTTAATGAGGAAAACTATAGAGGAAATAACTTTCCAAGTACTTAGAGATTTGAGAGGTGTCTGAGGACTGAAAAGATGCAAATATGCACCCATATTCCAAAAGATCCATATAGGGATAAACACTGCAAATATTGGCCATTTAGTTTAACCTCCAAGGTGGCGAATGTTCTAAAACAGGACAGAAATGTAGTTGTCCAAGTATAATTAGAGAACATGGATTTGTTAAATGCAAATAGCTTGACTAACTTACTAGTTTTTTTTACACCAAGGCAATAGAAGTGTCGCTGCAGTGGACTTTCAAAATATTTGATGTCTCGTGTCACATTATGTAGAGCTATTCCATAAAAGGGATTATAGCAGCATGGATACGAAGTGGCTAAGGACCAAGAAAACAAGAGAGATTGCTTTTTTTGGACTGGACGCAAGTGCACAGATAAGGATTGGTAGTAGAACTATAAATTAGTGCACCATTCTAAAAAGGGTTCACTTTTTTACTTTTTCATGTTCCCTTGTGTGCATAATTTGTTGAATGTGGCAGAACACATTGAAAATGCAGTGTTAAAGAAAATGTACATGGAATCCTGAGCTTAAAAATTATGGAATACAAGAGCAAGGAAGTAATCAAAATTAAAAAAACGCTGGTTTGGATACAACAGGAATATTGATTGCGGGTGTTACACTTTAAAAATCTAAAAGTTTTAAGTAGATACTGGCTGAGATATATGAATCTTACTAGATATGGTGCCGGATGGCTGATGTTGTGGCTAATATGCCTCTAAAAAGAGTTGCAAAGAAAAACCTGGTAACTATCGACCAGTGAGCCTAACATTTGTGGTAGGAAAGTTATTGGAAAGGATTCTGAGGGTTAGGAATTACATGCATTTGGAAAGATGGGCTTACTGGGATAGAAACATGGAAAATAGGTGCACGAGTAGGTTATTTGGCCCTTCGAGCGTCCGTATGATCGTGGTTAATCATCCAAAATCAGTACCCTATTCCTGCTTTCCTGAAGAAGGGTTTCGGCCCGAAACGTTGCCTATTTCCTTCGCTCCATAGATGCTGCTGCACCCGCTGAGTTTCTCCAGCATTTTTGTGTACCTTCGATTTTCCAGCATCTGCAGTTCCTTCTTAAACCCTATTCCTGCTTTCTCCCCATATCCCTTGATTCCATTAGCCCTAAGAGCTATAACTAACTCTCTCTTGAACACATCCATTGAATTGTCCTCCACTGCCTTCTGTGGCAGAGAATTCCACAGATTCACAATTCTCTGGGTGAAAAAGTTTTTCCTCATCTAAATGGCCTACGCCTTATTCTTAAACTGTGACCCCTATTTCTGGACTCCCCTATCATCAGGAACATTTTTCCTGCATCTAGGCTGTCCAATCCCTTAAGAATTTTATACGTTTCTATAAGATCCTCTCTCATCCATCTAAATTCCAGTGAATACAAGCCCAGACAACTCATTCTTTCCTCGCATGTCAGTCCCGCCTCAGCATGATTTGTGTTATGGGAGTTTGCGCCTCAAATTTGAGTATTTTGAAGTAACCAAGAAGGTTACTCATACTTTATTAGCCAAATATGTTTTGCAACATACGAGGAATTTGATTTGCCATATAGTCATACTAATGAAAAGCTTCAGAACACACAAAATACATTTTAACATAAACATCCACCACAGTGACTCCCCCACATTCCTCACTGTGATGGAAGGCGAAACAAAAGTTCAATCTCTTCCCTACTTTGTCCTCCAGCGGTCGGGGCCTCTAAACCTTCCGTTGATGGGGTGATCTTACTCCCGTGGCCGGCGGCGGGCCTCCTCGTCGGGGCGTTCAAGCTCCTGCATCAGAGGGGAATCTCAGCTCCACCCCGCGCCGGGTGATCTACCTCGGGTTGGGGCTAGTTGACGTCTTGCAGCTTCTGGAGCATCCCGACTCTGTCTCTCCTGAGACTGAGCCCTTGATGTTAAAGTCCACAGATGTTAAAGTTGGAGCGTGATCCCAGGCAAGAGATCTGCCCCGATGCTAAGTCCCCGCCCCACGGTGGGGCTCAAAGTCAGTCCCAAACAAGGCCTGCAGCTCCACGATGTTAGGCCGCAGAGCAACCAGAGATACGACCCAGGAAACAATCGCATCTCTGGCAAGGTAAGAGATTGAAAACAAGTTTCCCCCGCCCACCCCCCACATAAAACAAACCGGAGAACATTAACACAAAGTTTTAAAACACTAAAAATAACAAAAAAAAAAGGGTGAAAAGGACCTATATAGGCGAGGCTGCCATCGAAGCGCCACCTGGCGGTTGATGAGGGTATTAGCATGAAACAAAAGCTTTTCACTGTACCTTGGTACATGTGACAATAAACTAAACAAGATGGTACTATAATCAGTGAAGAAGCTTATCAAGAATTATCAGTCTTTTGCCCAGAGAAGGGGAATCAAGAACTAGAGGACACGGGTTTAAGGTGAATGGAGAAAGGTTTACTAGAAACCTGAAGGGCATCTTTTTCACACATGGTGAGTGTGTGGAACGAGCTGCCAGAGGAGATAGTTGAGGCAAATATAATAACATTAAAAAGACTTACTTGGACAGGAAAGGTTTGGTGTGGATAAAAGCCAGGCATGGGGCAAATGGGCATAGCATGGGTAGGGCAGGTTGAGCAGAAGGGCCTGTTTCCGCACTGCATGACTTTCAAAGTGATTCAGTACAATGAAGATGAGATTATTTTCCTTGGGTCAGAGAGATCGTAAATTGGCAATGTCAAAATGCTCTGCCAGAGATGGTTGCAGAAGCAGATCCAGTTATGTACAAAACTGAGCTGTGCTTTGGGAGAGGTGGCATTAGTAGGACTGGTCGTGCATACCACTGGAATGGACTTGGGAGTGCATGGCCTCCTCCCATTTGTGAGGTTAAATGCATAGGCTAACAAAACTTTTGATCCTAATAATATGGGTATTGATGAAAATAGACAAGATAAAACAATTTGAATCTGGACAAATCTTAGTTTTTCTGTCCAGCACATTTCCTATTGAAATGTTAATAGAAACATAGAAATTAGGTGCAGGAGTAGGCCATTCGGCCCTTCGAGCCTGCACCGCCATTCAATATGATCATGGCTGATCATCCAACTCAGTATCCCGTACCTGCCTTCTCTCCATACCCTCTGATCCCCTTAGCCACAAGGGCCACATCTAACTCCCTCTTAAATATAGCCAATGAACTGGCCTCGACTACCCTCTGTGGCAGGGAGTTCCAGAGATTCACCACTCTCTGTGTGAAAAAAGTTCTTCTCATCTCGGTTTTAAAGGATTTCCCCCTTATCCTTAAGCTGTGACCCCTTGTCCTGGACTTCCCCAACATCGGGAGCAATCTTCCTGCATCTAGCCTGTCCAACCCCTTAAGAATTTTGTAAGTTTCTATAAGATCCCCTCTCAATCTCCTAAATTCTAGAGAGTATAAACCAAGTCTATCCAGTCTTTCTTCATAAGACAGTCCTGACATCCCAGGAATCAGTCTGGTGAACCTTCTCTGCACTCCCTCTATGGCAATAATGTCCTTCCTCAGATTTGGAGACCAAAACTGTACGCAATACTCCAGGTGTGGTCTCACCAAGACCCTGTACAACTGCAGTAGAACCTCCCTGCTCCTATACTCAAATGGCCTTGTTCTTAAGGATATCCTGCATGGAACCATATCTTATTCTTATTGATTTCAAGCTTTGTTCAGTCCCCTTGTATCTTCTCTTAATTGCACCTTCCATATAAACCCATTCCATATCCATGGCTCTTTCTTTGATCTTTGTCGACCTCGCCTTCATTCCTATGCCTGTGACAAGACCATTTCTGATCAGTGCCTATGTTGCCACCTCTAACACATTTCACACAATGTAGTGGGGTGGGGTGGTGGGGGGGGGATTCCAGGAGGTCAACAACAAAATTCCAGAATGTACTATCATTAAAAAGGAGACAAAGGGAGTCTTATTAACCTTAACAATTGGATAAAGCCCAAGGACCTGATACATACAGCATGTGTCTATCTTCAGTTTAAACCAGCATATGCAGTTCCTTCTGCATGTGCTTCTGAAGTGTATCCAAGTCAGAGCCAAAGGAGGAGATTGCAGGGCGATAATGAATTTATACATCTTCATTTACCATACGTGAGGTGCCAGAGTTATAGAAACATAGAAAATAGGTGCAGGAGTAGGCCATTCGGCCCTTCGAGCCTGCACTGCCATTCAATATGATCATGGCTTATTGGAAAAGATTCTGAATAGAGTTAATCTATGGAAGGCAATGATTAATCAACAACCATCAGTGTGATTGTTAGGGGAAGATCTTAAACAATTTGATTTATTTTCCCCAACGGTAACATCATGCTTTGAATAAGGCAATGGAGTTGATAATTTCCCTTAATGAAGGTACTGTAAATGAGGACATTTAGTCTCAAGTGATTGCATAGTTGTACCAAGGAAGTGACACTAAGAGACAAGTCACACTTTCATTCAATGATAATAAAGATATGAAGGGCCAATTGTCCTGCAGCTTGATTGGCTCTAGGATCTTTATATTGCCCATTTCCGTACTTTCAAACACTGTTTCAACTTGGGTGACTCCAATCAATAGCCATGATTGTTACCCTGTAAGTACAATATGAACAGGGCCCATCTGTTTCTACTGGAATCCTAACAATATATCTTCATAACATGGAGAATCTCTCCTACATAAACTTAATACAATTTTATTCTTCCTAAATGGAAAGTACTTCAGAAATTCATGATAGTTTTTTGCCCTCTAATCAAAGTTCTTGCAGCAGTGTCTCTACGCATTGATTGAGATGGCTTCAGTTGATAAAACTAATAAAGCACTGTCGATAGCTCCCTCTGCAGGAATACACTGAATTTAATTAAACATACCCAATTCTAAAGAAGAGTTCCAACCCAAAAAAGTCACCAATTTATGTTCTACAGAGATGCCGCTTGACCCGTTTAGTTACTCCAGCACATTGTGTCTTTTTTTGTACACGGGCAGCTGCAGTTCATTGTGTCTCCCACCTCTCCACTCTGGTTCCAGCACATAGATAAATAACACCTCACCAGAATTTTTCTGCAAGTT